>NW_024582057.1:1707013-1786061 GCF_017639235.1 Corvus kubaryi
GGGGCCGTGCGGCGGCGGGCGGGGGGGATGCGGCATGGCCGAGCCGCCCGGAGCCCCGCACCGCACCACCGGCTCCACCCTGCTGCACCCGCTGAGCGCGCTGCTGGGCATCCCGCTGGACCAGGTGAGGCTGCGAGCCGCGCCGGGAGCGGCGGGCCCAGGCGGCATCCTCGGCGGGGATCTCCGGCCGGCAGGGACGGGCGGTCCGTCGCTGTCACGCCGTGTCTGCCCGAGGGCCTCGGGAGCAGAACGGAGAGCCCGCGGTAGGAGCGGGTTTGGGCGGGGGTCGGGCTGCTGTCACCGGGGAAGCGTTTCATTTTTCCCGGCAATGCCTGGCGCTTCTGCTCTCGCAAGAAGTCGCTGCTGGATGCTGCTGGATGCTGTCAGTCACGGTGCTGGGCTGACTGCGGCAGAGTTTGGAATGCTTCAGGAGCTCGGGTGCTGGGCCACCTCTGGGAACCGCGTGGGAAGGTGCGGGGTGCCCTGTAGGGAATGCTTACGTTCGGGCACTGCTTTCGTGCCTACAGGGCTGTAGAAGGGAGGCTTAGAAGTCACTTCCAGCCTAGTCCAAGTGCCTGATGGAATTGCAAAGTGCATATATGGAGATAGAACACACAGACGCACGCACAAATGGTCTTCTGGGCGGGCGAGTTTGCATTAAATCATTAACAGCATCGTAGATTTTTGGCTGTGGTGGTGTTTTATAGTTGTTTATAGTGTCCTAATTAACTTTACCACTAACAGGCAGAAAAATATTGCTCTCCCCCACCTTTTATTGTCTCTCAAGCCTGCATGCACCTGCTGCCTTCCTGCATTCTTTCAGCGACAAGGAAGTTAGGTCTGGAAGTTTGTGCTGACCAGAAAAAGACTCCACCAAGCTGCTAGGAAGTTCAGCTGTGCTCCAAGAAACCAGGGCAGCAGAGGTGTGCTTGGTAAAAAATCAACAGAACATTGAGATTTATTTGCTTTCTTCTGTTTGCAGAGTGAGTGGTGCTATGTGTCATTTTTTACTACTGTTTGTTTTTAAAGTTGAGTAAGGAATATGTAATTTTATAGATTAAACCCCTTCATCTAACCATGCCACTTTCCCCCTTTTCTGACAGAAAACAGGTTTTGATGCAAGAAGAGAGATCTGTTGCTCAACATGAAAACAGTCAAACAATAGGGGCCTGTAATTATCTGTGAGCTATTAGTTTAGGAGAAGGCACATGAATAGTGATAGCTTCTCTTTTGAGGTATTCCATGCCATGATTGATGAATACAGGAGCACCACAGAAACCAGGAATAGCAAACGTTTACTGTTCCAGCTTGTTTGTGGTGCCACAGCATACATACAGTGTTAGGCTGACTCAGTTACCAAACAATGAAGTCTTGACAGACTGCAGTTTTTCTTTCTAAGCTTTCAAAATCTTGTCCTTCCATTCAGCCAAGGTGACACAAAGATGGTGTTGTCTGTGGAGAAAATTCTTCTCATGCTGTTCCGGGCCTGAGGATGCTTCACTGTGTCTGGTTACATGCTGTGTTTGTCCCTGGGCCCTGCTCTCATGGGTGCTGCTGGTGGACACTTCGTGTTCAGTGGTTTGTGTCTCAAGCCCACAGCAGTAAGCAGGGCCCATGTGCTCTGGGGTCAGCAGTGTGACTGGGCTGTGCGAGTGTGTGTGCAGGCGTAGGTGCTGTCCTGTGGCTGGCCCTGCTGGCTCCGGTGGCATGGGGCAGTGATGGCCCAGGAGGAGCCCCTCCTTGCTAGGGTTCATCACAGAACTGCAGCATAGCTGCAATGAAGTAGAGCTTTCCTCACCTGAAAATCCCCCCTGTTTAATTGTCCCTGTGAGATTATGCTATTGATACTTTTAAAAAATTTCCCCCACTCCTCTTGCCCCGACTGCAGTGTGCTGTACCATGCCAAGCATCAGGGATTTCTGCTGTCCTGGAATAGGACATATCCAGATCGTGGCTGTGTGTGGAAGCACTGTGCCACCACTGTTCCCTCAAATCACATGAGTCTCAACTCTGACCTGCAGTGCTAAGGCCCTCAAAAGCAAAATAAAAACATTTTCACACAGTTGTTCTGCCAGGTGGATTGCTTACCTTCCTCATTAGAATGAGAGAGGGTTTTGCTGGAGGGGGAAAAGTTCAGTCACTTGCTCCTCTGCACAGAATGGAGCTCTGTGTTTGAAAGACAATTTTGCCAGATCTGAATCCCATGTGGAGCAGGGACTGGTTGTACATGAGTCCCTTACTGCAGTGCTGAGAGGCTTTCTGTACCTTCTGCTCAGCGCCCAGGCTGCAGCAGGGGAGGTATCTCTGGTTTGCCACTCTGTGCTCAGCCTGTTGGATGGTGACAGCCCCAGTCTCCCTCTGGTACATATGGCTGGCAACCAGTTCCCTGTGGCTGGCCCTGAACCTTCAAAAATGCCAGGAAGTGGCTGAAGAGCAAGAGGCAAAGGTGGAGTTAAGTCCTCCAGGTCACTGTGGTATGTGAAAGCCATGTGTGTGTCTGCCTCTGTGTTAAATGAACAGAGGGCTTGTCCCTTTTTTATAGAGATGGTTTTCCATGAGAACTGTGCTATGAGAGAGATTTCACTCTATGTAAAAGACCAGAAAAAAGCTGAGCTGAAGGTCTGAGAAATGAAAGTTGTAATCATTAGCCTTTCATTACTGAGGCAAGAAAGCTGTGATAATGGTAACCGGAAAATGTTTTGTCATCTAAGAAGCATCTGTTGTATCACTCACTATGGGAAGCATGGATGACTATAAAAATGTCATTTTTCACATTGGTGGTTTTCTTAATTAAAAAATTGCAACTTAGGTTTAAAAGCAGCACAGAATTACAGAGGATGGAGTCCCTATCTGCACTGTGTACCTGGCAGACTGCTCGCATTTTGTTTAGGAGACAGTGCACTGCATGAGAGCATCATGGTGTTTTCTGCTTTAGATGCTAAAACAGTCTTGTTGTGTCAGTGTGTATTTGCATGTCTCTTTAACGGATGATTGATCTTTGAATTTAGCATTGAAATATTATTTTTTAAGAAGTGCTATATTTGGTAACAAGATTAATGAGCTTGAAAGAGGATGAAAAGACTTTCTGTGTTCAATTCATTCTCATATCCCAGGAAATCAGACTTTGAAGTTTAGCTGACTTGTGTTCTAAAAATATCTGTGTAGGTCAGTGACATACCTTCAGCAGCATTTGCAAAAGAATTTTGGGGTGGTTTTTATTTCCATTTCACGTATTCCCCAAATCACTGATGCTCGAATGCCATCTCTCCAGTTTGCTTATACAGTGACTTTTGGCAAAGTATACACTTTTCTGTTATAAATGCCCCAAATCACCAATTTTGGGATATAGTTCTCTACCACGAATCAGTGAAATATGGAAAGTTAAACATTAAACTTTTAATAGTGTAATTTATGTAAACAAAGTTGTGTGTGTGTAAAAATACTGTGAAGAAATAAATATACTATTTAAAGCAATATTAGAAGTAAATTTAATGGCATTGTTTATTCATATGTAGTTTTACCATGCCTTCCTAAGCTCTAGGCTTCTCTAGAAGTAATTCAGGCTCAGAGGGTTAAGATACACAATTAAAAAGTTCCACTTCTCAAGGTTATTTTGTAGAACCCTTGATATGCCAGGTTACCTATTGCTTTAGAAGTAGCAACCCTAGTGCAAATGGTCAACTGCTGTACAACAAACTTTACATTTTGACAGGCCTTATTACCCTGACCTATTGTCAGACAGTACCAAAGTTGTGGATTTTGAGGGAAATATGTTCAGAGGAAACTCTCTCAAAAAACTGTATGAGCGTCTTCTCATGTTTGTATCAGAGGGCTTTTAACTTAAGTGTTTCATTGGTGAGGTCAGCCATGTTTCTGCAAAGAGGAAAAAAAATGTTCACTTGAACTTAATTTTGGCTTTGCTGATGGGAATGAAAAATTTTTCATTTTAATTAATTTTCATTTATTTTTCATTTTAATTATTTCATTGTAGGTCATCTGCATATTTATATTTTGACAGCAGTTTAAATAAAAAAACTAACTGTGGAGGGATTCGGGGACATGCCTCTGAGTCTTGGGATAGTTGGAGTATTAAAGATGTCATTCCACCATTCCTTGAGTTTGAATAACTGTCTGCCCAAAGCATGCTGGTGAACCGGTTTAAAAAATGAGAAAGAAGAAAAAAGTATCTGTATCTTTTTTTCCTTTTACAAAAATCAGCATGTATTCTGATCCCAAAATCAGGGATGGTTTCGTTAGCATTTTTGTTAACACTTTTCTTTTTTTTTTGCTGTCTGACTTCAGTTTTACTTCTCTGCTTTCTGATTTAACTAGTCAGCAGATCTGTTAGTCCCAAAGCTCCTTGCATGTGTTTTCTTATCCACTTTTTGGGCAGTGTAAAGTAAAATAAAAAACTAACTTTGTAGGAACTCAGCAGACTTTAGGCTGTGAACTTTCAGGATCCTTTAATGGTTGTCAATAGAGACATTAGAAAATGTAGTGCTGAGGAAAGAAAGGTAATTTGTTACAGACCAAAGCGAAATAACTGAAGATGGAAGTTTATTAAAGATTTAAGTGGGGTTAGGATCAGGTTTTTAACTGGAAAAAAGGTAACAACTGTCATGGTTGGTGGGAACTATGCTACATTTCAATTTCCTAATGCCAGTCATTTTACATTAGAAAATTCTACATTTCCATTTTGAATTGCAGCAGTCTGTGTTACATTGACTGTCTCCCTGCCTAACACACTCAACTGCAAAAAAATGGAGCCATGTAAATTTTAGTTATTTGAGAAACAGTAAGAAAAATGAATTTGAATTCAACACATTTATAAAGAAATATTACTTACCTTGCCAAAACCAACTTTAATTTTGATGTTTTCTGACTTTTGAGTACCTAGATTTTGTAAAACTCTTTTCCTTAAAAGGAACTGTTAGCTTTTTATTATAATGCCATGAAGGACAAAGCATGATGCAAAGAACAGAGGAAGAATCTTGCTGACCCTGGTTTGGGTCCCCAGTTAAACAGGTGCTTCTGAACAGGGCATTTCTTATTGAATTTAGAGCAAACTCAGTCTCTAACTTGTTTCAGTCACTTGTGCAAGGTCCAGGATTCTGTATCTTCCTGAGACAGTCCTGGGACAGAGGTATGGTACTTTCCAAAGATTAAGGCCGTACCTAAAGCATTTCTTTCTGTTCAGGTTAGCTATCACCAACAACTGCAATAATACACGTTCTCTTCTGCTTTGGAAACATGTGCTGCCTTTTTCAACGTGTTCTCACTTGGTTTGGCACTGTAGTCTTGAACCTTATGGCTGATGTCTTGATACTACAAGTGTAAATATTTCCACATCCCTCATGCCTTGAAAACAAAGCCTGTCCTATTAAGTTTTTAATTTGGCAAGGGACAAAAGTGCAACTGGAATCAGCTGCTTACAATTTTCCCCCTTTTAAGCAGTTTCCTTCTCATTTGTGTTAAACAAGATCTGGAAAAACAAACGTTGAAGGGCTGCATAAAGTTTCCTGAAACCTTCTCTGCACATTAATCACATCAGTACTGATTTAGTGGTGCTCTGCAGCTATTTTGAGAAAATCTAAAGTAGTGATGGAGACTCTTGGGCTCCAGCCTAGGGATCTAGGCACTGAGCACAGAGCTGGCTCTGTGTTTTCGGGGGAGCCCCTGATGCTTAGGGATTTGCAGTGCATTTGCCAGCCTGGCACGGTATTTAATACTCTGGCTGCTCCTTGGCTCCAGTTACAGTTCACAAGGACAGGCAGCGCTGGAGGCAGGCTTGCCAAACTGCAAAGTGGTGCTGCTAGTCCCTGGGCAAGGGAGGCTGCAGCACTGCGCTTGGTATTACTGCAGGAATCCAACCTTTTGTACTTATCCAAAATCAAGTAAAAAGTCGGATTTTAAAACATGTCAGTGGGCCACATTTTACTTTGGAGTGAAAAAAATCCCTCTGTATGTGACCCAGGAGTTACAGAGAACCTTGAGGGTACCAAAAATCATCTCCTGGATGCTTGGATAGTCTAGTTAGGGTCATTAAGGAGATCTTCCAAAACCTCAGGCCTGCTCTTAAAAGTACAGCCTGAAGCAAAAATTTCTACCGTTGTTTACTAATAGTGGCGACAGTGTTTATGTTAATACTAATTTGGACCAGGAGTATCCTTTGGGAAGGAATCCCTTGACCATCCCCATTTGGCACAAAGTAGCCCTGGAGCATCTACACAGGGTTGCTTTCTGAGGATGTGAAGCCAGAGGGTGCTCCCCAGGGAGCTGCAGTGTCTCAGCTGTTCAAAAGCACACAGCGCTTGAGTTCAGCTCCTCTGAATGGAGACCCTCCAGACAATGAGTCACAGGAATGAAGCTCCTCGCCCTCCGCTGCTTTGCTCTTCAAACCCATTTTTGCTTCAACTCAGCACTTGCTAAGATGGACATAGTGGAATTCTCTGACCTTCATCTGGTGGTTTCTTCAGAGCACAGCACTGGTCAGGCTTGTTTGGTCACTTCTGAATAGGTGGAATCCAGCCCGTTCTGCAGAGGGCTCAGCCAGGTCAGCCAGTCCTGCCTCTGCCAATGGAGAGAATGGCACGTGGAGAAAAACAGCGAAGGGAAACCCTTTGGGTGGTCCTTTCCCAGAGCAAGATTGCATCAGTCTCCCGTCATATGACCTTGACTGGAAATGTTTATTTTCACCAGTCCTTTTGTTTCCCGGTTTAAAGTATTTTAAACAGCTTTTGCAAAATCACAGGTGAGCACGGAAGAAACCAAAAGCACACATTCTGACATGAGTGTTTTTTTAGAAGTTTTTTGGATGGGGTCTACTTACAGTATGTTTCATCCTTAATGGAGTTGAGTGGAATATTTTTTCTCCTGTGTTTTGGGCTTCCCTCATGATAAGAAAATTCCACGCTTTAGAAAAAATCTTAATAATGTGAGGAAAAAAATTCCTTGTAAACATATTTTTGAATCAAATATGTTGAAACAGTTACAAAGATTTGTTCTCAATCATTCCTCTAAGTGTTAGTAAAATACCCGAATAGAAGATGATTTTAAAAACCAAAATTCAAAGTATTAACTAGACAGCTTTTCCAGCCTGGAATTATTTTTATTTTTTTTTAACAGGAAATGGCACTCATTGTTCTGAAAACTTTTAAGAAAGTTAATCAATCAGTCTGTAGCATGAGTGTTGCCATGCTGTCTGGTCTGAGGCAAAACAAATAGCAAATATTAGAACAATTCTTCATTTTCCTCTTTCTGCATGCTTTGTCCTTGCGAGATTTGAGCACTCTCAACATTTACCTGGTGACGGAGTGGCTGGATAATGGGAGTTTGCCTGTGCCCTCATGTGACACCCTGCAGTGTAGTGGGTGGGAAGCTGTCTCAAAGCATGTGCTGCTTACCTAGATGATTTAAGCAAAAGGCAAATAGACCTGAGTGTGTGCATCTGGCTGCTAAATCCCAGACAAAAACCTGGCAACCCTATGGAATACCAAGTTTAAAATTTTTGATCAGTGTGAAATTATATTCCATGGTCTTTAAGTTCAGTGAGTGTATCAGGCTGGGGACATCTGGGATGGAAAAGGGAGGCAAGAAAATACTCTTTTAAATAATTTGTTTGGATTATGTGCAGAATGCTAGAAAAACTAAATAGCCATTTCTGGCCAAGATACAGACTTCAAATGCTGACTGTCTTGGACTGGGTGAGTGTTTGCTGCTTCTATAGCCCCTGGTCTTGTGACAAAGCTCTAATTGGACTTGAGCAATTTCATTTGTGGTTTCTTGTTCAAGTGCAATTTGGCCCTGGTATGCAGATAGGGCAGGAATGGGAAAGGCAAAATGACAAGGCAAAACCTAAAACAGTTGAGGACCCCCTGCTTTCAACAGTTCTTGGAATAACTCCTATGCTTGTTTTCATGCTCATGTATTGGTTTTAAGTAAAACTTTTTAAAGGACCACTGAGTAGAAAAGTTTTAATTTTTAACTTTTACATCTGGCTTAAATGACATTATAAACTGGTGAAAGTGGGTTTTTTTCCCTGTTACCAGTGCAAGGTAGTGTTAAAGAGAGTACAGTACTGACTGTGTGCACACACAGAGGGCAGGTTCAAATCCCTGACTCGTATGGTTCGTATTAAGTATTTAGACCAGCAAATTCCAGCTGATAGATCAATAATTTATCTGTTTTAGAGAGAGTTTTAGAATTACTCTGTTCACTTACAAGTGGAGTTTAAGTAGTCTGACATTTACACTTCTTACGTGTCAAGGTTTCTCAGGATATTTTGCCAACTATGCTGTATTGAAGGTGAAAGCAAAGTGTAGACAGACAGTTTGGAGACAGCGACTGAGAAGTTAAAGTTCATTTTTTCAAAATTAAATTCAGTTTTTGATGGCAGTGTTAGGCATCCACAGTGAGTTGTAGGCACTGTTAAGACCCACAGCTGTCTCTGCCTTGGTGTGTATGTTTGTGTTCATGCTAATTCTCTAGAGGCAAAAAATTGTGGTCTGTAGTTGCCACGGCAACAATAACACTGCACTCAGAGTATGGGTGGGTTTTCCCTACTTTATACAAATATGTTGAAAGTGTAGGCATATTGCTGTGAGACACTGTGAAATATGATAGACTCTTGAGAGAGAAAACACTTGTTTGTTTTTTGTTCAGAGAATATAATTTTAATTTTGTGTTTCCTTTATTGCCACTTCTCCGCTAGAGTGCTATTTCCTAACTTGTAAGCCTAACATCGCAGAGAGGAAAATGGGCTCAGCAGTTTGGAAAAAGAAAGTTTCAGAGGTGTTCTGCTGATGCTAGTCAGCAAATAAAATGAGGATTAGAGCAAAGAATGGTCAGAGCAGAGGGAAATGGGTGACATAATTATATTTCTGTTCCATTGTGGTTGTTTTTGTCCATCAAAAGATGACTGTAGCTGTTCTTTGCCATGAACCAGAACGAAAATATGAACTAGATAAAAGAGAAAAAAATTACAGGGTAAGTTTATTTCTTAAACCTGCTAAAGTAAAGTGAAGGAACTGAGAGATTTGCTTTAGAAATGTGACTTTTAAGAGGGATCATGGTGAAAGTATATGTGAGCACCATAAAAGAAATAGATCTAGGCCTTAGAGTAATAGAATGTGCTAAAAAATCATTTAGCTTCAACCCATATGCCAGGGAACCTTCCACTAGACCATATTACTCAAAGCCCCAGGTGGCCTTGAGCACCTCCAGGGATGGGGAGTTCACAACCTTTCTGGTCAAGCGAAGAAGGGACTTGTTCCCTTCTGTCTCCCAGTGTTTCTTCATGTTCAGAGAAACATGTGATAGGCTACAGATTCAACAGTGATTAAAGTTAAGGTCTTTTTCATGCAGTCCAGACCTGGCTGTGAAACCCTTTCAACAGGAGGCTGCTAAGGCAAAGAACTTGGCCAGAGCCAGTGTGGACTTGGATGTTTATATGAAAGACATGAGTTTCTAGGGTAAACGTAGCTTAAATTTGGAAGTACCTGTTCTTTTTCTGGCTCCTTTCAGGGCTTGTTGCCTCTGCAGGCACTGTTTTTTGTCAGCTCAGCCTCTGGTGTTGCTGATGCCATTAGCATCCCAAATCGCTGCTGACAGTTCAAAGCATGGCTACTTCTGTTATGGGTTAGTGACTCTGCTAGAGTCATCACCCCCTCCCAGACCTTGACTCGATGCTGGATTTACTACTTGAGTTTCTTTGCATGGTGATGATACAGCAGGAACCACCAGATATCTGCAGGGAAGATCAGCCAACGCCCAGGAGAGGTTACTTCTCCAACATCCCACTTTCAGGCAGCCTCTGCTGCAGCTGTCCTTCTATTTATTAGTTTATATAAAAAGTAGCTGTCTCCTTTTTTGATTTCCAATGAATTCCCCTGTTGGGTTATCCTCTTACTTTTCTGTTCTGATTTTTAACTGCTGGGGGATTTTTGTCCATATGCTGAGCGCTTCCCCTCTGTTCTGTTCAAGCTGCATATCTTTATTGCTGTATTTGATAGTTTCGTGATCTGCATATATTCTTTGAATAGGCTATGCCAGTAGGTGTCTGGTGAAGTCTGCCTTCATCCTTTGATAAGGTTCTGACATCCTGGTGTGTAGTCTGTTATCTATCTGTTTATCAGTCATACATATTTGTGTGCACCATTTCCTCAGTTGCCTAGATGTCTCCGTTAGGCTTCCTGGGTTTTTCTTCGCCTAGATAGAGTTGAGTTAGGGTTTAAATGATTATCAGGAGAAAATTGATTCTGTATCGCCTTCTCTTTTTCCTTTTCCTGTGGCACTTCAGTTTTTGAGCATAGTCACTAATAAGGGTGATGTATGTGTCCATTTTAGAAGACCCTAAATGGCAAGTGTGCCTGTTTGCTGTGCCTAGGATCATGTTTTTGCAATTGCTTGGAGAATTTCTGTCTACAAGACGGTGGCCTCATTTATTTGCTGACAGGTGGAACTACTGGCTTGTGCCCTGGAAAAGCTTCAGGTGGTCACTGGGGACTGAGGTCGCTCGTCACCTCCAGCTCCCGAGTCTCCTCTCCTTTGTCCCATATAAATTCTGTGCTGCTCATTGCTCAGATGTCTTCCAGCATCAAAGAAACTGAAAAGCTCTCCGAATCTGAATCTGCACCTGAGTGCTACAGTAACAGTGGGAAAAACACCATGTGCATTTTGAGATAGTGAAGTTTGCTAAAAAATCAAACCTGGAATGCTCTCTCAAGGTACCTCTGAGATACCCAGATGTTAGTGGTATAACCTTGTGATAGAGAGGTGGGAATACATTTTGGAAGCCAGCTGGGCAGCTCATGCAATGTCCTAGTTCTTTTAAAGCATGTGTTTTAGGCTTTATGTGTAAAGGGCTTGCTTGAAAGGGAAATTGTAGTTGTTCATGCAACTTACAGGATTGTTGAATTTCTTTTAGCTGGCTATGTTCAAATTCTTAGGGTATTTTGAGAAGAGTTCACTTGGAGTTTTTGGAATTTTGTTGTTGTACTTTGTTTCTTGGATAGTAAGTTGCCTGTCACTGCATAGTAGGAGCATCGCTGTAATAAGTTTAAAATATAAGAACATTCTTCCCTTTTTTTCCTAACTGTTGAATAGGAAAAAGTGAGACTTATTCCTGTTACCTAAGAAAAGCAAGTTAAGTTTCTGCTATTGCTGACTCATTAGCATGGCAAGAATAAAAAAATACCGTGATTAAGCAAACATGAGTGAGATTTTTCCTCCTCATATCACAGTTATCTTTGGAAAATATCAGTGTTATAACCCAAAGTTCTGCTGTACTGCATGTGAATAGAACTACAGAGCTCCAGTGGGGGATATGTAAAGAAGGCTTTAATGAGGCAAGGAAATCAAATCTTTTTTCCTGAAATACAGTATAGTGCAAATAAAATTAATTTATAACAAAAGCCAAATATATCTTTTTTTTTAAATTTGCATTTCTTTATTCATCAACTGATGCTTGTTCATGCTGTGTGTTTTCCTGTTAGTTTTGGTTTTGATTTGGTTGCTAAGTTTGAAAACCAGGAAATGTGGGCTTTTTTAGTTTTTGTTATTTGTTTGTTTAATTTGAGGGGGCAACCCCTGAAATTCCTTCAGAACATGACTTTTTTGAAAGGTACTGATGATTTCCAAATATGTTAGCTTAGTGGTGGTTGAGATGTTTGACTTGTGCCAAGTCCTTAGCACTTGTCATCTCCAAGTTTCATGTTTTCACTAGTGTCTGAAGCTGAGTGCCTAAAATTAGATATGCTCCAAAGTTCAGCTTGCAGAGATATTTGCTGTAGATTTAAGGTGCTTGTAGCAGGCATAACTAAACAGCTGAGGTTATGTTCTTGTCTTTTGGCGTGGTTCACCATCCAAAATAAACGATCATGAAGCAAGTATGCTGCAAATTCCAAGCAGAAATAAGGAAGGAGAAAAAAAGCCGCAAGAGGATATTGTCACTGTACACGTTTTGTTGTTGTCTTCTCTTCCTGCCATGGTTCTGAAGGGATTAAAAATAAATCTGCAGCCCACATGAATGAAGGTTAGATAAACATGTTGTATATTGAAAAGCATAGAGCAGTAATTTTACTTTTAAACTGTAGAACAATAGGAAGGAGCAGTATTTTGTGGCTGTGAAAGTGAGCATCTGGAGCTGGCAGTTAACAGAGGTTTGCTGATTCTACATGGTCACTGTAATAGCAAAAGAATGAAACAAAGATAATTGTGCTTGAATTGGAAAAAAAAAGCACATTCACAGCTCTTTGGAAATAGGCTAAAAATGAAGAAAATAGCTATCTAGAAAATCTGCTGGCCAGCAGAATCAAGTGCCTTGGGGGAAATGTGTGACTCTGCAAGCTGCTGGAATATATAAAGTTTTCATTGTTTTTGGAAGCAAAAAGACTGAGTTTTACTATCTCTTATGTTTGCAAATATAGTTGTCTAAATATAAACTGATTTTCCCAATTAAATGGTTCTGACTAAAGCTTACTCTGAAAAATGTGATTTTGCCTGTATTCCTGCCCTCGTGCCATGCTTCTTTTTCTTCCCATGTGAAAAATCTCTCTATTGTGCATCTGCATGGGTTGAGCTGACCGAAAACTAATTCTAAAGGTAAAAAGTTCTCTGCAGATTCACTGCGCATTTTCCCTGGCCCTTACTAATGGCTTCCCAAAAGTTTTGTGTGTCCTCTTCTGCCTGTGAAAAGTAGCTGTACCTCTTTCACCAGATTCTGTTGACTGCATTATTGGAAAGGGTATGGTCTCCCTTTATTTTGCTAGGTTGGAGCATAAGAGAGCAACACAGATCTTCACCTTTCCATATTGATGTACCCCAAAATTATGTTTTTACGCTTGTCTGAAAGCATTTGCTTCGTTCTTCACTCCGTCTGCAAGTGCTGTTCCTGTGTATTTCAGAGACAGAAAACCGCTTAGGCAAGGAAGAGGACAGGAAGAAGTGAGGTTTGCAGCACCTGCTTGGGGAAGCAGGAAACTGAGTGCGTTTGACTACACCCGTTGTGTGGGAGCATTGTTACCCTAAAACTCCTCCACACACATCCAGCAGTAGATGTGCTAGTTTGCTTTTCTCCTACCTGGCACCTTTTCTTTGGTTGGTTGGTTTTAGGTTTGTGTTTTGTTTTGTTTTTTCCCAGGTCTGTTTCAGGCACTTTAAAATAGTGCAGAATACCAGCTTCTGGAATATGATACTTTTTTATGGTGTCTTTAAGTGTTAAACCAAAAATTGAAGCATGAGAAACTATGGGTCGTTTTTGAAAACTTCATTTCTTACAACGAAATGAAGTCCAGTTTCACAATCCAGGGATTTCTTTTTGCTTCCGGTAAAGTTAGTGCATGTAGTATAAATAACGTTTATAACTCTGGAGCGTACATTTCTGCATCTAAACTTACTCATCTAGAGTACTTTTATAGTAGAAGTACCTGTTTTAGACTTATGCTTCAGGATTAGATGAACTGCCTTTTTTCCTCATTGACATTAAAAGAAATTTAGATGGACTAGCTCTGGTATCGAGATGAGTGTTAGCACAGATAAAACCTACCCTTTCCTCTAGCAAAGTCCATGCATAAATTTTTTAAGCGCGTCCTAATACGCTAATTTTTACAGTGCCCTTGTTTTAAGTTACTATGAGCATGACTGAGCATTTAAATACGGGATGTTCCAGATTTTCTGTGTGTAAGGGCCTAATAAAGTGTTACATAATACCACTGTGATGTCTGAAAAGTGTAGTCTTTGATCAAGCCACTAATTCCAAGGATAATGTGCTTAAATTTGGCACAGTGCTGACAGTTTCTACAATGAGGAAAAAAAGACCAACTTTCTTTTGGCCTAGAAGAACCTGTCAAGTTGGCACTTTTTTCCCCTTACTGATATTTGTTTCTTTCTGTTGTGTGCACTTACTGGGATATCACTGGGATAATGTGAACAAAACTGCTCTGTTTGTATTGGTTTGTATTTTTAAAGACCACTGATGTTTTTCTATAGAAAAGGAACTGAAAATAGAATTGCACAGACATTGCAACAGCAAGAATGGGGCAAGTTATTTCGGATGTGCCAGTTCCCATTCTAGGGACGGATTGCACTTTAAGCCTACTGTTTTATTTTTAAATTGATGAATATGTGCAGGCTCAAGGGTTTCATCTGGCCTGAAAGTTAAGTGTGTTTCTGAATTGGGACTTTACAAACACTGCTATAAGGATCCTGCCATTCGTATGTTCATGCAAACCCCATTGGTGTTTGGGGAAGATAATTTGCATTGAAGTCACTGAAAGACATGGTAGCAGGGTGGTTGGGTAGACAAACATTTGTCTGTATTCCTTCCTTGTGTTTTGAATAAATCAACTATGTACTTATCAGTTACACAGACAAAGTGAAAAGGTGCTCGACTTACTGTGTCATGTTCTAAGTTTTTAAAAACTAAACCTTTAAATGTGCAGGGAGAAAAATCAGGTCTGTGATGATGCTATTCTTAGTGCTGCTACTTTGAAGTTATTTACTAAAGAATGCAGATGTAGAAACTGGGCTGAAATCTCAGGAGCAGTTAGTGCTTGAGGCTTGTGAACTCGAGCTGGATCATGTCTAATGAGACCTGTCTTGGTCCTGCTTCCTTTTTGTTGCTGTGGTGTCCATCCATTGTCTGTGGTGGATGAGGGGACAGTGTTGTGGAGTGGGAGCTCAGCAGTGCTCTTGAGAGGTGATGTGGAAATAACTGTTTGGGATTTGGGGCACTCATCACATCTGAAAAGACCAGTTGGGGTCAGTATCTGTTATCCAAGAATTCATTTGTGGGGAAGTGGTGTATTTAATGATTATGGAAACCAAGGATCCAAGCTCCAGATAGGTGCCTGAGCCCTGCAGGTGGTTTAGAAAGGGATGGGGGAAGCAGTGCTGTGGTGTTCCCACCGTGGGAACTTCCTAGAGTTCTGGGGACTTTCAGAGAAGTCTTTGCAGGGGCTCAGGTGTCTGCTTTGTTGTATTTTACTCTCCTGGAGTTGTTGTCTTCGTTGTTTCTGGTAATTTTCACTTAAGCATCTCTCTCCTAACTTCACATATGCTTAAATGGGGCCTTCTGAGCACGCCTGACAGAAGACCTGGAGCGATGCAGTAATATGGTGGTAAGGTCGGTCAGTTCCCTCTTCATCAGTATGAATCTTTGCATAACCAAGGAGGGTAGATGATACAAAATGCCATCTTTCCTCCCAGAAGTACTTGATCCAAGTCACTATTTTGTGAGGAAGCAAGGCTGGTAGTTCTGGTATTGGGTTTTTTTTTGCTTGTTGGGATTTTTTTTTTTGGTGTGAAACTTCTTATTTGGATAACAAGATTTCACTCGTCTTTTCCTTTTCTTATTAAAATACCCTCTATATTCTGACCTGCCGGCTGTAGTTCTGCTTTTAGACATGTCTGACATGTAATACTGTGCAATACTCCACCTGCACAGAAATATGTAAAATTATTCTTTTAAAAGTATTTTTTGGACTTAAAGGTATTGTAATTAGTGTGGTACCTCACTGCTGAGCAGTCTGAAGAAACAAAACAGATCTAATAACCTAAAGGCATTCTGGTTTAAAAGAACCACCGGAATGACTAAAGGCTCCAGATTGTTTGATTTTGCTGCTGTTTCTCTTACAGGTGGGAATTAGTGCTGGATATCTTAGATACAAGGGAATTTTGTCATTTGGCATTACTCGCTGAGAGAGCAGTAATTAATGAGTTACAGGTAGTGGCAGAACATTGCTGCACATAAATGATCATTGCTTAAACATCTGTTCAACATATAGAGTCATTATAGCTCAATGTGAGAGCTGTTGACAGCGAGCTAAAACTGGTTTTGGATCAGGTCCACATATTAAATTTATCAAAGGTAAATGTATGGGAGTGTTACTTAGCATCATGATGCAGATTTGACTTCTCAAGCTTACTTTTGACTTAAATGTCTTTTAAAATTCTTGATGACTCAGGTTTTAATCTATAACTGTATTTTGTGTCCTGCTAGTGGTTATTCTGCTAGTGGCTTCACAGAGGTAATCCAGAAAGAACATCTGTTTCAAGTTTACAGTCTAAATCATGGAAGGATATTTGACCTTGTAAGTAGGGAAACAGAATTTACCCAGGAAAACAGCACAACAAGCCAAAATACTGTCAGTTTTGGATATTCTACTTCACCAACTCCATTTTCTGCATGCAACTGCACAAAAAAAGCCAAGGCTATGACAACTTAGTGCTGCTTCTGAAGAGAACAATGATCTTAAATTAGTCATGCATATACGCTTTTCTCTCTCTGTCTCTCCCATGAGAGAAATTCTATTTTTAAGCCTTTGCTTCTGTCCCCCCAAAATCTTCCATAGGACTCCTACAACACAAAGCCAGAGAAATGAGTTGTTTCTGTATAGTACTGGAGATGTGACATGTCAGCAGTGGAATCAGTATTTCCCTAATGTAAATTAATTTGTCTCCTCTCTGATCCATGCTGTTTGCAGTCCACAGTGCCTGGCTATAAACAGAAAATACAGAATCCTGCAAGTGACAGTCAGTTCTGCTTCCTTTACAAACGCCTGTTTGTGCTGGCTCTCAGAGTTCTGTGCAAAGCAATACCACTGTGGGCAATAAGGGGAACTGCACAGACAATGTTACACAAATCCTTTTCGTTCATGGACGCGTAAGTCAGAATTCTAGCAGTGGGAAACTTGACATGGTCTCTATGATATTGCTCTCCTTTTTGGGGGTGCTTGTCCCCTCCCTGTGTAGAGCTAAGTGATCTCTGCAGAGACTATTTGTCCTTATAGTTCATAAAAATAGTCTGGAAGATCAAAATATTTTGAGAAATTTCAGCAAGTATCAGATATCTTTGAGATCTGATTAAAGACTATTCCATCTCTCATTCTTAACATGCCCCTTTTAAAATCACACTTTTGATGTTACGAAATGCTGTAATAACAGCAGGTCTGGTTTTCAACATCAAAGTAGAAATGTCTTCAGAAAAGTGAACTTAAACATGTTGTTTGCCAGATATCTTTGGTTATATGTGCAAAATAATCTTTTAAACATGGAAAGCAAATTACTGCATTTCTGTAGTTCTTGCTTTATTCTTTGCAAGAAAGACATCATCCTGGAAGATGGGGCTGATCTCTGGCAGAGTGGAATGCTTTATTATGGTGTCCCCTCTCCAAAGTAGTACCCAAGTGATGTTGTACTCCACAGATAGTGGTTTGACTTGAGGAGTTGCTATTGCTGTCAGTAGTTTCTGTTAGCAAGGTTCTTCATGCTTTTCCAAATACAGAAAAACAGCTGTTTGGTCATCTGTGGTAAGTCTGTGAACAGAGGAGACATGCTAATTTACCAGATAAAAACCTTGTAGCAGTCCCCAAAACTAGTGCTCGGTTGCTCATTAGTGCTTGGCAACAGAGTACCCTGACCATGAGCTGTAACTTCATCTTTATACTGAGCTACCATGAGAGGCCTCTGTTCTTACACTTTTGTTCAGCAAATGAAATGCAGATTTAAACCTTTTTTCTCTCATTTGGCTGCTAAGTGCAAGGCCTGTAATAAAAGTAGAGGTATCCTCTGCCACAGCTATAACCTGAGTGCATCATCTGCTGCATATTGAAATGGACATGACCTGGATGCTAGCTGGGAATATTCTGACAGCCTGGCTGTGCTGTAACGCACTTGTACCTCTGTCTGTGAATGTGTGTGAATGTGCAACATGCCTGGTTTTTATCCAAAGATTCTGTGCTGTTGGGGACACACCAGCACCTTGTCATCCAACAAGGGGCAAGTTAGCAGTGTGACTGCTCATAGTGATTGTCAGAGTGAAGGAATTACAGCATTAATGGGAATTTTGCTTAGAGAGGAATGTCTGGTTTGTGTAATGGACTTAATTGCCATTTGGAGTTTGGAGAGAACTGCGCGGTCAATTTGTTATATCCTCCTAGATTTTTGGAAAGTGAGATCAGATTTTCTGCAAGCCTAAGGGAGGAAAAATGTAGTAGAGGAAAAACAAATTATTTTTGTGGTCAAAACAGAATGCAGGATATTTCCTTCTGATACTTAACTATAAGGAAAAGGTTAAAAGCCCTAAAATAAGAGGCTATGTGTTTTTACTTAACTATCTCTTCCTAGAGTGTGATCTAGTAACTCTCGAATGCCTATTGCCACTTTTTTAAACTGGGAGATTTGCAGATGCAAGGCTTGTGGAGTGAGGAGAAATGAAACTTCCTGAACTGGCTTATTAGTAGCCTACCTTCAACTACAATAAGTAGTGACCAAGACTCTTTGTAATGATTTGGTAGAAAGGTGTATAGTCAGGTTTTGTCTCCTCTCATATTTTCTGTTTCCTGTCTCAAGAATTTCTAGCTAGGAAAAGCACTTTCTGTTTTCTCCTTTTAAGATTTTAATGGGATTTTTTTCAGTATTTTTTCAATGCACCAAGCAACACGTTTGCCTCTCTCTTTGGAAATCCTCTATGGCTCCACGGCTTTCCTGTTACAGGGATTTGACAAGTTACTACTTTTGTTTGGGTTTTTTTTCCCATTCCCAGCCTTCACCATGGAGCCAGTTTGCTCGAAGAACAAAAAGTGATAATTGTTCTTATTCAGTGTTAATGACATTGGGCTCATGTGCTCCAAAGGGTGAGATTTTTAGATGTACTTATTTAACTTCAGGTATTTGAAACCTTTATTTTGTGATTTGCCAACTGGCATTTGCCCTTAGAAGTGCCCACCTGCAGATGGTTAATTGGATCAAATGAAATACTGAGCAAAAAATTTCATGGATTTCTTCTGAGAGTGGTTAGGAAGTTGAAGAGATGACTTTCCTATGTAAAAAAAGGCCCTGCTTGTTGATGGAGATGATTGAAAAGCTGGTTCCAAATCCCTAGGAGTTAGTGTTTTCCCTTCCTATAGTACCAGTCCAATGTTTGCCAAGTTTCACCCTGTTAAAAATGTGAGGACATGCAAAAGCTCAAGACAGATGGGACTGACCTTTTAGGGCTTGGATTATAGCATAGTTCAGTAGGGGGATCTTGAAACCACTGTGTTTGGCTATTCTTGTATCAACATCATGGGTGCTTGATGGGTTGGTTTGACCTGATTGCTAAATTTGTGTAAAACTGAGATTTGCAATCTAAACGTCACTTCTGAGTTATTGCTAATACAGAATTTAAAAGAATAAAGGGAGGAACTACAGTTTACTTTGTCCTTTGTTGTTCATACCTGCTCTGGATCCATCCAGACTTTTAAAGTTGAGACTAATAAAGAATTAAAGGATTCATTAACCAGACAACAATAACGATCGACTCAGTTGCACTGGAACTGTTTCAGATTCTCTCTCTCCAAAAGTGTGGATATCTTGTTTCTGCATTGCAAGGCTGTCTCCAGCTGGCTGTGACTCAGATACAAGTCTTCCAGATGTCGTTGCAGAATACTGTGATGAGACTGCCTTTCTGTCTTTCCAGTGTGTAATCATGGAAAATGAAAGGAAGTCTTCTTTTGGTAGCATATCATGTGCTCTGATTCCTAATTTTATTGCATCTTACTCTCTAGAGCATGGAAGAAAGTGACTGTAAAAAGCAAAGGTGTTTCCTTTCTGCTAGCAGAGTTGAAACCAGATGTGCAAAATTTTGGTGGCGATACTGAATAGATGTGACTAGCTAAAAACACAGGTCAAATGACTTGCAATGGTGAGAAGGGTTAACTTGCATATAATTTTTATTTCCATGTTATTTTTGCCTGGACACCATTCATCAGTGTTCAGAAGCCCTCAATTTTCTGTTTATGAAGTGTTTTCAGCAACAGTGGAAATAACCAAAAGGGAATAGTGTGAACCCTTTTCTCTTTGGAAAGGGAAAGGAAGGAAAGTGTGACTTAGTTCACTAGTGATGCAGCACAACATTTCTTAAATTCTTAGGCATCTGTTTACTGGATGCCTTAAATATGTAGAATGAAGAATAAAATTAATGTCAAATGGAATGCAGTAAAGTCGCTGTCAGATGAACTGCCAGCCTTTGTGTGTATGCATGTGAACACTGCATGTGTTTAAAACAGTGCATAGAAATAACTAAATAGAGGAGGTGTTTATATGAAAAGCTGTTGTGTCCCTCTATTCCTCTGTGTAGAACAGAGCAGATCTGGTCTATTGCCAGATTATTGCTTGCTGAGTGCATTGGGTCTGTGATGTTTGGCTGCTCTGCAGAAACCACCCTTATAAACCAAAAACTGATCGAAACATAAGGGCGACCTACTTTGCTTTTGTCCTGGTACGAGGCTTTGCACCAACCCTTGCTAAAAGAGTACAGAGAAGGAATTGTCTTGGTTAATTTGCACGACCAAATGAAGGTGTGATAGTGGCGTGGTTGACAGCACAGGTAACATGTGCTCAGAGGAGCTGATGGCGAAGTGCGTGCCCGTGAGGCGGCTCAGCTGTCCTTTGCTGGGCAGTAGCTTCTGATGAAGTCACTGCCATTTTTTTCCTGCTGCCGCCAGTCGTTCCCTGCCTTAGCTGTTTAAATGCTATTACAAGTGTGTCAGATCTGGGATCTTGCACTTGCCTTGTGCTGTGTGTGTGAACCTCTGAGATCCCAGCATCCTTAGCATCTCAAACTGGGCATACAAGAGCAGGATGAAAGTAAAAAGCAAACGCCTGCTTATCTTGATGGCTTTTACTGGTGTAAAGCTTCCGTGAGTGACGCTGCACAGAGGGGGGTATTGTCTTTCAAACAATCAGCCACATCAGTTCCTGGGAGTCTTTGCACTTTCCTTCTTTATACTAAATCAGGGAAGCTCTGCATGCCACAGGGAAGAGCTGCACTGGATATGCTAATGTGACCTTAAGTGGGAGCATGATGGAGGGGATTAAGGTTCACTGAATTGTCACTGATGACTTGGCACCCATCAGTCTTGGGAACTTGCTTAGAAAGGATGCAATCAGAGCAGCCCTGTAGGGACTTCAGCGATTTCTGCTGCACCTCTGTCTGTGGAAGGGTGGGAGCGAGGTATTAGCATTTGGAATGTAACTCTATGGTAACAGACAAGTTCAGGATTTCTACTACAGCATCTGGGTTTTGTGAGACCAGTGCAATTTTGTTCTTTTACTCTATAGATCTTCCACTAAAAATGGGAATTGCTTGCTTCAGTTATAGTTCTGTGATACTATTTGTTATAAATGCTGGTTGCTTGCATGAGCAAGAAATAAATTGATACTGTCTCTGCTCCAAAGAACTAAAATTCAGCATACCTAAGTATTTAAATTATTTCATTATTCTATTGCATGACTGCCTGCATCACTGAAATAAAGCAACTGCACCAATGAAGCCAACAAACCTTTAATGAAAGCATTTGCATGAACAGCTAACACCATGTTGGATGTAGGCCACCAGAATAAAAGCACTTTGGGGCTATAGTATCTTGTTAAACACATTGTAAATGTTTTTGACAACAAGCCTGGCAGAATCCAACCACCCCTGGACAGCCAACATGTCAGAGCATTTCCAAGTGAGATATATTATCCTGTCCTGGACTGATAGCTTTGGATAATCCTCTAATCCAAGTGATTGCTTATATGTTGCAGCCTATTTAGTTTTGCTTGGTCTGGGATGACTTGCTGCTGGAGAGCTCAAGGGTGAATTTAAAAAAAAAAAGCAAGATTAAAATTTAAAAAAAAAAACAGGACTGCAACTGAATAAATGAATTTAGCTCCAGTTGTCTAGGGTCCAGGTTGGACTTGAGGATGTTGTATCCCAGTGCTGTATTTGCCCTGTTAGAGACAGTTCCTGAGCTCTGTTTTTCCTCTGACTTCTGGGATTTTTGCTGAGGCTGTCAAAGAGAAGGTGTCTTGAAGAAGGCAACATGATGTTGGTTTTGCTCTGGAGGACGCTGAAGCTTTTGCTTGTCCTTGTGTCTGACAAGAGAAGCCTCTAGTCCTGTACTGTTTGCCCTCCGCATGTCTTGTGCTCCCACTGCCATCGCTACCTCCTTGCAGCGAGGCCAGACTGATTTTCACACGCAGTAGCCAAAGAACATTTGAGAAGCATATTCCTTTAGGTGTCTGCTTGATGGTAGAGCAAAGTTGTTTTCTTTGCACTCAAACCACAAAAAATGGCGAGTTGGAAGATCTGTGTGGAAGATGCTGTGGAGTGGAGGAATTCAGCTACGGCGGCTGCCCCGTTCTCACTGCTTGTGTGCACTGCCACATCAGGATTTTGATTGATCATCAGTTGATTTTGTCCCAGTGTTGGGGTGGGGGAAAGTCTGGTACTGGGGTGATATTTCAGAGCCCCAGACTGCTTCCTGGCCCCTGCCTCTCACCAAGAGGACTGAAAAGGGGGATGATAGGCCCTGCACCTGGGCCAGGCTGGCAGCAGAGCAGAGCTTTCCTCCAAGAAGAGAGAGAACCACCAGAGCTCCACCTTTACCCTGGGGTAGCTGGAGCCTGCCCTTCCTCGTCTGATTTTGGGTGGCTGTGTGCTTGTTTAATCCCTTCTGTCACTGGCCAAGAAAAGTTTCCACACGAGTTCACAAGTGAGAATGCTGAGAAGCAAAAGATTCATAGCTCACGATTTCCCCCCCCTCTTCCTGCCTCTACTCTTTAACTGTTATGAGATCAGAGAGAATCCTTCCCCTCCTCCTCCAAGAATCAAAACAGTTTTTCGTTTTGCTTGTCTTTTACAGATCAATTTTGTAGCCTGTCAACTGTTTGCACTTTTGGCTGCATTTTGGTTTCGTATTTACTTGAGTCCCAGTCATGCCAGCTCTGCTGTTCGCCATGCATTTGCCACCCTCTTTGGAATATACTTTGCTGTCTTCTGCTTTGGGTGGTGAGTATTTTGTCACCATTTAGATAAGGCTTGGGTAAAAATAATTTTAAACTTCGTATCAGCTTTTCTGGATTGCATATTTTTAATCTTAAGGCTCTTAATGCTATCTTAAAAAGAATAACCTAACCAACATAACCATTCCAAACCCTCAAAGTAAAATGACTCATGCAAGTACTTTTAAGTAAAGTATTTAATTTAATTTGTGATGTTTGTTCTGGAAGTCAAAGCCACACCAGTCTGCTGTGAAGATACGTCTTCTGGAAAAGATGTATCCCACTGGAATGGGCACTTTGAGCCAGGCTACTCTTTCAGTGAAACATGGATAATATCTTTCAATCAGTATCAGTCTGTTTTGCATAGTTAGGCTATAAAGACGTGGTGTGGTAATTCGGGTTTACTGGTACCCTGACATGACATCACATTTATGTTATTTGCATGGGAAAATACTCTGTTGCTCTGAACTACCAGCACTTCCAGGTAACATAGAAATTATCTAAATACTCACTTTGTTGTCTTCAAGGTATTCCATCCATCTTTTTGTCCTGGTGATGATGAACTATGGCATTATGAATATGGCAAGTATTCCCAACATCCACAGGTGAGCTTATGTGGCTGCAAGTCTGCAGCTGCCCCTTGGACACCTTCTCTGCTTTCAGGGAAATTCATGAGCAGTTTTTAGAACCACCTTCTCTTCTTTCCTTCTTCTCTTTCCCAGTTACTTGCAGGAGCTTTGTTCATGGAATTGCAGGAGCTTTATTCATGGAGTTACAGAAGCAGCTGTAATCTCAATTTGTGGTTTTTTTGGATTGGTGTATTGCATTTTCCTGTGAAATTGCTGGCTTCAAAATTTGACTTTTGCAGGCTTAATAATTTATGGCCAACCTTTGCTCTCTTAAATGTAATGAAGTCATGTTCTCCTTGGTCTTGTATTCTTCCAGATTGCGTTTGATAATCCTTTTTAATGTGTTTTTCCCCTTGCTGTTTGGCCTTCAGGTATTTTCCACTTATTCTTGAGTTAGGTAGTTCAAATAAGGTCACTGAGGCAGCTTAGCTTAGTGATCCACAAAATAAGGTCTTGCTTTTGGTACTGGGCTTTGTGAAAAAGTGGAAAATACCAGAACTCCTATTGCTTCGAAGTAGAAGCTTATGGTTTGGATGTGTTACAGGTGATTTCTGTCTCTGCACTGTCTGACTGTTTCTGTAGCTGCTGCTGAATGCTCAGAATCCACATCAGTCTGGGCTGGGGAACAGAAACCCTTTCTTCACTTGCCTTCAAGGCCAGGGCTGTCTGAGAATCTGATGTTCAGATAATCATCTCACCTTCCTTTATTTCCTGAAGAGACCCCTCTCTAATATCTAAACAGGAACCCTGCTTACGATTACTTATAATTTTTCTAAGATTATTTAGAAATGTGAACTATAAAAAGCAAGCCTGTCTACAGCAGTCACTAGCATTTTGCACCAGCAAGATAACGTGTTAAGGAGGTATTTTTCCCATGTCCTCACTGAATGCAAAGCCCAGAAGTCCAGAGGTAATTAATAATGTCACCAAAAAAAAAAAAAAAGGTAATTGAACAATGTTTGTTAAAGAAATGCCATCCAGAGACCAAAATATAAAGGTGTTAAAAATTTGTATTATGGTTTCCTGGTCAATGTCGCTGCCTATTACTCAAGGGAAATGCAGGAGTTAGTGACTATAGATCAGAGGAACCAAGTCTACAAAGGAATCATCCAATAGTTATTTACATCTTCCTAGGCAAGTTGGGGTGGTGATAAGGAAAAGGACATGACTTCAACAGGAAACCTCCTCATTCTTCCTCTTTAGCCAATTTGCCACAATGGCTAATAGCAAAATAGCTGTATACTGAAACAAAAATCAAGCCAGCCAGTTCATATAATGTTGCCCACTGCTGCAAGGTAGTCATGTGTTGATTTGAATCCATGTGAAATGTCAGTCCAATGTGCTGAAAAACCTCAGGAGGTCTGAGGGAAGATTGGGTTAGGACTTTTCTATTGTATTCCACTAGCCATAGCAGTATGACTCAAGGTGCTTCCACATTATTAATTTTGGCAAAGTAACAATGTATTCAAACTGGTTGAGAGTAAGCTTGAACAATGCTGCTTTAAGGTCTGGACCTGTTCATACAGGCAACCTGATCCTTCAGAGTGGGGCTTCAAGACTTGCCTTTTTTTTCCCCCAGAAGAACACAGTGGAAGAGAACAAAGGAAATAAACTGCATAATTTAACCTTCATACTCTCTTTCATGGTTATTTTTTGCTAGTTTGCTCTCTGGTGAAGCTGCTAGCCTTCAAGGCCTATAAATGGATGAATTAATCCAGCACTGGGAATGCTCCCAGCTACAGCAGCAGTTTGGTGTATCTCTGCCTGCTCGCCCCGCTTTCAATCTAAGTGCTTTACACCTCAGCATGGAGGCGTATTTTAGATCCTTCGTCCTGTCTATCGCTGTTACATGTCTGAGCTGAGTGACTTGCCTTTGGACAGATGCTTGCCATTCTCTGTTGATGAGAGGGGAATCCAAGGACCTTGCTGAGGCAGGACTGGATGCCTGACCCAGATAAAATATTATAAATTCTACTCTGAATCTCCTGAAGAATCTGTCATGTCCTTTCAGTCTGCCTTTCATCCAGCTGTTTGCTGTGGGCCACATGACCCGCAGGTTGCCTTGCGATCCATCACTGTCACTCCCACTGCAGTTTATTAGTCCCCAGGGAGGGAAAACTCATTTCTTTTAAAACCAGCCATAATTTGACAAAGGCCTGGCTCTTTTTCAGTTGTCTGCTGACTGATCCTCTTGTCTGATTTCACCTTTAGTTCTCCCCTGTGGTGGATCCTCTCATGGGTCCAGGGGGGCAACGTGTGCCTACCCAAGGCTTGGCCCTACCACGCATGCGGGATGTGCCATCTCATTCCGTTGGTCTTTGCCTCTTCTCCCCCACATGGATAACCTCTGCTACAGGGGACACCAGTAGGCCTGGTCCTGGCCTGTCAATGTGGTGCAAGCCTTTCATTCTGGTGTCCCAACTCTTCATTGCACTGTGTAATTGGCTTCATGGGTCAGTCTGTCTCCAAACATCCATCCGATTCTTTCCTCCCCAGTATCCTCTTTCTTGCTCGTGTAAATACAGGAGGAAGTTACTTGTATGAAAGGCTGCATCTGTCTGTGCAGACACTGCAGCATTTCCAGTCTTCAGACTGTTCAGCTGCTAAGATAGAAAGAATCATGCTACTGCCCTGCCTACCAGAAGTGTGTTATTGTCTTGAAACGCAGAGTGAGTTTGTCACACCCTACCTAAGGAATGCTTCTTCAGTTGGACACTGTGATCCTATAGGTCCTTTCCAGCCTATACGATTCTGTGATTTTTCTGGAAGATGGTGTGCTTCAACATGGAGAGCTGAAAGATTAGGCTATATGCCATCATCTGCCTTTATACAAAATCACAAAAGAGAGAATACCTTAAACTTGAAATATTTTAGTCTTTGCTAGATCTGAGAAAGAGTTGTAAATAAAGAACATTTACAGATAAAAAATGCAGTGGATAAGTTCAGTGACTGGCATACAGTATAATCTGATTTCAAATACTTGAGTCGGACAGAAATTTCAAAATAATATGTGAATTTGGGAGCTTTGAAATTGAATTGTGCAACTTGAATTGATCCTATTTCTTCTCTCTTTTTTTCCCCACTCCCAGAATGAGGAGACACCTCTGTAAGGTTTCATCTGGGTGTACAAAACCATCAGTTCCCTTCGAGAATGTCTTCCGGGTCTCGTAGCATAGCTTCAGACTTGTTAACAATTGGATTTGAAAAAATCAAAACAAGCCCAACCCAATTTGAGTGATTCTAGTTCTTGTTGGTACTTGTGTTGGTAACTATGTGTTCTCTGTGTTATGCTTTTAGGTACTCCTTTGTCGTAGCTATGGGATACCTCACATTGTGCCACATAAGCCGAATATACATTTTTCATTATGGTATTCTCACTACAGATTTCTCCGGGTGAGTGAGTCTGCAAACTGCTTCCTGTGTCAATCAATATTAGTTGATTTCAGTAAGTTATAAGAATAATTTTTATATTATCTGTGGAGCACCTGCAATTTTGTTTCCCTTAAACTTTTTCTAAGGCTTTTGTTGTGATCTTTGGGTTTTTGTTGGGGTTTTTTTGGTTTGGTTTGGTTTGGTTTTGGTGGTTTTTTTGTTTGTTTTTGGGGTTTTTTTGTTGTTGTTTTTGTTTGGGTTTTGTTTTTTAAAGAACAAATAAGCACTGTATGATTTTTGCACTGACTCATTGTTTCTACTGTTTTCTTGCTAGAAACTGTGTAGTTGAGAAGGCAGAGCTTAGTTAGCTAGCTTTCCCCGAGAGCAGCCTGGGAGGATAAGTTGCACAGTCTCTCCCCAGAGCTGTAAGAGTGCTTACGTGGCTGGTGGTCTGCCCTGAGAGGTGGGGTATGCTGCTCTCTTTCAAACTTCCCCGGCACAGCTGTCAGCTCTGCATCTCCTTTCCCCCATTCTGATTTATCTTGAAGCCCCAGATGGGGAGGTGTTTTCCCAGCCCAGGCACTTAAGCAAGTGTGAGTGCAGGACTTGGGCAGGGGTGAATTGCTGGTGGAGCTGGGTGAGTAACCCAGGCAGAGAGACAAGAGATCAGCTTGGGTTGTCAGGACTGGTTCTCTCATGGGGCCAGCTTGTGGCTGCTGCTTAAATAGCATGGCTTTTTGTATGCCGTGATATCTGTGAAACGGTGGTTTTCATATATACTGTAGTCTCTACTGTAGATTTCACTCAGAGAACAGGTAGAGGATGCTTTGCAAAGAGAGACAGCTAACCCTATGGGCTTTGTTTGTGAGAGGAAGTTATGCTTTTGAATGATTTAAAAACAGTGTGCTAATGTCTGACTACAGAGTAATTAGTAACATACCATGAAAAATTTCTGTAAACTCACACAGTACATTGTACATGACTCTTCCAAATCTCTGTCACCTTACAGGCACAGAGTAGGAGACTGAAGCTTTTTGCTGTCTCTGTGCATGTGTCTCTCTCTTTGAGGTGGTGGGTTTAAGCACTCAATTAAATTGTAGGTGGTAGAGGGGAAGTTTCTCTCGAATTTCTGAGGTTTTTTATATTAAGGAGGCTGCAGTAATGAGATGGTAAACGTTTAAAGAAATTTGGTTCTGTAATTTTTTCTGCAGTTCTTTTAATTCAGAAAAGCATGTCCTCAAAGAGCATGATGTGTCAAGAATCCTATAAAGTGGATTGGAATGCTATAGCTCTGTGTAAGAGACAGAGAGAGAAATGTGAGAGATCATGCTTTTCTGAATAGCGTGTTCAGAAATGCACTGTGAGGCATATTAGCTCTGTCTCTCTGAAAACATTTAATAAAGATCCAGCTGAGACTGAGGGTGGAAGAAGAGGAATGGTGGTTGTTATAGACTAGGTAGTGTTTTCTGCTCCCTTGATGAAAAAGTAACTACTCTTATTTAATGATGAGCTCGAGGATCATGATTATAGTGAAAGAATAATGGCTGGACTTACTCGGTTGTCTGATTTTGTCTTGGTGCTTCAAGATACCAATTCCTAAACTTCAGTCAAACATAAAACTGCCAAGTAGTAAACAAGTGGAAAATGTACTATGGATACGAACTGCACCTTCATGGTATATTTTAAAAGCTAAGAATAAATAAAATTAGTGTAGTGGTATCAATAAAAACTTGCAATCCAAAGTGTTGAAGCCCAGATCAGCCTCAAAATCTGTCTAAAAACTTGTTTTCCTCAGCTGTAAATTTGTGCCCATTGAGGTTTTGTGCACATACCTGAACAGATGTGATGACCGAGAGAGACAAAATATGCTCCCTGGACACAGTTTTGTCATGTATGAGCAGCAACTGAGCTCCTCTTGCTTGTTGTCCCATATTTGATGGTTCCTCATCTGTTGCATGTGGTAACAGGGAAGCACTAGGACAGGGAGGGAGGCATGGCATTCAAGTTCTCTCTCAGGATTTCAGAAATGACTGAGACAGAACCATGGAGCTATGCCCATCTCCCTCCAGCTTCCCACCGTTTTGGGTGAACGTGGCTGGGGATGTACATTGAAAAGGCAAGACACTAGATTCAGGGCAATCTTTAAGATCCAACAAAAAGCCCATCATCTGCTGACTTGTGTTTGAGGTTTCAGTATCCCCTAAGTCTGGTGATATCTGGCTGCGAGGAGGAAGTTTTAATCCACATCAAATAGGCACATAACCAGTTCTGTTGCCATCAGCTTTCCAATGTCCGTTCCCTAAGAGCCAGATGATCAATGAGTGTTTCCCAGCGGCAGTGCTGAAAGTCAGCATTCCTCATTTCCTCTCCTGACCTGCTTTGTGCACTTAACAACTTGTTAACAACTTGCATGCAAGTTGCACAACCCTTTTGAAGTGTGCTTGCAAATACATTTTTTGGGGTGTTTTTAGTTGGTTGTGCTATTTGTTTGGAGCCCTCCCATTTTGAGAATAGAGCTTGTAAAATGCAGGTAGAGATGGAGAGAACAAGGTAACTTTTGAGTCATATCTTAAGCAAACTGGAAAATGAAAGATCAAGCTGTGACACATCACTTCCAGGTTGCAAAATAGAAATAAGGGACTTGTTACCTGCTGGTGACTAGTTAATTCTTAACTCCTGCAAAGGGTAGTTTAGTTCACTGAGTCCTACAGTCAGAACTGTACGCAAGCTGCTTGATTTAAGAGCAGATTTAAACTCTTGATTTAAGAGTTTTTCATGTATTGCATAGTAATTAAGGAGAAACTCTTTTTAAACTACTGCCAGGTTTTAAGGAAAACAATTTCCAGTTTGCAGCACTTCAATTTTAATTACTTTTTAAAAATGTATGTATATTTTATCAAATTTCTTTCAGTTATATTATTTCTCAAATAAGTGGTGATATAATTTAGGAATTTTCTCTTTACTGCTTCCTCAAAAACCCTATTCATTTTTGAACACTAATTGTACAGTAACTGAATCCTGTGCTTCCCTCTTAATTCAAGTCAATCTTTGAGAGAAGCATGCATGTTTTATTTTGCTTGGTTTGCCATGACATTTGCACATTTTACCTGGAAAAACTAAATCCTAACTCTTTCTTATTTCTTCTTCTTTATGCTAAGAGGATTATGCTGGTAAGTTGCCTGCCTATACAACTTTATAAAAACAATAATAATACCATATGGTTTGTGTTTTTTCCCTTTGTATCACAGGCTCAGACTGAGTATAGTAATAAGATAGCTTTAGGAAAAATGAGTTTAAAATAAGGAATCTTGATTCTTGATCTTTTGATTTTTGGAATTTTGATTTTTGGAAACTAGTATTACATAGGGTTTCAATCTAGCAAGCTTCATGACCAAAAGCCAGATGCGTATGATCATCCAGATAAAATTCAGAAGATATGGAACTCGTGTCTGTTTCAATCCTTTGCTTAAGGCCATAGAGCTTTTTAGTTTCCTCTCTGAATTCTTGCAGTGTCTGAGCAAAATTTCCTAATATTGCAGGTTATTCAGTGAAATGTCAGCATATGGGAGTTTCTTTCATATAAGAGTAGTGGCTGAGAGAGCTGGGGTTGTTTAGCCTGCATATCAGGAGGGGCCTTGTCACTCTTTACAACTGCTTGAAAGGAGGTTGTAGCAAGGCTGTGGTAAGTCACTTCTCCCATGTAACAAATGACAGGAGAAGAGGAAATGGCCTCAGGTTATGCCAGGGAAGGTTTAGATTGGATATTAGGAAAAGTTTTTTCATGGAAAGTGTTTTCAAGCATTGGAACAGGCTGCCCAGGGAAGTGGTGGAATCACTATCCCTGAAGTGTTCAAAAAACATGTAGTTATGGCACTTGGGGACATGGTTTAGTGGTGAATATGGCAGTGCTGGGTTAACAGTTGGACTCAATGATCCTAGAGGTCTTTTCCAGTCTTAATGATTCTATGATTCTTGCTGCCGTTCCTTATAGAAGAGAAACTTGGTGTGTGAAAATCACCACACATGCTGCCACAGTTTTCAATCTTCTGTTGGTCTTAGAGACACCATAGCTGAATTATCTGGGAGACTTGAGCAGTTTTCCTCCCCACATATGTCAAATCTGTAGCTCTTACGCGAGTGCTTTGGTGGACATCACTCTCCAGAGACCACCTTTGTGTCTGCCCTATCCCAAATGCAGAGCAGCAGCATCATTCTTAGCAAACCACCTAGAAAGGGATGATCATTGAGAGAGCCCTCTCAAAAGCCATATATGTAAGCAGATACTTCAGTAACAAGTGTCACTTCAGGTAGTGGATTTTTGCTGGGTGGTTAGAACTTTGTTGCTGTTTCTTTCCTCACTCAGTGGCTTTTAGTATCAACCAGAAAAGGAAGGAATGAAAGTATAGCAGCCGTTTTTCACAAAAGAAATACATTTGCTGATGAAAGCAAAGATAGATGTACTCTGTTACCATATTAAAACACAGAGCAGAAATGCTGTCTGGTCCTACAAGTTCAGTTGGTTATTTTTGTTTTCTTGTCTTCTAAATGTATGACATGCAGTACATTGCTGCAGTGTCTGTTCCAGCAGCGCTGGCTAACCTTGGTGTGCAGCTGGTCCCCAGAGGCAATGCCGCAGTGCAGGTGCAGGGTGAGTAAGGGGAAGTCAGTCTGTTTTCCATGGCTATTTGCTGCTTTGGCTGGGTGCTTGTCCACTTGAAACAGCCCTGAGATCACTTACCATTGGATACACAGGAGCCCTGCAAGAACTGCAGTGTGGGAACTAGGCAGAATTCAAGCAGGCAATCACTACTAGAGAGCTCCACGCATCTAGTACATCCCAGGACACTTCTCCACAAGTAAACACTCTTTTAAGTGAAATGCTTCTACCATGAAGGCTTAAGAAATACCGCTTGGGAGCTTTCACAACACACACACAAAAAAGGGCAACACATCACCTGAAGGAAATTTTAAGTTCCTTTGGAGGTGCAAGTGTGTTTAGTGAAGTGTTTTTCCTCTGTTGTACTTCAGTACTTCTTCCTTTTACTGTTGAAAGCAAAAGTCCGAGGCCACTGCCAGCTTGGCAACCCCTTTGTCAGCGTGGTTACTGTCACAGCAGGATGTGACTGTGTGAACTTCTTGTCATGGCTTCAGCGCTGCAGAGGTAACCCTGAAATAAATGTTCGCTGTTTTGGAGTCTTGTCTGCTATGAGCCTTTTGACTCCACCTCCTCTCTTAGTGAAATCAGGTCAGTGGAAACTATTTCTAGCAAGCGTGTGCCAGCCTCCTCCACGGGATTACCTAAGGTCAAGCAGACTGTACTTGGAAAAAGTCTTTTCTCTCGGAAGCATCGAAGCTTCCTCAGTGCAGAAGCCAGCCTGTGATGCAGTGAGGATCCCCACAGCAGTCTACAAACAAAATCTCTTTACTTCCACTGGCCTGTGCTTCTGGCAAATTTATTACGTTGGGGCAAGCTATATTTAAATATTATATTAACTGATATGTTTTCATTTGGAAGGTTTATTTAGGGGAGTAAACCCCTCTATTGAGCATTCTCTGTGAACTGTTGCATCTTAGTCTTGTGTTATTTTTCAAGGCATCTAGGGTGAGGTAAACAAAAAACAAAGCTGTCTTTACCTTATGTTAGATGCCCTGAAAAATAAAATTGTCCCTGGGTCAATTTCTTGATTTTTTTTTTTTTTAATTAAAAGTTGGCCACTATGGTTTGTGTGTAGGAGGTACAGTGCAGCTACAACCTAAGATTAAACTCATAGCTAATATATAAAACATGGGAAGGGAGGGGAAATCACACCACACATAAATCAGATTCTGTGTTTCTGTGGCAGTTTGTAACTGTAGTGCTTAATAGGACAGGTGGAGAGGGTGTAGAATCACCACTCAGCCATGTGGCTGCAAAGCAATCTGTAGGTGTTCAAATATGATGGATTGCAAGTTGTTTAGGCTTCTAAATGTGTTTTATTTCAAATGCTTCCTTCCTAGGGATAAGTCTTTGTGCTTCATCTGTAAGTGGAAGTGTAGTAGGTAGATTTTCTTCTTAAATTCAACCTAATTGCTCCCCTCCAATAAATTGTGCATTGCAAAATTTGGGAGTAAGAAAAGGGATTGGAAGTTTTATAGTTTTGTTAACTTCCCTTCTTGTTTTTAGCACTATTGACTTTTCCCAGTAGAGTCTAAGGGTTAAAATATTATCATGTTGGAAACTGTTGGCTAGATGTGATACGGTGCTGTATTTAATGTATTAACATACTCAGTGTTTTATTGCTGTTTAAAGTTAGAGCTTGCCTGAAAGGCTGAATAGAAATGGCAATTCAATGATATTTCAAAGTTTTAATAATCAAAACTCACATGTTTAGGAATTTATGATTCTTTCCCAGCCCCCCCTCCCCTTTAAGGGAGAGTTCCAGTACTGTCATTATTTTGTTGTGCTCTGCCTTCCTACAGCAAAGACATGGTCCCCCAGAGATCAAGTAAGTGGGGAATGGTAGGCAGGAGAAGAGGAGGGAGGAAGATGCTCCTTGTTCACCTGAAACCTTGCTTACCCTTTGTGTGAAGTGTTGACTGATAGCTGACACTGATCTCGTGGAAGATTTAGTGTTTGTCATCCCACTGCCACTGTACAGTAGGTTCCCACCCTCCTGAGTAGGGTGGAGATCACAGAATCAATTAGGTTGAAAAAGACCTCTGAGATCATCAAGTCCTACCTGTGGCTGATCACCACCATGTCAGCTAGACCATGGCACTGCGTGCTATATCCGGTTCCTTAAACACCTCCAGGGACAGTGACTCCACCACCTTCCTGTGAAGTACATTCCAATGTCTAATCAGCCTTTCTTTGAAAAATTTCATTGGATGTCTAACCTAAACCTCCCTGGTGCAGCTTAAGGGAAGAGACCAACCCCCACCTGGCTACACCCTCCTTTCAGGCAGCTGAAGAGAGTGTTAAGGTCCCCCCTTGAGCCTCCTTTTCTCCAGGCTGAACACCCCCATCTCCCTCAGTCACTCATGATTGGACTTGTGCTCCAGACCCTTCCCCAGCTCCATTGCCCTTCTTTGGACACGCTGCAGCCCCTCAATGTCCCCTGAATTTAGGGGCCCAGAACTGAACACAATATTCAAGGTGTGGCCTCACCAGTGCTGAGTACAGGGGAAGAATCACTTCCCTAGTCCTGCTGGCCACACTATTCCTGACATAGGCCAGAATGCCACTGGTCTTCTTGGCCACCTGGGCACAAGCTGGCTCATGTTCAGCTGGCTGTTGACCACCACCCCCAGGTCCTTTTCTGCTGGACCACTTTCCAGCCACTCTGGAAAATATGTATGACTTGTATTATGATGATGTCAGGAGGGAGAACAGGAAGTATCTAATGAACTTTGTGGCTCTCCTTCCCACTCGCCTTGTCAGACACATCACTTTTGTTCTCCCTTGTCTCCTCTGGAGCTGGGATTTGAGGGAGATAGACTGTCCATGTTTTCTGACTAAAGTGCAGGAAAAGCTAACTTGTTCTGTTGGCTTACAATGTGCCATCAATGAGGCAATGAATTCCTTATATAGATGAGGAGAACCTCTCTCCTCTGTGTTTATATGCAGCATGACCTCAGTGCAGGCTTTACTCCTGCTGCCCTCAGATTGTTTGCAGTTTGGTTCTCTCTGGTTTACCATGGGAGCCTTGTCTAAGACAAGTGTCTAAATTTAGACACCTGAAGTCATATGGTTTTGGCTCAGAGCCTGAGGTTTAAAGTTACCCACTTCAATATTGGTGTGAAGTGCTTGCCATAAGAAACATATGCAACAAATTGAAGCAATTTGAAACAAGTGTTAATGTTCCCCTATAAAGCTAAAAAGGTCAAACACTGACAAAATAAAAATTTGTGTTTGTTGCGGTAGAACTGCTTGGTTCACTGACAGCCTCTGTCTCTCTTAAGGATTAAAAAAATCTGCCTTTTCATATGCTTAAAGGATTAGGATTTACGTATCTTTGAAAGCAAAGCTGAATTTTGTCTGGGAAAATCTACTTTGAGAAACAGGATGTTGAAGATATTGGTGAAAACAGCTTATAAATCACTTTTCTTAAACAATTAATTGGAATAAAGTTTAGAATGACTGTTTGAGAATACTGCTGGAAGGTGAAAAGTCACTGCTGAATTTGTCCATTCCTTAGCTGCTATCAGTGGTCTAGGTGACCCAAGGAGAGCTGCTGTACAAACCCCTGTGTTATGATTGTATTCAAGTTCTGTGGATACTTAAGCCTAATCTGAATTTTATGTGCAAACTTTTTTTACTGACATTGTAAGTAGGGACTTCTGAAATGATAAAAGCAGTTTCTGATTAAGTAATTGGCTGATATTTCATGTTCTGGTTTTGGGTAGGAAATGCAAATTACCCCCCCAGAATTACTTGTGGACTCTTGAAAAAGATCAACCATATTAAGTGTTAAAAAAAAAAGACCACTTAGAATGAAAAAATGGCTTTTGCCAGCATTTGTGTTTACCATGCTCAGCATACAAATTATTTTGAGAATCTGTTTGATTTATATTAGTGGGATAATCAGGTTGTAAACAGTTTATCTTAGCCATTGGGTTTACATTTGATTGTAACCAGTTGGCCGATTTAGTCAAGGATGATCCAGAATCTCTTGAAAATCTCTGTAGAACATAAGTATTTGACTTATGGCATTCAGAGACATCACTGAATGTAACTTCTGCTTTTTTTTCTTTACCTTGAGAAATCTGTGGAACAAAAATGGTGCTTGAACTAAAAAAAACGCTCAACTTTTTTCTTTAATTGTGTTCCAGAAAATATATTACAATAGTTAAAATGAACAGTTGTAATGTTTGGAGTCTCTTAAAAAAGTTCCATATACTGGTGAAACTGTGTAAATAGTTAAAAAAGAGTGTACAAACTCGAGTTTTCATTTCCAGGTTGAAGACATCATTTGTGTTCAAACGGAAACATCCATATGGTTAATGTTGTTAATTTATTCTCAGATTGAGAAACAACCCATTGTATTAATCCTCAGTGAAGACAGAGCTCTTTTGTGGGACTGGTTTTACATAAAGTCATCACAACTAATGCTTTTAAAATAGTGGTGTATCCTCATCATCCATTCCCCTCTCGTGGCTATTATGGTTGTGAGAGATCTGGGCACCCTGTGCTGGTGTCCCCAGTGGCAGAGAGATGGGGAGAAGCAGTGTGAGCAGGTGATCATCCCTTGGTTTGCCTGCTATGGGTCCTTCCAGATTGCAGATATTCAGTGCCAGGTTTTGTGTTTAGGGCACTACAGCCGATGAAGGAAGTGGTTTGTCCCCATGGTTTTCCTCTCATCTTTCCTCTTACCTACCTCTAAATGCTCTTAGCTGTGTCCTTTACCCTTGTGGGAACCAGCTCCTGATGCCTCCAAGCTCAGTTTAGTCTTTTTTCCCATTCCTTAGCTGCAGCAGCTCACAATTGCCTTCAGTGCGAAGAAGCTCTGCAAAGCTGGATACGGGAAGCATAAGTGGCCCTACTCGGCATAGTGGCTATTTCTATGCTGTGTGTTTTGTTGGCACCAAAGCTGCTGGGTGGCTGTAAGCCTGGCTCAGGTACAGCCAGCTCCTGTTTTCAGAGGCTCCAGATCCCACGTGCCCATACACTCCCAGTTGGATGGTGTATCTTGTACAGGCTGTTCACAACGCAGATGCATGGCCAAGAAGCAAGTGGGAAACTGCTGTGCTGACAGCTATTCTGGTATTTGCACACAGTCCTAATTGATAGAGCTATTCATGTGGGGAAATAAGCATCTGTATCTGCAGAGTCAACATTTTTTAGGGCACTGAGGAGACAGACAATAGGAGAGTAACAGTAAGAAGAGCCAGAGTTGGGTTAAAGCAGCACTGCTGTATTCTAGTGTTGCAATGTATGGGGCTTCAATATGGTCTTTGCCTGAAAGGAGGCTCAGTGGGCTGCAGAAGCTGGTATTTCCTAGTGGTGTGATTTCTTCTGAACTACAATTTGCAGTGCTGCACGATAGGCAGACATAAAATAAGGCTTTGTGTGCACTTAGCAATTAAAAATTCCAGTGCAAGTTACTGTGGGGTTGTTTTGAACCGAGGCAATTGTCTTATGCCTGAGTGCCTCCTTCAGCTTTAATTGGATATTTTTCCACTTGTTGCTAATACAGTTATGCCTTTTAAAGGCATAAAGACATTCAGTGAGAAAGTTGGGAATAATTTGTATTACAGGCCATGTAACTGTTGTTTCTGTCTTTCTTATAGTCCGCTGATGATAATTACACAGAAGATCACAACTCTTGCATGCCAGCTACATGATGGTAAGAAAAGGAATCTCTTCCCACGTCCTGAAGGCAGCCTTTTCATTGCAGTGCATTTTCTGGTTGATTTATGGTGTGAATGAATGTAGTTCAGCAAGTTGTTCCAAACGAAGAAGAAAAATGCTATGTGGAGGAAAATGAGAAACTTAAAGTTTTGATCAGTTTTTAGGATCAAACTCTCTTTGCAATATCAGAAACAACTGTTTTCCCCTTCGGTATTCTACTTTCTTAGGACCCAGTTTGGATTTTAGCTAGTACCAGGATCTCCTGCTTAGATGCTACAGTGCATCTCCATTAAGCTCTCTGAAGCTGTTACCGATTCTCAAAAGTCAAGAGTTGTGTTTGATGCATAGGTTCAGTCATTAATGTTAATTTAGCAAAAAATATGCTAGCACTGATATATTCAGTGATAATGTACTTCATGAGTTGTGAGAGATAGAATTCAGTAGCTTTTCCCCAGCACAGAGAGAAGCACAGTTGCAAGCAAAATAACATTGTCTTCAGTCTTGTGCTGTGCTGTGACAAAGAGCACTATTATTTCCCAGTAAAACGCCTGTGTCTCGTACAGTGCAAAGGCTGGAAATGTCAGTTGTCATCAGTAGCATTATTGCTTGTGCCCACTGATGTTGCGCTGCAAATTTCTGATGGTCTGAGGCCCATTGCCTTACAAGCTGTGGGTGAGTATGTGTTATGCTAAAGAGTTGTGAATGAGGATTTAACTGATGGCCACACGGGGGTCTGGCATTGTTTGCAAGCCAGGTTTACACAAGTGAATCTAATGCTTTTATCTGGCTGTAACAGGTACAGCTGGAAGCTTGGCTAATTGACCTTGTTGGTGGCATTCACGTTGCTGAGGCTTCTCTGCTTCTGTAAGTTGAGTCAGCTCAGGTATTGCTGCAATGCCACAGCAGCGTGCAGCCTAGGTACACACCTAGGATGTTGGAGGTAAATGAACAGACAGAAAGGAAAAAGACAACAGCAGAGGCAGGAGCGTTTTAAACAGACCAGAAATCCTACAGATTAGTGATGGTGGAGAAGGCTCGTTACATTGCGAACATCCGTATATGGAGCAGTTGATCAAATGAAGACAGCTTGCAGTTCAAGCATCAGTGACGAATTTCTATTTGTAAAAATTTAACACAGCTGTCTGTAAATGGAAACAGACAAACAAAATACCCACTCCTATAAGTAATTAAGTGCTTAATTGTTTCTCTGAAACTCAGGCCCTCCCAGTATTTACAAACTGAAACAGTGGAGAGAGAATGGAAACAAGCAGCTTATCAGCAGTGGTAGGAAGCGGGTCCTGTGTGTGTATTGGTAATTATGGCCAGTATGTTTAGAAGAGTAGTGTCAATTGGTGCCAAGCCCCTGATCTTTTTGCACATGCATGCTCCACACCGAGTGCTGTGACTCATCCTGTGTTGTGCTGATGAAGCCAGTGGGAGTCCCTGCAGTATGTGCAGCTAAAGCTTTAGGGTGAAGGTTTTGAGGTATGTGCTATAAGCAACATCTCTTTACCACTGGCTGTGACACAAGATTTTTCCATCATTTTCCTGGGACATTGAGTCTGTGTGCTACCTCTGGCCCCAAAGGTCTTGTGCACTCAACAGGAGGTCACCCTTCCAGTCTGGACCATGCACAATTCCAGATTATTACTGACGTGTATGTTTAGGCTTGCTCCAGCAGCAGGCATCTGGGCTGCTCGTTCACACCAGTGGAGCTTCTGTTCCCTGAGCGCCTGTTTCCCTTCCCCTGCCCACTCTTCCTGCTGTGAAATGCTCCATTTCTCACCAAGAAGCCAGCGGGAGCCTTGTGCTTAAATGAGCCAGCGGCTTCTGGCAACAGAGATTTTTCCAGCCCAGGACAGTTTGTAGAGGCTGTTGGGGGTTGCTTCCAGTTGGTGGCATTGCCACTTCCATTGTGTGTGGGAATGCTATGGCTGCTCTTCCTGACAGTGTAGCCAGCGTGATAAAGGGGGAATGATGTAAGGAACTGGGTAAAGAGGTAGAGTAGAATTTGACATAAAAGTTAGGGATTGAGCTGTATTACAACCACCTGTGACAAAGAAATTTTGAGATTATGGCCTTAGAAATTAATTTGTGGGTTGTAAGCATAAGGTTATGGCAATAGCTTTTACTGTTTGTCTGTTTGGAAGATCTAACGTGACTCTTCTTCCCAGGAATAGGGCGACAAGCTGAAGAACTCACTGCTGAGCAAAATCGGCTTGCTGTAAAGTAAGGATATAATTCTCTTAGTGATTTGTGTCTAATTTCTTCCAAAGGAGTTGAGTATTTATGTTGCTTTATTTTGTTGTTCTTTTTTTTTTTCCATTGCATTGTCAGGGACAACATAGTGGCCCGGCCATGAAAATGTTTCTTGCTGCTTTCCAGTCCATGATAGGCCAAAAGTCTCACCTGCTTTTTCTATTTGCTTGAGCAGTTTTGTTTTTGTAATGCTGCTCTCATTGCCCTCCTTACACAAACATACCTTCTCTCTTATATTTCTTATTTCTTCAATTCAGGACTTCTGCTTTTATCACCCTGCACTGGTCAGTAAAGCACTGAAGTACTTCACAATGTCTCATTGACTTAAATATATACTCCACATGCAATAAAACAAGTCTTTGCTGAATTAACTCTTAAATTCAGGCTAAGACTATACTATATGGACTTGTTGGCTGTTATCTTAATCTAATCTGCCATACGTTATTTTTCCAAGTATATACTCCTCCCATCAAGCAATCTACTGCATAGTAAAAATCCATTTTGCTTTGCCTTTGATACTTCAAGTGCTGCTTTTCTTTGCCATCATTTTTGAATGCTGGATTTTTTTTTTTGGGTCTCCCTCCATAATGGTAATACTCCTAGTTCTTCTGTTATGTAACTAGTCTTCTCATTTTTCATATGGAGAGGGCATCTCTTTGAGCACTACTTTTTTTCTAGTTTGTCCCTCAATACAAGTGCAACAGGGAGGTGAATTTGTTGGGGTTTTTTTGTTTTAAATGAAGAGTTAGTGTTACAGAATTACTCTTAGAACCGTAACTACTTTTACCATGACATGTTTGTTTAAGGGCAAGGGAATTGTTTCCTTTGTTTTCAAGGTAGAAGAATCAGCCATCAGAAAATCTGCCTGTGAAAGTAAGGGAGTCATTTCTTGAAAAGCAAAAATCTTGTAGGTAGCCTTGTATAACTCTGCTGTGACCCCATAGTGTCTATTTTTAAAGCTCACAGCATAATTTTTAACTGCACTTGGCCCTTAATTCTAGTCAAATTCTCACCAAACAGGCTTGGGTTTTTTTCTTGTACAGTAAATGAGTTCATAATAGAAAAGGAGATGCCAATAGCATAAGTATCAGTGGCAGACAAGTCATAACTGAAGACTTTTAAATCCCCTTTGGTAATACAGCCTTTTGTCTTCCCTCCTGTTCTTGGTCTGTTTTTGTTTCTCACTCATCCTCTGTACATTCCTTCGTGCATTGCTCATGTCTCCCCACCCAGCCATGTGCAGAATCCAAGTTGAAACTAATGACTTTATTTTTAATCTTACTGTAGAGCTAGGAAGCCCAAATCATGGACCTGATTTTGCAGGACAGAAAGATGACCCTTACCCCAAATTGTTTGCTGCATCTTTCTGTGAAAAGCTTTCACCAGAGAACATACCATTCAGGCATTAACATCTACAATAACCAGTAGGGTGAATGCAGAAAATCCTTGCTAATCTAACTGTTTATTCAAACTAATTCCACTTCAGAATAGGAGTAGGCAACAGAAAATGTTTAACTGTTGCTTAGTTTTTCTGCTAGAAATTTGTTTTAGTCTTAAAGAATTTTAAGTGTGTTTTGGTTTAAGCATGTCCATCTGTGTCTTGGGCAGGAGAGCCCTCAAGCACTGTGCCCAAGTTTGTGTTCTCATCTGAGAGCTCCTTGAATGGTGGCAATTAGGATGTTTGTAGAGAGCACTCAGTAATGCAGTGCAGAACACAGTGCACAGTTTGGATGTTGGCATTTTCTGCCACATAAAAACCCCAAGCCTAGCAATTTACAAATTACACTGGTGGTGAGAGGCCTTTACATCTTCCTTTTTCCATCCTACTGATCTGTAGCAAGGACAGTGGATCTTCTTCATTTTACATTCAATGTACAAACCCAGAAGGAACTGGTGGGATATACACTTGCAAAATGGAAAAAAATTAATGTGACAGACTTTCTTTGACTTTTGTCTTCAGCCGTCTTTCAATTAATGTGGTTTTTTTCCTCCTTAGTTCCTTTTCCTGTTCATGATGCAATACAGGCAATTACTTCCTTTATTTGAACAGCAGGACAGAGTGCTTCTTCATTCTCTTCCTGTATGTCTCACGTGACACTTCCCATTTTTCTCAAGGCTGGACTGAAGGGTGAGAGCTCCTCCCAGGACTGAGAGCCCTGGTTTTAGAGACTCCCTGCCCCGCAGTTTGTATAACAAGGCAGAATGGTCCGTGACATCTTGGACAGATGTCCAAAACCAATTACCAGCTTCTCACTCCTGGTACTTCTGACCTGTCCAAAATGGACAAATTTATTACTCTTTGTAGCTGAAAAGTTTCTAAGATTACAACTTTTCGAATCATTAGCATTGGTTCACCTGTAGCTTAAGCACTTCCATGTTACATTTGTTCTGACTGCCATCTACCAGACATCACCAGAATATGACAGGCTGTGTTTCATCTTCCCCAGAACAGATCTAGAGTGCTTTCAGCTGTGGTGAAAGGGATAGGAGAGAGGTGGGGACTGAGGCAGACAGTGCAACAAAAAACATTGGTGAAAGCCTTTGCTGTGTTTTACTTTGTTTTGGTTTTTTTTGTTTGTTCTGTTGTGTGTGGCTGATTTTTCACAGGTCAAGACCTTCTTTGCTGGAGTATTTAAGTTATCTCCTCAATTTTATGAGCATCATAGCAGGGCCTTGCAGCAATTACAAGGATTATATCGCCTTCATTGAAGGGAGGCATGTGCACATGAAACTGTTAGAAGTGAACTGGAAGCAGAAGGGTTATGACAGACTTCCTGATCCTTCTCCAACTGTAAGTTTTCAAATGACAAAGATTGATTGCAGAGGGCAGGAAAGTACAGCTTTGTACATGATTTTCATAATTAAAAGCTAAGAAGAAAAACCACTTTTGGGTTATCTTGCCCTCAGTTACGCTGAGTTTTCTCTGTGAGTGGCTGCTGTTTTTATCACAAGGTCGGGGTGAAGGGGCTAGTGTATTCCCCAAACAGGTTTGGCATGCAAAATGGGTCAGTTGTTAATGCATGTCCTTTGTGCAGCGATGGGAATGGTCTGCAGGTTCTGACAATGACAAGTTGAGGTTCAGCTCCAGGCAGAAAAGGAAATGACAGAAAAAACCAAAAAAGTCAAATCTCCCCTGTAGTGCAGGAGGTGTTAGAAGTACATGAATCACGGCTAAACACAAACTGTAGCCTGTCCAGGTGATTTACAAGAGTATCTCACACGCTTTAAGATGACTCAAGATACTTTTCACATACTTTTAACACTAATTTTGTTTTATATATTTAAAATACTACTCACAACCTTCTTATAAAATGGCCTTCTTGTAAAGCAGGATAAGGTATTATGAGATCCAGATTTCTCTCTCTTTCTGTTCTTAAGGTGACACTGAATGTGTAGCTTTGTGAATGTGTGCAGAATGTCTCCTCTGAAGTTGAGCATGTGCTTATGTATAATGATTCCTGTTGCACACAGTTGTCTTTCTACTGACTCTAGTGGTGTTACTTCTGATTTACATTAGTCTGACTGAGGTCAGAATAAGGCCTATATTGTGGAGGATGCAAGTCAGGAGAGAGTGTTAAAATCTGCATAAAAAACCAATTTCACATTACTTTATTCCAGAATTTGGAGAATATAAAAAAAGAGATCAAAAATCAAAAGTGTCAAAAAACCCATGGTTGTTTTAATAGTATATTGCATTTTTATTAGCCTTTTGAGAACAAGTCAATTTTTGTATGGTATCCAAGTGCCAGATTACTTTTTAATTATGACTGTATCAAGAAGGGTTTACTCATGGTGTGTATTTGCAAACAAGCTTTGAGCTGCTGCTGTGATTGTCCATAATGGTGTACAGGAAGCTTGGGAGCTGGAACAGAAAATGCTGGGGCAGATCACATACCCTGTATCAGCGGTACAATTGTGCTGGACAATATGACACTTTTTGGAGAAGTGATTTTTAGCAAGACCTCTGGGTGGTAGGTAGCTGGGTAGTAAGTCCTGCTGTTGCACTGAATATCAATGCTTTTGGCTTCCAGGAGGAACTCAGTCCTTAGTTCCAGGAGATGACAGTAAAAATAGAGATGATTTCTGCTTTCCACTGTAGGGCTTGTTTGTTTCCTTTCTCATTTTAGAATCTCCGCACACTGATGTGGAGTCTGCCATGAAGTTCATCACTGATTTTGACTTGTCGTTGTCCTTCCTATCTATAGGTAGTTCAGTAAACCAAACTAAACTAAAGCTGTGACTCTGGCCTTTTCTTGGTCACCTCTTCTAAATTAATTAGTATCAACTTTGTCACCAGTAACTTTAATGATTCTTGAAGCCCATTGTTTGTGTATGTCATGAGCGCTGCCTTGTTCTTCCCCTTAAGCAAACGTTTCTAATGAATGTTTCATTGTTTGTGTTTTTCAGGGAGCAGTGATGTACAAGCTGTGTATCACACTAGTATCTCTCATTTTATTCTTGACGCTTACCAAGAACTTTCCTATGGCATATATTATTGATAACGAGTTTCTTGATAAAACTCCCTTCTTCTCAAGACTTGGTTACCTGTATGTTGTAACACAGGCAGCAAAACCAAAGTATTATTTTGCATGGACGTTGGGTAAGGCTGGCTACATCATGTACTTTTGTGTGTAGCAAATAAGTTCCTAAATGGGGGAGGGGACCTGAAATCCAGGGTTGGGGGGGAAATAAAATTGTCCCTAGACCTGGAGTTCTTGTGGGAGATATGTTCCTTTAGGCAGTGGACCCTGTGCTTGTTTGGGGGCTGATGCTAGGCTTTGCCTCTAAAGCACTGTGGGGTCCTGTATGCACCTTGGCTTTGAGCGGCCCAGAGAAGAGGTTGGAGAACCATGGGGAGCAAAGGAAATGTTAGGACCAAAACCTCTGCAAGGAAAAAGGAGAGGAGAAGGAAGAGGGCTCACTAAAGAGAGAAGCAGATTTTTTTAGGAGCCAGCTAGACTGGTGGTCAAAATAATCTTATTGCATTTTACCTTCTTCCTTTTACAAGTCACCTTTCATATCTGTGTGTGAGGAGTCAAGTCCTTTAGGCAAGGCTGAAAATATCCTGGATTTTTTTGCTGGTATTACAAGACATTATGTGTAGGGGAGATCCTGGAAGTCCAGCAAGCAATGCATATACCTGAAGCTGAGCAGGGTGTCACTGAGATGGGATGGAAATAGCCAGGGAGATTCATTGCAAGGCTGTGATTAAACTGCTGGGAATAAAACTGTCAGATCCAGGGAAAGCAGCCAGGACTGGCATGTGTGGGATGGGAAAGGCTTTGAGATAAAGAATGGCTTGCTCAAAACTTATTTTTGTGGGATCCAGTTTTAAATTGTTGCCTCTGTTTTTTCTGGCATTATAGTTAACTGGAAGTCCATTATTAAAGAGATAACCTGAATTTGCATTTGTGACAAGACCAAGCTGTAGAGGCTGTAGAAATGTTTTACAAATGAGGCGTTTGGGGAAAAGTATGCACTGCATAGTGGAGGGTGAGGCCTCCTCTGTTCACATCCCAAACACAGGCTGCAGAACAGCAGGCACTTTATCCTTTCCCAGTTTTGCTCCCGGTGGCATGGCCCAGAGCATTACAAAAGCGCCTGCTGAAACGGCCGATAAATGCTTCCTGTCCCCAGGACAGGACAGGCACACTATTGTGTGGGAGCTGCACTGGGATTCCTCCAGATCCATGGAAAGAAAGTTCAGCTTCTTGCTGCATTAACGGTAGTCCTGGGAACACGACTGCAAACCTAGCTCCGAGCTGTCAGTGAAACCACTTTGGGTCTCAGTGCCTCCCTCCAAGGAGCTGTGAAAGCCATACACAGCCAGAGCTGTTCAAATCTGCAGGGAATTGAAGCCCTGTGGAGCTTGTGGAGATTTGGGTTTTATGAGCAGTTTGAGGGTGCACAGTTGTGATCTTTCTGTGCTTCACACCTGCTCTGCAGACAGCAGCCCGGGAAGAAAAAGGCCAAGGGGTTTGCTATATAATTATTGCTCATCCCATGATTCCTGGTTTCTTGTTTTTGGCAAAGAAACACCAGTTAGTTGGTCCCTGCAACCGTTGGAGCAAGGAGGAGCAAGTCCAGGAGTCCACTGCTCTGGGGTGATGGTTGTGCACAGCTCCACTCTCTGAGATTGGGCAGGATCCTGTGGGCCAACTTCAGGCAGGGTTATTTTTTATTGTTTGGGGGTTTTTTAATCAGGGAGAGAATTAAAAACATGGAGAGCATTCTTTCCATCAGTAAAATCTTTCTCATTTAGGAAAGTGGAAAACAAAACAGAAAGTTTCAGGTTAGAGGAGGTTGCTCATTTGTTTATTTATTTATTGTTAGTCTTGTTGCTTATAATTAGGTTCCCTCCCTAGTTTTGTGCATTAGGGCTTCTCCATGAGCTTGTGCCTGTACTCACAGCATTTACAAAGTAAAATCAGTTTTCATTCTTGGGGAAGAAATGCCAACCTTTTTAAAGCATAAACCAGGCTTGTATTTTGTAAATGACCCAGAAGGAAAACCCTTACCTGTATTTGCACTTCCCTATTTCTTCCGATGATCCTCAGTGTTGGCTGCAACTAGTGATCCAGAGACAATAATGAATCCTCCTTTCTGTTTTCTTGGTACTTCAATAAGGTATTTTTAACAGGGGCACACTGAAATCAGAATCTTGAGACCCAGTGATGAGGTGACTCCCAGGCATTCTGAGAGGGGAGGTGTGTAATGCCTACTGTTATCCAAGCTTTTACTTGCTTTAAAGTAGCCAAGTGTGTAACTGAAGTTACTCAGTATTTTTTTCATAGACATGGTGAGGCACTTTAGTGAGACACTCAGAAACAGGCTTAGCAAAAGGCTTTGTCTGCAGAATTCTGAATGACAGTCTTAATTAACACAGCCATGTTGGAACCCTTAATAGAAATAGTAAACATATCTTTGAGATACTAAGTTTTTTTTGAATTCTAGAAAATGCTGTGACATCCAGGTGCCCTTTTGAGGAAAATGCTCTTTCATTTTATGGCAATATCTATCTCAGATGAATAATAAAGGCCAAATGATAGGAAAAGTGATTTCTAGTCATTGTAATTTTATTATTTTATTTCTTCTGCACAAGGAGTTAGTCTTTCCTCTTGCGGAAATGACTCGTGTAGCCTTACAGTAACGCCCCTTTGTAAGGAAGCAGCTTCTCCTAGAAAGAGAGGTTGCTAAATCCTACAAAGCTGGTTTGAATGTTTGTTTAGTGCCATACTGACTTGTAAGAAAAATGTCTCTTCCAGCAGTCTGATTTTGACCTGTTTTGCTTTGACTTTGCAGCAGATGCAGTCAACAATGCAGCTGGTTATGGATTCAGTGGAGTTGATGAGAGAGGCACTTTCCGCTGGGACCTGTTGTCCAATTTGAATATCTGGAACATTGAGGTGAGATAAAGGAGTGGCTGCATTGGCATAATTATACAGAAATGAGCATGATAATGGGTAGAGGCTTTACTGAAAGGAAAATAAATCTATGCTACCAGGCTGCTCCTCTTTAGCATGAAGACGTTTTGTATTTTATCTGTTGGACAGATAAAATGCATCTGTCTCACAGGCTTCCTCACGCTCTGTATTCAGGTTGTATTTCTAAACAGTTTAGTGAGAGCTAATAAATAATTACATCAGATATCTAATAAATGAGCAGTCAATTACTGTAGATCGTGGCTGAGCTCAGTGGGTCAGTAAATTGTTCACAGCTATGATTCTTCACCATCTGTGGTGTATTCTGTTTATTTACTTCTAACAATCTTTCACTTTTGTAGCTCAGTTGAGATGAGTGGTGGTAGTGAAAGAGGCTGCCATGAGTCGCACAGACACGTGCAAGGGCTGAACTGCCTCTTGTACTTGAAGAAAAGTGAGGGTAGGAGACATAACAGGTACAAAGCAAGCAACCTGAATGGGCGCTGACAGGGGCACACAGAACTTAGATGGGTGCTGATCTAGAGCACCATGTAGCAAGCCAGACTTTCTCAAAACATCTGTCACTCCTTCCTTGTGACTGCAGTATACTTTTAAGATCCATAAACCTTTTGAAAACTATTCATGTTTGTGTCTTTAATGCGAAAGATGGCCAATATAATTTGTTTGCCCTCAAGAATATTTTGTGAATGCCAGTGAGATGTGAAAATATTTATATGTCTGAGGCTGCTTTCTAAAGGTTTCTTTAGAAATAGAGGAGCTTCCCTCTGTAATTCTCTAGTTATGATTTTAAAAGTAATCACAGATGAAAATAAGTTGACTGCTTTATTGCTGAACAATCTGTGACTAAGTGAATGTGCTGTAATAGCTCTTCTCAAAAATGAAAGAGCCCCTGTAATTCTTCATTGAAGATGCCAAAATTGGAAGTATCATTATACATTCCCTGTTTTTCAACATTCTTTCTCTTTTTCCTTTTTACTCATAATTAATCTTCAGTGTACATCTCTCCTTGATGAGTACGGATACACAGCCCAGAAATCCTTTACAATTTTTGATGACAGCAGCACCCTACATACCACTCTGAGATCTTGAATCTATATCTGATTCAGTTATGGGGCAGGAGATGATTCTTACTTGGGCTGAGGGAACTTCTGTTTGAAGAAGTAAAGTAAAATGCAGGCAGTGCTCTTTAGTCAAGCCAAATGAAGGAAACAGGAGCCTTTGCTCCTCTCTACCCACAGAACTGATGGCCTCTCAAAGCTTACTTCCTTTACTGGTCACATGGGCAACAGGGATCAGAAATTGTTTCCAAGAGCATAAAATAGAGTGCTGTCTGATTTGATCATGCGTGCAATGAGAAAGAGAGGCTACAGAGACCATGCCTTTGGATAAGCCTTGAACCATCACTTTATGTGCCAGCAGCAATGCTGGGAGTTTAAGTGTGATTGTACAGATACAGTCTGTATGTTCAGCAGGTATAGCCACCTGCATGTGTGAATTTACATCAGAGTTGTGAACTTGAGTGCTAAATGTGACTGTCTGATCTGTAGTAAAGATAAGCACATGGAAGGAGTTGTGCGGGCCTTAAAACGTGACAGGGGCTAAGCACAAGTGGGGGACTTGAAAGCCTTGGCAGCCAGCTTGTTTTGACAGCCAGCAACTACCTCCTCTCTTGGTAATGTAACAGGGGAACTTAAAGGAGGCCAAAAGAGAGTGACAATATTAGTTGGAAGAGAAATAGTATTTTTCTTGGCTTCTCTTGGTGCAGTAATGCAATTAAAATGTGGTGGTGCTGCACTGGGAATTGCTAATCATTTTAACTCCTTAAACGCAGAAGATTAAATGCTAGCTTTAAGGATTCTGTATGGAACTTCAAAGATATGTGCACATTCCCCTTGGAAACCTTTGCCCTTAATCCATTTCTTCAGTGTGCCCTTGCCTTCAGCTGATACAGCAAAATAGTGTGGTGCCACTGAATCGTGTCCCCGCTTGGCGAGGGTGTCCTTGGAGGTTTCTGCCAGCAGGTGAGGAACCAAGGTGGACTTGGGAGGTGAAGTTGATCAGCAGTAGGGGAACCAATGCTGAACAGCAGAGTCCATCAGTCCCCTAAAGCTGAGGGAACTCAGAGGAGATATGGGTGGTTCTCTCAGGATCCTGGAGTCTACTCTGGTTTCTCAAGCTTAGCAGTGAGCTGAGAATTGGCTTCTAAATTTAATCCTAATTTTTTTTTGCCCATGTTTTTCAGTCTTCCCCCTTCCTTCTCCAAATAGTAATAATAATAATAACAATAATAATAATAACAACAAATGTCTTTTTTTTGTAATAACACTTTGTTTTAGTAGTACTGTAGGGGAGTCCAGATTGCATAATGGGTGGCAAGCTATCTCTTCCAGAAATAAAGCTGTTTATGAACTGAAAGGAAGGCCAAGCATGAAAAACAAGAAAGCTGCTCGCATTTCCCATTTGAAAGTAACCAAACACTGTACTTAATTATATGAAACAAAGTGAGATTTTAGAGCAAGTGCCAAGTGTTAGTGGTGAGCCATCAGCCTAGTTAATGTCCCTCCCAAGTCATATTAGTGTAATGATAGATTGTGGCACAGTCTTCATAAAAGTTAGCTTCTAGAATTAATATTTTCCATGTACCTCCTCACTAATTTAAAATGCAAGTGGTGTTTTACAAGCTTCATTGCTAACATTTCATGTGAACTTCTTTCTTAGACTGCAACAAGTTTTAAAATGTACATTGAAAACTGGAACATTCAGACAGCTGCCTGGCTGAAACGGTAAGAGTAATGAAACAGTAACATGCTTGTGAGATCCAAAAGCTCTACATGGCCTGGAAAAACGCTGACTGGTGGCTCTCATAAATGTATAGCCTCTTGTTCTTTCTTTGTTTCCTGTGTCTGTAGCAGTTGGTGCAATACAAGGGTATTTGGTGCTGTAAAGTTTTATTGCTGCCAAGTGTAAAATGCTCCTATTTTATATATGAGCAGCAAAGTCATAAATGAACTGTTCAAATCTTCCATAATAGAAAGTAATAGCATTTTGTTTTATCCCTCTCTTTCCTGTATTGTCATGTTTCCCATGCAGAGGTGAGTCTTGCTGTGTCACTGGGATCTCAAAATTCAGTGAGAAATAAGGTCAAAATCATCAGAGCCCCGGTGTAGTCTGGTTTGGAGTTACCCAAAGATGCTTCCCACGGAGTCCTTGTTTAGGATATGGGGAAGAGACTTGTAGCACTGAGATGATCTGATTTTAACCTGTGACTGTTAAGGCACATATTATAAATACTAGCATATGTCCAAATTTTATAGATTGGACTGTGTCTCATTACTCATTTCACGTTCTGGCGTGATTAAAGCTCAACATACAGTCAACATGTGTCTGAAATGCAGGCTCAGATTTATTGTAGTTATTGTAGCTATAATGGTGTTAAATCTATACATCTTAAAAGTCAATGGCTACTGTTTTTCATTATTCAAATGATTCCTGGTAAGAAATGCATTATCTTGACTCGTTTCTTTGGAACACAGCATTTGATTTAAACTTCAGATTGCCAAATAGACTGGGTGTTGTTTTCTTGAACTGTTATCCTTGCATCTTGGGAGTAAGATTTTTGCTGCTAAAGTTAGCTGGAATCCCCTGTTTTGCAATCGTTTATGGCACTCCCTGTTGTTCCTAGCATCTGCCAGATAACTGTGCCTAAAAATAGCTCTGTTCACTGGAGTGAAGGGTGGGGTCACATCTCTTTGTCTTTCAACTTGCTCTTGATCTGTCATCAGAGTTTGGAAGGGTAATGTATGATTCCGGATAGAGATGTAAAGGTGAATGAAGTCTTGCCTGCCCTTTATTCCATTATTTATTTAAATGCCTTGAGCACCAGAAATATTTGTACAGGCACTCTTTGTATACTCATTTGCATATAAGCATGCTTCCTTATTCCATCTAAACCTCCATTTAAATGAAGGGAGAGTGCCTCATGCCCTAGTCTGTAACTGAGCCATGATAAGACTGCTGAGAACACAGAGTTAGACCTTAGAAACAGAAGGATTTCAAGTGCAGTGGCCATTGTTCAGCCTCTTCTGTTTTGTTTTCATTTTTGCAGTGTCTGCTATGACAGAGCTCCCTGGTACCCTACGGCTTTAACATTTATCCTGTCGGCCCTGTGGCATGGTATCTATCCTGGATATTATTTTACGTTTCTCACTGGAATCCTTATCACACTCGCAGCCAGAGCAGTATGTACCTTTCATTGTTCTCCTCTAAGGCCTGTGCTAGACACTATCCAGCTGTCAGCTGCACCCTCACATGGTCAAGCAGCTTGTCCCTGCTGTGAGCCCTCTTTCATGCCTTTGCAGGCTTGCTTTTGCTGAAACTGTGTTCTGTATTGATGCTAATTGCAAAGTACCCAGCAGTTAGAACCAGCACCAATTCTGGACGTGATGCACTGCTGTCCCTGGCTGTCAGAGGAAATGCTGATTGAGGATACACAGTTAGGAGTGCCACCAGCTATGTCCATGCAGTCAAATTAGCTTGGGATTCAAGGTCATGTTGGATTCCAGACTTCTGCTGGGTCATGTTGCCTGTATGCTGGCTTGTAATTAACTCTGGGCCCAGTCTTACACAAGAAGTTGCTGTGGGTTGAGCATTAGCCCAAACTTGAACTTGAACAATTTATGTGGATGCAAGTGATGCAGTAAAATGATCTCTGTGTTTATGGGCCTTATTTTGTGTAGAGTCACCAAAGACAGAACAGGGTTCATGTCTCAGTGTTGTTAAATTTATCACTGCTGATCTTTCAGGCTGAACCAGCCACTTGTGCAGGGCTGGGAAGCACCACTATTGTCTTTTGGAGTTTGACTATGGATCAATAACCAGGTCAATCTGAAAGGTGAATTAAACTAGTGACCATTATTAACCACTCTTGCTAGAGCAGGCTGCTGAACATGTGCTTTGCCTCTCATTTATGAGGATTTCACAGATGTGAAACTAACCTAAAATCTCTAGGGAACAGCACACACTTGTAGGTATAAGCATTTATTTGTCCATTTAAAGTAGCTTTGTTTTACTGCTGATAACCAGTCCTCCCAAAAAATAATGTGCCAGACACCCAGAATGAGACAGTCTGCTCCTCTGGTCATGACAGAGTAAACTGGGGGGCCACTTCTCTGTTTGCCACTGGTTGACTATGAGATCTTGAATATGCCAGTCCATACACTTCTGTATTCCTGCTCTCAGTGCTTTGTAACTGGTGAATAAACCTTCCTGTGATACTAATGCTGATGGTAAGCAGAGAGTCATGCACTGCAACGTGTCCGTGTGACTTTGCCTAAGAAATGAATTTATATAATTTTCTGTTAACTTTTCCCTGACCTGCAGATAAGAAACAACTGCAGACATTACTTCCTCTCGTCAGTGCCTCTGAAGATAGCCTACGACGTTGTTACCTGGGCAGTCACTCAGCTGGCTGTGTGCTACACTGTGGCACCCTTCGTTATGCTGGCTGTGGAGCCCACCATTAAGTTTTACAAGTAAGTCCTCTTCCCTTGGCTTTATTCTCCAGGGTGGCATAGACTTTTGTTAAATAACCCAAACCACATGGAAAGGCAGTTAGCGTTGCATCAAATTTGAAAGTTCAGACAGGATGTTTGCTAAAGTATAAGGGGTGATTTTTGTACTCCTGTAACGTAATGAGATTTTAACAATGCCAAGGCTGAGCACTTTGGTTGTTCTCATTCTGTGTCCTTACATGACCTGTCATATACTCAGTTTCCATTTGCAAAACAGCTCGTTCTCAACCATTAGCAGTAACCAAGGCTGAAGAGGTTAAGAATAACAAGAGCTGGCAGTAGGAAGGAGGTGCTGAGCAAAGACCAGGCTTCCAGCTACTGAATGCGTGTAACATTCAGTTACATTGCATTCAGGAGGTGTGATCGATCAGCAGGAGACGTGGAGGGCTCCTGGCAGAGCACTGCTCCTTGAAATGAGTATGCTTTTCATTGTGAAAGTTTGCTTCTTTTCTTACAAAGTGAGTACTTCCCCGGACTCCTTGAAAATAAGAAAACACTGGTGTTGCAGAGCACATTGAATGTGTTCTACTAAAACCAAGTTGAAATAGAGAAATTGAGAAAATAATAAGAAAAGGGAGACTGGAGTACATTGCCTTACTTTTCTTTCATTGTACTGTCAATAGAGAGTAATAGCTTTTGGTTCAAAAGAAAGACAATTCCCTCCTCCAACATAAAAGACACAAAACTGGTAGTCAAGATAGCTGCTGTCGGTTTGGAGTAGGTTCAATTTCGACACTTTCTATTCCCGTTTCTTAAAACATTTGATTTCAACACAGAAAACCTACCATGTAAAAGTTACTCCAAATCTTTCTTAGCTTCATTTCTTAATAATTTTGCCCTGGTGACTTTGAACATAGTTAACATTTAAACTTAGAGACTTGTAAGCAAGGAAATGTTATGCTTTTGGATTAGGGCGTGAATTTTTGGAGCACTTCACACCACAAGCAGTGGCTTAAGCACCTTACAAGGATATTAAGAGCTATGGTAAGAAGTATAAATGAGACCACAGAAATGTGCATTGCTATGTTTAACAGCTGGACGATACTGCTCCCAAATGTTGTCTTCCCCAAGCTGCCAGAACCTCATCTATTTGGTTTAAGTAATTTTTATTTCTCTTAAACCTTGTGTATACTGAGTTATTTGAAATAAAAATATTTGATGTTTAGAAACATACCAAATGCAGATATCTCTGAGCAGTTACCTTCAAAAATGCAAGCCTTCTGTAAACATCATTACCTGACCTTCTCCAGTTAAAAGCTGAGTGCTTTGATTTATTTCAGATCTCAGCACTTTGATTGAATTTTTTTCTTTCTGTCACTTTTAAAAATTTTTTTGAAGCATGAAGGGCATTTCTTCAGAATATAGCCCTGTATACTCTAACATTAAAAGAGAGATGGGCTGAATAAGTCTGGGGTTGAATTACATGGGTTTATTTGAGCTGTCAGACTTTGGATTCTAGGGTTTGCTGATGGTTTCCTTGACTCATTATCATCCACAGCAGCATTTTCATCCATGCCAGCAGACACCATATTCTGAGACTGTGTGAAATTCAAGGGTGTACTTTTGTGCTTTCTAGGTCAGGTTCGTAAATTCTGCATTCATCCCTTAGCACTAAATTCTGCATGTTGGGGCTGCACAATTCATGTTATTCCCAAGAAAAATATAATATTCTCTTTCTGCTTTTGTTCCCAGGTCTGTGTATTTTCACATGCACATTCTAAGCATCCTGGTGTTGCTCCTGTTACCAACCAGACCTCAAACCCACTCTGTAAGAAGAGCTCAGAATCAGGCCATGCTGAACTCTATTAAAAGCAAAGACAAATGATGCCTCCAAAGAAAACTGCCAGTGTTGGGAAATCAAACTGTTGTATTGTAAACAAACAAATAAGAAGAAAAATGGGTTGCAGGAGTATCGAAGTACAAGACAAGTGGCATTTCTGTTGGCTATCTTAAAATCTTACTAGAGAGGGCAGAGAAGAGCCTGAATGACTGTATTTCAAATTATTCCAGTTAATGGAGATTTTACAGGCAATGTTTACAGGCTCATGGGGCATTTCATTTTTATAATAAATATTTTTATGAAGTGTTTTTATATATTTAAACTTTTTCACAGAGAGGCATTTTTTCTCTTTTACAGAAATACACAACTATTAATCAACAAATAATCTTGTGATTAGAGGGAGGGACAGAAAGCAGCTACTAAAGAGTTGGACCAGCTTCCTGATAGCCTGGCGCTGTGGGCAGCTGGCAGGAGAGACTTTTCATCTCTTGGTTATGGAGAGAGATGGTGCAAGTAGAAGACAACAGGCATGGGGTTGCTCAAGGTGCTGGTGCTGACTCGTGCCCCAGCAGGGGGAAGGGGGAGCTGGGCTTTCCCTGGCAATCCCCGGAGCAGGGACTGCAGCCTGAGCTGGGCAGCAAAGGTACTTCACATCCTTCAGTGTAACACCTGCTGGTGATGAGGGCGAGACAAGTCCCTTGGGAATCGGCGTCTGGTAACTGACTAAGCCAAAATTTAAAGCCAAGTAAAAGAAAAACAAAAGGCAGAAGGGGGAACTCAATCTAGAGTAAAAGAAGGGACATACAGCCTGTGGTCTGTAGAGTTGTCCTTCTCTAATGACGCAGCTGGTGCTCATTGCTACATCAGCCTTACTTTGTAGTCTTAGAGTGACACAGCACTTCCTTTTTGGTATCAAAATAAGTGAGGAGCCATTCAGGGTTAGTGTTTTAAAGCTTGCAGTTATAGGTTAAATCTGAAATAGCTTTGTAGTGAATCAGACTGTTCTACTGAAAACCATCCCATCTTATGGAGGTGTTACATTCCAGCAGATAACACTAATAGGAAACCTGAACAGTAATTATCACAGTCATAATAAATCATTCTCTACAAAATATTGTGATGTGATATGATCACCACAAGAGTCAAGACTGAGTCCTTGTATGATCTTGACATCTGGCTTAACTGTTGATGCAAGTTTCCCTGCTTGTAAAGTCTTTGACTTACAGGGATGTTTTGAGGCTTAATTCCTAAGTGCTTGTTGTGCATTGAGATAACCTGCTGCAAAATGCTCTGTCAGGGTTTTTTATTATCTTTTTTCTTAAATCCACTTACTCCAGTAAAGTAGACTGGTACCACACATCAAAACCAACTAAAACATTTTTTAAAAGTGCTTTCCAGGAATGTTTTTATCAGGATTTTATAGAAGCAGTTCCCTTGGTAAAGTATTGGTATTGCTTTATCAACATTTAACTAATGTGTGATTGAGCAAAGAATCTGCTGTTTACTGCGTTCTGATTTTTGTGTCAGATTAAAATTTTGCAGAATCCTAATGTTTTGAGAAAAAACAAATCAATGAACCGACAGAAGTTCCAAAAAAAGTGATTTTTTTTCTCTTGGTGGGGCATTTTTGTCCTGTGACCACATCATGATTTAGAGCATAGTTCATGGAAGAGTTTATTTGCTAATTTATTCTAAAGGGCAAGATGGGATTAAAAGATTGATCTGAATAAACAATTTGCTTTGTGTCACTGCCTGGCATTATTGATCACTGACGTCTAATGTGAAAATGGGTGAGTGGGTGGGTGAAATCTCTCATGCTTGTGAGGGAAGATGTTCAGGTCTGCTGGATTTTGCACAGCAGCTGAGCTTTCCATCCTGCTCCTGCTGAAACAGAGACAAGGTGACCCCTGTCTGTTTTTGTGGCAGCTTTGCCCTTACATGTGCCGGTCCTCATGCGTGTGTTCTTCTTGTGGTACCAGGCTCAGTGGCATCTTAGGCGTCTAATGTTTCCCTTGAGGTCTGGCTGTGCCATCCTTGTTTCCTGTGTGAGGGAGCCAGGGTGCATTCCCAGAAAGGGATGGGGACTTGGGTGCTACTGGCCCTGGAATCCTGTGGGCTGAAGCCAGCCTGCGATTGCCTCCCAGACATGAAAGAATCAGTGTGAGCTCTGGCAGAGCCAGCAAAATTCATATCAACTCTGGGCTTCGGCAAAACTGTGGAAGGTAAATGTGCACAGCAGGTTGGCCTTAGCACCTGCTTTGGAAAATAAGTGCTCTCAAAGGGGCTTGTGGGTGTGTACCTGCTGCTCTGTGCCCTGAGATCTGCCTGCACGGCTTGTGCCCTGCTCTGCAGTCCTTCCTGAGCTGTGTATGTTCAAGAGAGGCCACGTATGATCAGTGGGGTTTCTCTCCTAGTGTTTCCCCAAGCAAAACTTGCTTATAGGTAATGCCAATGAGTTATGTTGTAGTTTCAGCTCCTATAATGGCAAGGCTAGCGAGCAAACTCTTACTCTGCTGTCATGTTGTCTTCTCAGCCTGAACCTCTCTGTGCAAACAGGCACCCTGGGAATCAAAGAGAACCGGTCCTACAGACTTAATGTGATGTTATGTGAACCGAAATTGAAACGGGCTTTTTGAAATATTGCAGTTGCAGGGAAACTTGCTGGTTAAATTAGTCTTAAAGCTGGGTGGAAAAAAAGAAAATCTAAAATCCTTGCTGTACTGTGTTACTGTGGACTAGGCAGCATACCTAGGCAAATGCGGCAGTCCTGCAATTAACAGAATGGATTTAAATAGCTATGAAATATTCCTTTGAAAAAAAGGCTGTTAGCTTTTAGGTTACCTTGATCAATATATTGTATTGAGCCTTCCTCCCCTTTTCTTCTTCTCAGGGGGATGATATTTTGTTTTATAGAAAGACTGCAAACAGCCACTGCTATTTAGAGGAGACTTGTGCTAGTAATGTGCATCTACTTTGCACAGGAGTATGTAACTCAAAGAGCCAAAGTAGAAATTCAGGTTAGAAAAGGGTGATGTCAGGAAGGCGAATTCTGGTAATTCTAATTCTAGTGTAATTTGAGAGTGTGCTTCAGTGATTAAAATACATGATGGTGATTACCAACATGTTATTAGTTTCTAATCCCTCTCTGGGTTCTTAGTGCTGCAAAAAGCTCAAGAGCTTCTAAAGAGATTCTGAAGAGAACAACAATCTTCATGGCTTATAAGAGAAATACAGGACTTTCAGACAGAAATGAGAAAGATTGTACTGGGTGGACAAAGGTTGATTTTAAATAAGAGAATACCAAAAAGACACCACCACCATCACCCCTTTGGACTGAAGGCAAATTCTAGCTGCTATTTTTCAGCATATTTTGATTTTTCTAAACTAGAAGCTGAGATGCACTTGGAAGAGAAAACTGAATGAAGAGTAGAACTTTATTTCAACTTAAGTATGGGTCTGGTATTTAAAGAAGCAACAGCTCAGCTATTTCTTTAGTGAACTGAATGCACAATGTATGTTTTTACTGTCCTGTAAGCTGTCCCCCGCCTAAACTATGTTACTGCATGTCCACTTGGAGCTTGCCAAGCAATGGAGGCAGCACAGAAGTGGGATACAAGGTGGGAAGATATTTTTTCTCCCTCTTTGGCTGCTCTGTTTTGTGTGCATACATTGCACATAGCTGGGATTTTTGTATCACTTAAAATGAAGTAGGTGGGTGAGAATTCTGTAGATTTTTATTCTGTTGGTAGGTGTTTGCATAAAGCTGCACTTACCTCTCTACACATGTAAAAGCAGGCTCAGCAAACCAGATCTAAGGAAGGTCTTTCATAGAAACACAGGTTTAAATCCCAACACCCAAGGAAGATTAGGGGCAAAATTCCTATCAGTGAGGTTAGTGACTCTTCTATTTAAACCCTTTATCTTCTTAACCCTGAACTGAGGACTTCAGAAAAATTATCTACTCACTGCAGTAGTAAATAAAAACTTGTCTTTAACATTCAAGAGTAGAATCCCTATAGTCCACCTGCTGTGGACAGAGGAGGAGCGTGTGTGTCTGTCTCCTCATCCTTGCCCAAGATGAAGTGACGTGCATGGTTGCATATGGAAACATCAGCTATCCTTTGAGGTACCATTCCCTTTCCTTATGTCGCTGAGCGGTTGCAGTTCAGCTCTCAGGGGCTAGAGGCGTTCCACAGCGATGCAGAAGGGGAAGAAGCCTTGCCTGGCATCTCAGCATGAGCGCGAATGCACAGTGCGCTTTAAAAACCTCTCCCTTTGTGCGCCATCGGCCTGCTGCTCCTAATCTTCCCGGAGACGACGGTGATGATATGCATGAAGGATTTGGATTTGGGCTGGTGAGACGTGAAGTGGCAGCACCTTTACTCAGATACATTTACGAGTGGTGCCCTCTGTGGGCGAGCACTCGAGAGAAGATTCTCCTCCCGTGCCGAGTGGGGGCACTGCAAAGGCGAAGGGTTTTGCAGCAGCACAGACGTCCAAACTGCCAGGCAGCTGGTGGATTTCACGTCTGTGGTAACACAGGTGTGCTGCTTTGGGGCAAGAGAATGGGAGAAATTGAAGACCTCAGATAAATTGGGGAAAACCCCTGTTATCACAGGAAGAAATGCTGCTTTGTTCATAGAAGAAATGGTGTTTATATGCCTTAAGAACTTGGGGTACGCTTTCGTTCACCTGACTCAAATGTGGTCTTTGGAAGAGGACCACAGGATGGGGGAAAATCAGTTCTGAGAAGTGCCCTGGGAGTGCCCTTGGTTTATCATCCATCCATAGAGCAGCTCTGAAAGTGAGTCCCCAGGCTTGCCTGGAGGCTGTTCTACTGGAGCATGTCTCCCTGTGCACCCGGATGAGGGGCTGTGCAGCTGGCGTCTGAAGCCCTGACATCAGTGGCAGGCAGCTGATCAGGAGCATGTCATGCTCACAGTCAGTTTTCCTGATCCTTCTGTCAGATGCCTACAGGTAAATACTGTGCCCACCAGTACTGGAAAAACAGTGTGGAACACATCGAGGCTGAACTAGTCATGGTGGGACAGCATGAAGAGAAATGCTGCCACAGCCCAGACATGCTGTGCAACCCTTGCCTTGTCCGGGGATGGAAATCCCTCTTGATCAGAAACATCTTCAGATGGTGACATTGTCACTAATCTGAGACAAATGGATTTCTTTTTGTTCATACTTATCCTTGCCTTGATGTGTATTACTGCACTTCAGTTTTTCTGCTTTAATTTTCAATTTGTGTTTGAGAAAGATGGGGTTTTGTGGCCATTTTATATCTGATCAGGCTGATACATTAATAAGGGCAACCTCAAAAGAAGTGAGTAACATGAGTATTGGAACACATAATGTGAACATGTTCAAATTGATTTACCTGTCTGTTACTCTGATGTGGTTTTTTTTCCCCCCAAGTACTCTTAAATGACACCTTCCAGTGTGGAGCAGATGGTGCAGTTTCCCCTGGAGGTGTATTGGGAAGCAGCTTGGACAAAGAAAGCCCATTTCAGACACCCAGAGGCTCCTCTGGCTGGTCTGGTGAGTGGCTGCCCAGGACATTCTGGGGTAGTGGGGGTGCCATGTACTTCCTCCTTTCCTCCACTTTGGGAACACGTGTGTGATCCATACCACGCGTGAGAGAGAGAATTCCTGCAACTGCAGCCCTCAGCATGTAAACCAGGGTGCAGTGAAATAAGGGCGTGTGAAATGAGGGGCAATCATCAAACAAGTAATTGCATAGGTGGGGACTGGAGGCACAGAGAGATATTGACTGTGAGCAGGCAGCTCATGCCACAAGAAGGAGCAAAAAGTGAGTTTTCACAGTGCCAGCCTATGGCTTCACATGTCTGCTGCCAGGGAGGGTGGAAAGGTTTGTCTGCTGTTTTGGAGGGCTCCATGTTGGACCCAGCACCCACAGGGCTGGACACAGCCCTCATGGGAATGATTGTCTGCCACAGCATAGCTGAAGGACCTGGGTGGCACTGAGGGAAGGACTGCAGCCTCAAGAGCTGCCCTGCTTTTGGGGTATGTGTCTGTGCCTGATTGCCAGTCCTGGGCATTTCGGCTCCCAGCCTGGACTCTTCCATGTTCCCCCCACCCCAATGAAATCAAGAGATGCTCTTGGAATATGAAATGTCATCAAGAATCTTTAGTGTCTTTATATTCGCCTTCTGATCTTGGCGCCTTTGAAGCCTGCACATCCAAGCTGCTCCCAGCTGCCAAGGCCAGAGCGGCATTTGGAAAGCGCAGCTGTCAATAAAACCATTTCCATGCTGCGCCCAGTCCCCTGGTGTGTTTTGCAAATGATGTAAAGCCACGATGATGGGCACAGGAGATCTCCTCTCTCCTTCCTGCCCAGCATTTCAGCTGGCAGGAGTGGCAGTGGCAGAAGTGCCCAGAGGATGGGAAGTGGCATTATTGGCGGCTTTTGGAGAGCTGGCTTCTGCGGAGCGGATTTGTTTGCAGCCAGCGCCTGGTCCCAGCGGCACGATATGGGCCTTTCTCAATTAGACTTCTTGACTGATGGCCAGTTTAATGAGCCTATGTACAGAGGGTCATTCAACATGGCAATTATACCTATAAATCTATTTGCAGCAGGGCTTGAATAACCTTTTGCGCACAGTTCTCCATAAAATGACTGTCTGATTAATTAACATTAATTTATCCACTGTGTGTAACCAGATGCAGTCTGTATGAAAGCCTCTGCTCTGATGTGCAGGGCGCTGTGTGAACTGGGAGGATTTGAGGATGGGAATGGCTCTGATGTTGTTTAAAGACTCTCTTTTAGGTTTTTTTCCCCACCTCTTTCTTCCTCTCTCCCTCTCTCTCTGGTCCCAGTTGATTAACATTCCAGGGCAGCATCATATAACAGGGGGCAAAATTCAATTAATTGAATATGAAATATTTATAACCCTACTCTATGTGTCTATCAGAGAAGGGTCCTTAATAGATCTTCTCATTAGCATGGACTGGTGTCTCACTTCTCTGCTTTCACAGTCATTTGGAATTAAAATCCAATTAATCTAATGTCCCTGTGAATATTATTAAACTATTTGAAAAACTGCATAGAAGAGATATGAGGCAGGGGGTGAGGGGCTAAGAGAAGAAGAGGGAATATGTCTTGAGCTCATGAAGATTCATTTCTTCTCTGTTAAACACGTAGTCTGGAAAGACTAATTCCCTGTTTTCTGGGAAGTGGATAGCTAATTCTTAATATCAAAAGCCTGAGAACAGAAAAATAGCTCACTTTCTACAAGCAGAACTGTGTCATTTTTGAACAGGCATAAATATATCCTTACATCCTCCTGCCTTTCAGGTTGCTCCTACTTCTTGGGCGCCTGAAGCAATGGACAGATTCAGATACACAAGGTATTTAGACACCATGAGGTAATTTTGGGGCTTGTGCCCAGCTCTTCAGCAGTGCTCAGCTGCAGAGCTGGCTCTGTGGCCAGAGACCCCAGCTGCCTGCCCTGAGGACCGGGAGGGCACTGTGTGTCCTTCCTGACCCTTGGAGAGAATTTTCCTTCCTATGGGAAGGGGAGTGTGGGGAGAGGCAGGGTGACACCATTCCATCATGGAGTGAAAAGAGTCAGAGCACGTAGACCCCTGGGCTGGGAGGCACTCCTGGACTGCCTTGTATGGATGTAGCCTAGAGGACTATTTAATTGTTAAATATCTCTCTCTCTCTTCAGTGGATAGGGCACTGACCTGAAACTCAGTGAGGAGGGATGTTAACTGTGAATTTCACATGTGAACCTTGAGAAGGAGGCAAGTTTCTAAACTGAATATTCCCCTAATGGGAATGACTTGAGGACAAAATCCTTTAATGGCTCAAAGGAATTCAGAGACTGCTGCAAGAAAGTGCAAGTCAGGAGAAAAATATTTCTGAGCTGGAAGAATATTCTGGATATCCAGTTTAAAAAGTGTTCCTCCTCTATTTTAAAAACAACAAAATAAAGGATCTAGCCACAAAGTTTGTTCTGGTTTTGTTTGCTTGCTTTTGATTTAGGGGAAAGTGTCCTATTCCTTTGAACATTACCCCCTTCTTTTCTTCCCCCTCTGTTAGAAGCTCAGTCCAAACATTATCATAGAACATAAATACAAATTAGGATACAACTACTTTACATATGGATGTCTTTATGAAGCCTTATAAAACCAGACTGTAGAGAGACCAAACATACTTCCACTGTCACAGAGACACAAACCATGCAAATCTCATCTGCTCTGGACTTGATGTAGAAAATAAATAATAGGTGAATATATGTGTTTTAATTAATAAATTTAGGGAAATTTATACTTAACATGCCCCTTTGCCCATGTTGTAAACCTAAAAGTCACCTAGGTATGTTTAAATTTCTTAATTTACTAGTAGTGAAAATCTCGTGAGCAGTTTGATTTGGTGCTCATTTGCACTGAGGAGCTGAAGATAGACCTGGCAGAAACATATTCCCATCCCCAGTAAATCTGAGAAAAACACCTCTTAATTCAAGCCGCAGCTTTTCAGAGAGCAAAACCAAGAACTGAAATCTTAACCATCTTCACTCTGGAGAAACCACAGCACCTGAAATGTGGTGGCACCTCACAGAACAAACCCCAAATGCCCTGAGAGTGCACTGTTGGTCTGCTGAAAGCTGGTGCTACTGCCAAAAGCTGCTGGCTGGCTTTGGTGGCATTACATACCTGTTTTGTGTGCCTGTCTTTCAATCTTTATTCATTTATTGCTGCTGACTTGCTATGATGGATATGGAGAAGTGACTGAACCTGAACTACAGGCTTAAAATGTTATTATCTAAGGCTCTAATTTGGTTTGCTTTTGATATTAGAAGAGATTGATTATGGCAAAACTCTGGAGTACAATCAAATTAAGAGAAGAAACAAGTTTTTCTTTTCTGTAACTGTGCTTTTTCTGCAGCTGGTCACTGGATGTTGTCCCCAGTTTATTCTTATTGCCCTCTTCCAGAGATAAATGTGGTAGCTCTTCTCAGTGATTTCCCTCTCCCTTTGTCTGTTGTTTATGGTCTCTGTCCTAGCTTAGGCTCCAAGCCCCAGTGGTCAGGGACAAATGGTGTTGATTGCCCCTTTCCCTGGGAGCTTTGCAGCAGGAAAATAGAGAGAAAAGCAACATAAAGTGCACTTGTTCTGTGAAGTGAAGATTGCACTCCCGCTTTGTGCTGGTATAAAATGACTGCTGCTGCTGAAGGGCAGTGGAAAATCAAATCTCTGGGTCTTTTTTTTCAATCTTTTGTGGCTCCCCTGCACACTTCAGGGGCTGTATTAATCATTATAATTTCTTCCACATTGCCACTTTGTCTGTGAGCTTCCTTTGAGCAATGTTTCCTGTTTTGTGCTCTCTTCCAGCAGGCTCCAGCTTTTCTGGAAGTGGCTGCCTGAGCTCTTTCCCAGAGCGAGGGTATGCCAGCCAGTGCATCAATCCACTTTTGTTTTCATTATGCCAGCATCCTGCAAAGTTTTCAAATTAATTTTACTGCTTTCCTCAGTTTTAAGGCCTATAAAAAGAACTTGGTTCTGCTTACCTTGGTGAACTGGGATCTGTTCAGGAATCTGGAGGATGCTTTTGCCTTGGTGCTGGGGGTAGCTGTTTCCCCTGCCTGCATTCAGTGGGCTCCTGGCACTATCAGTCCAAAAACATCCGGACCCTTCCCCAGCATCTTCTGGGTCAGAGGATGGAGCTGGGCGTTGGATGTCACAGCCCTGTCCCACGTTGTGCTGGGTCAGGCAATCCCAGCAGGGCAGTCCTGAGCCTCACACCCCTGTCTCCATGCTCAGCTGGCTCATTCCAAAGAAGCCCAGCCAAAGCTGGTATGTAGCAGTGAGGCTGAGGTGACAAGTGTTTTGATTTTCCTATACTAAGTAAAAAAAATAAATTAATAAAAGTTTAGGTCCATGTCTGGACTGCAAGTCGAAAGGGTGCAGTTTGTGGTGGACTTACATTAGCTTTAAACTATCTGGCTCTGTGGCAACCCGGACCTTGGTGTGGGCTCAGAACTGGCAGAGGCGAGGGGGAATAAGGACAACCTCGTACCTGTGGCAACTGCCTGTGTTGCACACGAAGCCAGGGGTCTGTGAGTTGTGGATGCTTGTGGGTCTGTGGACAGCTCCCAAGACCTCCATGAGGAAAAGGAAAACCTGATGCTAGCCTTACATTTGTGATTTAGACATCTTCACCACCCGTGGAAAAATGTTTAGTGGCCTACAGATCAGAAAATCCATCAGGGCAAGATGCCTGACTGCACTGGGTAACCCCTATTTTCTCTTAGCTCTCTGCTAAGTATCTTTGAAACAACTCCCCTTTCTCATGAAAGAAAGGATGTGTGTGTGGTAAAACAGTCTGGAAAACATTTGGTTTGCTTGCAAGGGGTTGGTAAGTCTGTGATTCCCTCTCCCTTTCTAAGACCTGTCTCTAAGATTTAGGGGGTCAAAGCAGACTGCAGGGAATAACAATCCTGTGCCCCTGGAGACACAGATCTGTGCCAGTGGAGAGTGGTTGAGAGCTGAGAGATTATAGTGGAGTCAAACATGATTAAGCCACTTTGCACCAAAGGGACATCACACAAGCAGCATAACTGAGGTTGGGGGAACCTCTGGAGGTCGGGTTGTCCAGCCTGCTGCATGGGGCTGACACAGGGACAGGGGTAGAGGGAAAGGGCGAAATGGTGATGAACTGGGTCCCACAGTGTTCTTTCTGTGTCTCTTCTCGTTCTTTCTGTTCTCTCTTGTTCCCACAGTAAGAGGCCCTGTCACTGAAGTCGGCAGAGTGGCACTGCCAGAGTGTTGTGTGGAAGAGACGAGGAGAGAGACTCATGTCTTTCCCCTATTCTCAATAACCTTTTGGGTGTTTTAAATAATAGGCAGGGAAGAAACTTCTAAAACCTTTATATTCACAACAAAGAAAGCAAAAAAGCTGCCAGTTTTTCAATTGGCTGAAGTGTCATGGTCTCGACTCAAACATTACCTGGTTTCCCCAGTCAGATAGTGAAAGGAGCTTCTCTGCCAGTGCCCACCTGCCCACCCGGTGCTCCAGATAAGGTTGAGACCTGGGTGGCTGAGAGACAGCCTACTTATTGTGCTTTTTCCCTTTCCAACATCAGGCTGCTAATGAAAATACCTTTTCAGCCCTGGTATTATTGCCTGTGTGGATGGCACCTTTAGTGTGTGCTATTCATTGCTGTAATAGCTGCACCTGTGTGTAGCCGGCGCGCTGGCGCTGCGGCAGCTGCGGGCCCAAATTGCAAAACATTATTTTCTGTTTCCTGTTGTCGTTGCCATGAAGGTCCATTCATAATGACTGCAGACCTCTCTCTTTCGGCAGGACTCCCTGTTACACCTATTCCTCTATGCTGGAGTTCTTCAAAGAGCTCTGTCTCGCTTGGGCATGTGCCTGGCAGCCTCCACATGCATGTCCAGTGGCATCCGGAGCAGACAGGATGCTTGCTGTGGGAGCCAGTGCTGTGTGGTCAGCTGAGGGGCCAGGCTGAGCCCCTCATCACCACCACTCTGGGCAGTGGGCTTTTATGTGGGTTAGCACAGAAGCTCTGAGATGATTAATTCATTTGTTCCTGGAGTATTCTGCCCCTGGGTGCCTGCATTACTGTGAATCAATTTAGTACTTTCGGGCCTGGATTAATGCAAGTGCCGATGGAGCATGCACAGGAGGAAGGAGGGGGGTGGAGCGGGGGAAGCAGGGGGATACCCAGGGACACAGCTAGCAACTCTTAAAAATGAAAAATACGGAGATGGAGTTTTTAAGAACAAAATTCGATCATTTGTTTTTCAGTCCTCTCAGCTATGATGCAAAATTCAGTTCACTGAGAGGCAACAAGCTAGTCAGTGTTTCAGGTTGTGCCTTATAAATCAAGGCTGTAGTAAGGAATTTGAAATGTATATTGAGGCTGGCTGTTCTCTTACCTCCTGCTGTAATGAATTCATGTCTGCAGACAACAGACACAATTATTATGGAAATTGCACACACACACGCACACACACACACAAACACTCAGAGGAAAATGGGTTTTTTCAGAGCTCTTGCTTTAGTGCTCCTAGTCCAAGCCTCCTGTGCCTGACTGGGCTGTCACAGCTGGTAGCAGGATTTCTCCCACCTTGTCAGGCAGCTGCTGGAGGACATCCCCTATGGCCTGCCCCAAGCAGTGGGCTATGCATCCAGAGGAACCACTGTTCCCAGCCCTCTGCCCTAAGACGGATGCACCAAAGCTGTGTGTACATATTTAGGCTGCAAAATGGCTCAGCAGTGCAGTGGGAAGTGGGGGAAATGACCATGCATCCATCCATTGGTCGCTCTGAGGAAGCTGACTGTAATCAAATTAAGTAAATAAACCCAAATCCTGCTAAGTGTTCAAGCGTGATATTGTGGTGAAGGGAATCAAGCAGTGAGTGAATAGGACTGATGTGATTAATAGTTGATCCCTCCTGGACTCCATTTTGAAAGCTGGAGAGCGACTTTGAAAGCTGGAGAGGGACTTTTTACAAAAGCATGCAGCGATAGGACAAGGGGCAACGGCTTTAAACAAGCAAAGTAGGTTTAGATTACTTGTTATGAGGAAAGTCTTGACTGCGAGAGTGGCGATGCACAGGAGCAGGCTGCCCAGAGAAGCTGAGGATGCCCCATCCCTGGCAGTGTCCATGGCCGGGTCGGATACGCGGGGCGGGGGCGGCCGGGCGGGGGCCCGCAGTGCCGGCTGTGCCCGGCAGGGGGCAGTGCTCCCCCAAGAATTCGGCAGCTGAGCCTTCGAGCCCAAACCCAAACCCCGCGATTTCTCTGCAGGGGCGGCTGCAAAACCAAAGGAAAACGAGGGCAGAGCGCTGGGATCCTTTCTCCTTTCTTTCCTGCTTTTTTTTTTTTTTTTTTTTTTTTTTTGCCCCCGGGAAACGTGTAAGCATTTTTCTCTCTGCTAAGTTTAAAATAAACCTTGAAGGTTTCCTAAAAGTAAAAGTGAACAGACCTCCAGCTCACTAGCAGGTCAGGGATGAGGACGTATTCTAAGTATTGCCAACCACTAATGCTTCTATAGTTTTTACCAGTGAAAGGGCACCAATGGCTAAAATCCTGCAGCTTGCACATAATGGATGTAGTTCTCCTTCATCTGAGGCAAATGCATTTCTTTCTCCTTCAGCCCCAAACATAAGTTACGCAGCTTTTTGTAAAACCTCAGGTCATGTTTTATTTGTTTTTTCCTTATTTTTGCATGTGTCCTTTTTCATATTTTATTTCAAAGAATCACAGAATTTTTAGGGTTGGGAGGGACCTTAAAGATCATCCCATTCCAACCCCCCTGCTGTGGACAGGGACACCTTCCACTAAGACCAGGTTGCTCAGAGCCCTATACAACCTGGCCTTGAACACTTCCAGGGGTGGGGAATCCACCTGTTCCTGTACCTCCCCACGCTCTGAGAAAAGAATTTCTTCCTAACATCCAACCTGAATCTCTCCTCATTTAATTTAAAACTGTTTTCCCTTTTCCTATCACTATTTGCCCTTCATTTCCATATCATTATGGACTCTTTCTCACTTACTTTGTGTTAGTGCCCCAAAGACTAAGGCAAAGGCAAGAGTACAGTGGAGGCATTTCAATAATGCAGGGAAAAGAAATCAATCTCACAAGAAAAAATGTCCAGGTAATGATATATCTGAGTGCTGCAAACAAATCCTCATTGAATGCCACAGCTTCATGAGAGTCACTGTAGTAGAAGCTAGAAAACATCAGTGTATTGAAGGAATTTTTTTAGAGTAGTTTACGTGGGAGTTTCCTCAATTCAAACTTCTTTTGGGCTGCATGCATACATGAAAGTTGTTCTGGAGGTGCAAGAGAGGTACAGAAGGGGCTGGATGGTGGCATGATGTGAAGGGTGCTTTGTAATGTTATGTGTGTTCCATGGCTGCCTGTATTCTGACCCAAAAATGCTAGTGAGGAGCATTTGAAAATATTTGCTTTTCTTTCAGGTCCTTTGAAAGTGGCACCCAAAGTCCATTCTAGACATTTCCTCAGGAGGCCAAACATCTAGGAGGGACGAGGCTGAGGGCTCGTGGCCAACTAACCTCTGTGTAGTGCATTGCTCTTCCATCTCCTGTGAGTTCAGTGAGTGTGGCAGCAGCAGGGTGGGGAGCCCCAGGAAGGAAAGGAAAGACATTGGTACACAAAGCCAGCACAGCAGCAGGGGCAGCTTCCCTCACAGGCACTGCTCCCCTCCGGAGGCACCTCACACCTGCATGCAGGATTTCCATTTGGTACATCCCTTGGGATGCTTGGACACAGCTTTGAGCCTGCCAGAGTTGGTGTTAGCTGAAGTTACCTGTCCCAAACACGAGACCAAGGCCATGAATTGCTTCCAAAGAGGCTGTTGAGTGACCATTACTGATTGTAAGTAGCTTTCCAGGCTGAAACTCTAACGCACTGCACAGAGGCAATGAATGGTCAGTTTCCACATAGTCTTGCTCATCCTATGCCCCTTGGCTTTTTCCTGGCATGCCTGCTCTGGAAGAAATAATTTTACAAAACAACAGGACAATGCTGATAAATCTTTCCTGTGGTGGGGAACAGCTTCATCTGGATTTCAACAACCATACTGAGCCTTTGAATGTTCTGGTCTTGCTGCTCACATTTTTCTGTGTGCTGGGTGAGCAGAAGGAGAGGATCCCATATCCCTAGCTTTTAAAAATTTAATTCCTAATTAAGAAATCAATTGCAAAGCAGAGCAAAGTAACGGGTGCAAGCTGGCTTTACTGGTGAGTTGTGTGACCGCAGCTTTTTTGTGCCTTTATTTCAGAGAGGAAATCTTAAAAGATGGATGAGGTGTACAGGGCTTGATCATGATACAGCAGTTCTTACCTCTGCCTCTCTGGCTAAAACCAGCTGAGGACTGCATGGATGGCTGTTACCGTCTGTCAGTTGTGAAATGATTTGATAGTTTTGAGTTGTGTTTCTATGGGATGAGTTTCTATTTAACAAGAAAACACCAGTGAAACAGGCGCTTTTGCTAATCATTAGAGGGGCCAGGGATTGAATAGATGATGGAAACTGAATTTTTTCTCATCTTGCTCTGTCAACACTGAGTGAAAAATAGAGCAGGCCTCAACTCGGGAAAACAGCTTCATCAAATTTTGAGCTTCTAAAGTTATTTTCATTGTGCAGGAATGAGAATGGATTTTTTTTATTTCTTGTGAAACAGGCCATAGTATCCTTTAATGAAATTTTTTAGCAGGAGAACTCTTGAGATATTTAGTTTACTGAAAGCAGTCTTTTTTACAGAGAGCAAAACCACTCAGCAGTAACTTTGGTGCTAATTTCATTAAAATGATGGCAAATTTTTGCCAAAAGGAGGGAAAATCCTGAAAAATGTCTTTTTTTTCAAACTAAAATGTATTCAATGTGAAATTCCCAATTGTTCCCAGGTGAAAAATGCGTCCTAGCCATTATTCATTGATCATTCAAAGCCAGGTTTGGAGTTTTTTTTATTTGTAATAATTGGTAGCAACACTGGAAATCAGACCTTTAGCTGAGGTTCATTTGAACTCCCTGCTGTTGCCTGTCTTTGAGTATTTTTACAGATTTTGAAGTGTTTACACCTTTTTCCTCTCACTTTTTTTTCATTAGATCCACACCAGCAGACTGGAGGGAGGATTAGGATCATGTTGTGAGCAGTGTTGCACAAGAGTGTAGCAAGAGCCAGTTGCTGCCCCAAAGAGTTTTATAAACAGCGTGATGAAGGCAGATGACATTTGGGAGTGGAAGCAGGCAAATGGAGACAGAGGAACTTGTCCAAGGTCAAGACTGGGATGAAATCCAGATTTCCAGTGTCCTTGTCCAGGGCCTGAGTCATGACTGGCACAGGCTTTTTCACCCTGACCCCTACTTCAGTATTTTGCAGTTGGGTGCACTTTTACACCAGCCTTCTCTCCTGTTTGGCAACACCTTTTGGGGAGCCACGTCCTTCATGGTCAGACCTGAGAGGAGAGGTCAGATGTCAGGAGAGATGGCTCAGCTGAGCTCTGAGCTCCGAGCCTATAGCCAGAAGTTCCTGGAGCCATGTGCTTCGAGGGGATAGAGGAGAATCCCATAGCAGGCAGTTATGAAATGGCTCACCCCCTGGGAAAGTTTCCTTTGAACTGCTGTCAATTAAAGGATGACTTCTGGCCTCGAGCACTAGCTGATTTTTTTCTTAATATTTACTATTTAAATTCGAGATGTTCTTGTTACCCAGACTTGTTTGTGCTTGGTCTGCCTAGTTTAAGCTAAACCAGCTCCTCAGGGCAGAGTTCTGGTCTTCTTATGTTTGTTAATTGCCATGTCCCCCGTAAAATCATGCAGATTATAATAAATAAAATAGCAATGCTGGGTCCTTCTGGTTTTAGCCAGTCATTCTCAATCTTTCCTTCTCTTTGGTGTTGGTTATGCATACTCCTTGTGTTGAAATCATCTTTGTTCCAGATTTGAAAACAAAAGAAAATTGTATTTAAATGAACCAAATCTCATCCAAGGAGATGAGGACCATATTTGGGACATCTGTATCTTTGTTTCTGTGACGTTTTTGGTTTGGGCACCTGGTTCACCAAAAATTCCTCAGCAGTGAAATTCATTATCAAGAGTCAGACCTTCAGGCAGGACAAATCCGGCTGTTTCCCCGAAGGAGAGGGGAATTAAGGGCATGGCACCTTTGAAGCTACTCCAGGGGCACCTGCCAGACAAGACCCATTTTGGGATGGCTTGTGGGGTGGAAAGAGTTGCTTAGGAAAGAGCTCCAGGGAAGCCACAGGCATCCTCGTGCCCTCTCCTGACGTAACAGGCAGACAGGCTGAAACCAGTGCATGGTGGGAGAGATGGATAACTCAGCTCCTCCTTGGATGAAGCAAAGCTATAGCTCTTATAGGGTCTTTTCAAAGCTGTAGTTTTGGATGACTTGGATACAACCTACCCTGGGAGCTTGCACATGCTAAGGAGGCATGTGTGCCGAAAGGGAAATCAGCTGCCAGTGCTTTGGAAAAGGAAGGGATACCACCTCACCAGTGACACTTGTGGACCTGATGCAGGGTGTACTTAGCCTATGAAGGGTTTGGCACCTTTATCATAACCCTTTGGATTATACACCTCCACCACAATGTTGTGAATGGCTTCTCCCTGGAGCACAACAAAGAAAAACGTTTTTTCAGAGCAAAATGAGTTTGTTTGATGCAGTAGCTTGAGTTTACATTTCGCTGTGCTTGTCTAAATGTCACTAACCCAACTCTGAAGCAATCGAGGAAACCACATTGCAGCTACACAAATGTGATGCAGAAAACCAAACCTGCCACCCAAATCCAACTCTCCCTGGTCCAGCCTGAGAAAATTGAAGATAAACAAAATCTCATGTGAATTCTGGCCCAACCCTTGTCTGCAGGTCCAGCTTAGACTGAAGATGACTCATTTGCTGTGATATGATGGTGAAAATGAGCATCTGGATTGGGTTGCTAGCATGCAAAAAGCCACGCTGTGCATGCTGCAGTCCTGCACACTGAAGTGAGATCAAACACTGACTGTTTTAACAAATGGATTGCTAGACCTCTTATCCATCTTCCTGCACCCCTTTTCCTCTCCTACAGAGCCACAGACCAAGCTGGGAGAGGTCAGGCAGAGGACCTCCTACCCCGATACATGCTAGCCTGCATCCTCAGAGAGAAGCAAGCCCGCTGCCTGCCTGCTTGGGAGCAGTGCTCAGATGCAAGCCTTCACCACAGATGGCTGAGACTGAGTTTTCAGTTCACTGGGTCTGTTATTTCTACCCTGTTTGAACCAGAAATATGTTTGTTTAAATATTTTCTCTGAAATTTCACTTTTGGAAATTTGCCTTGTAGCATTTCAGAAGTAGATCACTTGGTCATTTATTCAATTTGGAAGCTAATTATTACAATTTTGTGGTGTTCCTTGATGTCAGTTATCAGAACTATCCTGATAAGAAATACAAATAGTACAACCCCCAAAATAAACTACCTAAAAACATTTTGACATTAGATTCTCAAATATAATTTTGAAACTCAAAAATCTGACCTCAAAATGCCAACATGTTCTGGATTGAAAGCACTTAACTCATTTTTGTTTAATTCCAGTATCTTTTTAATGAGACTTTTATCAAGATGATTGCTAGAAAGATTAAATTGGATAAAGACTTCAGTTTTGCATTAGAATTTCACTCCTAAATTCTATTGCCACTATGCTGCACCTGCAACAGAGACATTTATGTAAGGTAAATGTTTCCATTGATTCTGGATGAGAGGCTTTTGCCTGGGTCTTAGAGAAATGTTAAATGAAACATCCTGTTAAGTCTTTGATTTAATGCCACAGTGAATTTATCTTAATGTATCTTTATTTTCTCAGCCCTATCTGTGTTCCAGCTCTTTTCATTAGGGGTAAATACTCAGAAACTAAGTCACTGCCTACTTACATGTCATACCTGACTGAGCCAAGCCGAGAGGGATTTATGATGTCAATATTAAATATGATATGAAATACTAACATGTAAATATGGTGATGGAGAGTACCAAGAGAAAGCTTCTGCCGTATTTCTGTGTAGCTTTCATTGCTCCTTCTGAGAGAAAAGAGCTGAGGGAGAGATCAGAAGAAGACAAGGTTAGGAGACAGGGCAGCAAGGCTCTAGGTTCAATGTTGGATGTGGCAAATCTTGAGGTCATTTTAATTTCTGATGGTGAGTTCTGCACCACATAAATCACGGGTCTGTGGGAGAGCGGCCATGCGCTGCTGTCAGGAGGAGATGGATGGCTGGTGGGAAAGGTGGGCTCCCAGGTGAGCGGGGCAGGGTCAGGCGCAGCCGCAGCAGGCGCCTCTCTGGCTGCACCGTGGAGTCTGCATCCCCCTGGCACGATAGGGGCGGAGGTTTGTTCCCAGGGACCAGATGTGCTGCTCTGCTTCGCACCACTGCATAGCCGTTTTTTTTTTTTTCTTTTTTTTTTTTTTTAATAACATCAGGAAGCATCAAAACTGTGCCCACCTCACTCGCCCTGCAGACAAACACTAAGCCATCGTGGGCAGGTGAAAAGCACTTTGCTTTGTACCTGCTGTGTCTTATCTCACAGTGCTCAGCCCAGTCTCCAGGGTGCAAGGGGTCGAGTGGGCATTGCCAGGCAGAGTAAGAGAGCTGAAACCTAAGAAGCCTCTCCCACAGGTGGCTGATATTGCCAATGTCTTGTCAGGACACACATGGGAACTACTCAAAGCTGCTCACAACCCATCCTTCCAGAGACCCACCACTCCTCCTGCCAGCCTGGCATACAGAAATCCTTCTCCTGACTGGACCAAGAGCTGGAGTTAAACTCTGGGATGGCTGAGGCTTGCAGATGGCCTGCACAGTTCATAGAATGCTGCCGCTGGCCCTTTGCATGAAGCTCCTCATCACAGGACAGCAGCAGGGTGGCAGGGCTGTACTTCATCTCATCCATCCTTGGTTGTCCCCTCCTGTCTCTGCACTCCTTGCCCTGTGCTGAACAGGATAGCAGAGTGAAGATAATGATCCTCATTTGTATCAGTTAAGGTCTCAGCCCACTCTGGAATTTACTTCATTAGGACTGTAGGCTGAATTTATTTTCATTTCTCCTACTCTAATGCCTTGCTGCAGTGTAACTGAAGCATCTCTTTTCAGTGTACTGAAGTACCAGACTTGTCTCTTCTCATTTCTTTTAACCTTCTTCAGGTTTCTCTTCTACCACTTCCCACTTCTTTTTCTCTATCTTCATTTTGTGAGCTATTTGCCCACCTCTTTGTTCATCCAGCCTCTGATGCCGGGCATCATCTGGCTTCACCCTCTGCTAGCAATGGAAAGGCAGCAGGCAAGGATGCCTGATACATTCAGTACGCTTGGCCTGTGGGTCAAACCCTAGTCTCTCTGCAGGGGACAGGTACATATCCCTTTTCCCCCAGATACAGCAGATCAGAAGATGTACTTCAAGTAAGAGGCTGAGGGAGTGCAGAAAGCTCCCGTTGCCTCTAGGGCAAGGAATAAAAGAGCAGGAGAGACAAGAATCAAAATTTAAGGAGCAGCGAAGCAGGCGGGATACCGGGAGTTGAGATCAGGACCCACTGCACAGAGGGGTACCTGTGCATGGTGCAATGCAGCTGCGCATATCCTACCCTGATGTGGTCAAAAGCCATTCTTCCTGCCCAGCCCTGCTCTCCCTCCAGCTAGGGGCTGGGATGGGAATGGCCTTTGAGAAGCTGCCCAGTCTGCAAGGAGGCTGGATGCTCCCGTTGGTCCCTACTCCCATTTGTGCCTTCGATAGAGGAAAAACAAGACAAAGTGAACTTTTGAAGTGGGCTTCTATGGGTCGCCGCCTCTCAGCACTTTGGCCCGGTGCTCCCTCTGCTGGGAAAAGTAAAGAGATGAAAATCAACACAAAATAGGCAGAATTGGCCGGCAAAGTGCTAACATGATATTACCCTTTCCACTCTGTCATATGCCTGTGTAGCTGTAGTTGCAGCCACTGGCTGCCTGTGGACACACACAGAAATTTGCTTTTTCTTTGTTCCCATAGGTTTTCCTGTGAGTCTATGCTTTAAAAGAGATGTGCGGCCTTCTTTCATGACAGGCTGGTTTTACTATAGCTGGTCCGGTCCCTATGTTTGACCCTAGCATGGGACTCTTTCCGAATCCTCACCCTAAACTCGGTGTGCTGGGGGCTGGTGGCTCAGCACACCCATCACTTCCTGCCCTTACACCTGGTATAAGACCCCTAGAAGCTCCCTAGTGGCGAAGAAGTCCTTCATTGTGGGTTCCCTTTTCAAGTAGCACCAGTGCTGCATTGTAACACTAGAAATACCTGTTTTGAATGAGGGAAATGACGAGGTTTAAGTGTGTGTGCTTTTGTGTTGCAAAAGCCTGCATCTGCATGTGTGCTGTTAATGGACAAGAAGAAAGTGTGCGCCAAGCTCTTCATCTGTTTTGGAGGTGGTGGCAGCACGTTTGCTTCTATAGAAAGCTTTACAGACTTTTTTCCCCATCAATGGGCAGTCCCTAACTGCATTTATTCATTCCATTGAAACAAATGAGTCTGTGGCTGGATCTGGCTGCATGGCCTTCAAGGGAATTTATTCTGTATCTTTCGTGTTAGTGATATCGGTGAAAAACAGGAAACTGTTTTCCCATCTCATTCACATAATAGATAAGATGAGAAATTAGCTGCTGGATGAGCATCCCAGGGGCTGTTCATTTTGTCACAATAACTAAGGCTCTGCTGCCTCCTGTGCACACACACACGTGCACCAACACACACACACACACGCACACTCGCACTCCCGCTGTCTCTCTCGCAGGGTGATTTTCTCACTTGAGAGCAGCTCTGCCTCATTGTGACAAACCTCCTGATTTGGAGAGATTTTTCTCCCTCAATTTCTCTTCTCTCTTGCTTCCTCCCAGAGGTGCTGCCTGTGGAGTGCCTGGGTTCCCGACAGCTTGCTGTGTGCACCCCTATAGGAGGAAGGCTTGGGTGAGGAGTGGATTTTCACCAGCACAACATGGTACATAATCCCTCCTGCTGGCTACTCTTCCTCCTTCCACATTCAGGGCAAAGGACCAGACAGGAGGCCCCATGTGCTGCTGTGGTGAGCCCCAGACCGTGACCTCCTTGGATGACCTCCACAGCTTGATTTTTTCCCAGCCCCATGAGGACCACGCTGTTCTTCTGCACTTCTCCCCCCACAGACAGTGACCAATGCCATGTCCAGGTTAATCCACTGGTGACAGGCAGCAGCTACTTTCTTTTGAAATTTGCTTTTCCCACCACCTCCCTTTCCCACCACCTCACATTTTGCCCACTTTCAGACATAAAATGAAGTCGATAATTGGCAGAATTTACCATGTCCAAGACATGTAGTTAGTCTTTAGGATGAAACAAAACTATTCCCAGGAGGATGCTGGAGAAAGAAAGGGTGCTTTGCCCTCCCTGCAGTTGTCTTCCTGCAGACCTGGCTTGGGGGAAAGCTAACGGCCTTGGAGCAAATTTGAAAAAAGGAAAGTGTAGTCAAAGCAGAGGTTGGTTTTTTTGTTTTGTTTTGTTTAATGTTTAGAAAACTAAAGAACAGGAAATCAATTATGAGGCCTACCTGAATTTTATTTCCTCACCAAAAACCAAATTACTCAGCAAACTTATCGCTTGCTATTGCAGGCCTTGGTATTAAAGAAAACAATCAGGCCAGCAGGATTAATCTCTGACAGCTGCCTTATCTTTAACTTGCACCTTTGTTATTTTCTGATGAGCTTCTCTTTTTTTGCTGCCACGTTGTACCATACCTCACTGGTTCCTTTCATTTTATCATCAGGCAGGAGCGGAGGACCTTTCAGTTTATTAAAAAACCTTTATTTGTGAAGAACAAAGAGAGGGGAAAAAAGGCAAACAATGAGGTCAGACAATCTCCTTCTTGCCAGGAGTCACTCACCTGTTATTTAGAGTGTTATCAGTTAGAGGAGACTTGCATCATTGAAAATCAGTCCCTGACAGCACACTCTGTAAATGCACACACACACATGTACGTGCACACACACAAAAGACCCTCACGATTGACTCATACCAATCTCCAGACAAGGTCCTCTCTTGCCAAGGCTATAATATTTTCAGTGGGGGAAGTCCATTCTCTGCTCTGGCTCGGGAGTGGCAGTCAGGGTTTTCATGCAGGAGTACGGCTTTGGCAAGTCTAGCTGTAGCAGGCTACCTGATCTCAAACAGTGTCCTCTGCCCCCCAGGAAAGCCTCCTGCCCTAACCTGCTTCGTGCTCTCCTGACAGCGCCTCTTGGCACACAGTGGGACTTTGAGATTTTCAAACAAAAGCCTTCCCTTCTGCTGTGCCAATTTTGCTTTGCTAAAAGAGGCTGATTCAGGTAGCACCCAAAATGACTTTGTCAGGTAGGTGTCATTTCTCAGCTGCAGTCCTCAGTATCATGTGGATGCCAATCCCCTCAGTGCAGGAAATGCTTCCTGCCTTTGTCAGGTGGGTACTTCTGTGGAAGTTTTGACAGAAGTTTGTATGGGCAAGATGTACTCTGGTTGCAAAATATAGAGCTGGTTTCCTGTTCTTGATGTAACAAGACCAGCTTGCAGTGTTTTTTGTTTCCTTTCATCCCATTGAGCTCTGGACTCGTAGGACACGAACTCATGAGTGAGTGAATTTGAGTTAGTGACATCGCACTGTTCCCTAGGATGCAGAGCTGCACACATAAAAACAGCGTTACAAACCCAGACTTCTCTTCCTGGAGTTTGAAGAGCAAACCAACTTTGAAGCTGTCTTTAAGGAAGAACTAGTTGAAGATGTTGAGATTATTGGTGACTAATGTGATGTTTGGTGTTGCCTCTCTGGAAGGGGTAGCGACCTGGTTCAGGAACGGTACGACAACCACCTCAGGTTGTTCGGGCCATCAGCTCACAGACACCAATGTGGTGGATGGCAAATGGCCTTTATTCATGGGTTACACAGGGTTAAATAACCTGGGTTTACCGCATCACTTCCTTCTGGTCAGGTATTACCTGTAGAGGGGAGGGGTTTTACCTGTCCCGCACAACGCGATATCTTCCGAACGCCTGTCCCTAATCTCCTACAGTTTGGCAATGGAGTTAGTGCCACTAAGAAATTTTTCAGCATTTAAAGAGAGCTACCAAGAGACTCAAAGCACAAACCTGAATCAACCCCAAAATAATAATAATAAAATGATGTTACTCAACTCCCACAAAAACTAAAAAGGCCTGGAAAACAAAATGTGAACCTCTGGATACATACCTTTACTCTGCTCTGTCAGTGTGGTTACAGACATAGCTGTGTACATGATGATAGAAGACATGATGATCTAGCAGTATAAGCATTTTACTGGCAGAAGTTTAAATTGGTCTCCTGTAAATCATGCTGCCAAGAGTAGTGCATGGCATTCTTGTCTTTTGCCTCTCCTCTGAACCAGAGGGGGAAGCAGATGGTATAAACCTGTTTCTCCCAGAACTATGCCAATCCTCATCACAGGAAAAAAGACCAAACCTTCTGCTGCCTGTTTGAGGCAGCTTTCAGTCCTCTTTATACCACTGGAAACTCCCTCAACAAAGCTTTTCTAAGGTAAAGAAAACACAACTCCAAAGGGCTGACATATCCTGCTCTTGCCTGGTTAAATGCTTTGGGGCCCCACGTTTCTCTCCTTTCCTGGGTCTTGGAGTGACTTCTGCAGTGTGTTTTGTCCATGGTTTTGTCCTGTAAGCTCTAGGCAGGAAGTCTTCTCTGCCACACATGGCTACAGAAATTGAAACACTATAACTGTCTTTGCATACCCAAAAGCAATCATGAATTATAGCTGGTTTATTAAATAAAAATATACACTGATCTCTAGCTAAAAAGGATATAAGTGTCCATAAAATGATTAGATGTGTTTCCAGACTGTGGAGTTACACAAAGAAATGCTTTTAGAAATCATGATCTCTTTACCTGTGTGTGTGTACATGTACATACACATGCCTTTCAACAGAATCAGTTCTATCGTCTGGATATTTTCAGCAATCTGCCTCTCTTCTTTCTAGGAGTTTTCACTTCTGCTCTGGAAGCATTATTTAGCTTGACTGCTCAGTTCAAGTCTGCAATGTTCAAACCCAGCTGAAAAGAACCTGAGAAAACAAGCAAGGATGGTTACGCAAAAGGGGGGAACTAAAATCTGAAGAAAAGGAAAAATAGGGTAGTTCTTTGACAAAGCAGACTTTGTTGTGTTCTGTTTTTGCTCCCCAGGCTTTGTTGGTCCTGTCCTGTCCTGTCCTGTCCTGTCCTGTCCTGTCCTGTCCTGTCCTGTCCTCTCCTCTCCTCTCCTCTCCTCTCCTC
>NW_024582057.1:1786161-1825354 GCF_017639235.1 Corvus kubaryi
CTCTCCTCTCCTCTCCTCTCCTCTCCTCTCCTCTCCTCTCCCTTCTTCAGTGTATCTTGTTCATTGTTTCTGTCCTTTTTTTCTCTAGACCAATGGCAGTTGCATATTGCAGTGTGCTCCCAGTATGAGCTTGGACACATGAGACCTCAAGAATCTTCTTGCAAGGAACTTATGAGTGGCATCCCACAGCATGAGCTAAGGGAGATAACCTGTTTAACTCCCTTTTGTTTGGCCATACCTACTTAGTCCTTTCTGGAAATACACTGTTTTTGTCTTTCCTTCCCTGTCTCTCCAGTAAACAGCACTGGCCGGGAACAATTGCAATTATTTATTTGATTTCATTTATGCTGTGCACAATCTTAGATTTCATTAGCTGCACTTAAAATAAAAACAAATCAAACCTCATATTCCCTACTGAATTATACTGCCATGACAACAATGAAAGTAAAAGTGTCCTCATCAAAACCTCCCCTTCCCAGCCCACCTCAATATTTTAAACTAAAGCTTAGCAAAAGAGACAAGTTTTGCGATGTGCCCTGAAGGTTTGCCACAAAAGAAAGCAAATTCAAGAGTGTGGGCCTTCTTCTGCTGAGCAAAAAACCCAAGCCATTTCTAAATGTGCTGTTCCAAGGACTTCCAGTTCAAAGGCATCAACTTATCTCCATGGTGGACGTAGTGTTCGTAGGCAGTTTCTGTGGGACGGGCAGGTTCAAATCACAAGGCAATTTAGAAACTAAGGCCTGAATTGCACCTGGAAATGAACTGAAAATTGGCGCAGCCTGTGTGCCATCTGCGCTCTATGGTTTGTGTCTGAAATGTGGATATGTAAGCAGGCAGCTGCATACTGCAATTAGCTGAAGTTTCTGAGTGGTCCTCAGACGTAGAGCTGAGCAGACCACATGGCAGCGATCCAGTCTGGAGATGAGAAAAGCACAGACAATGGCGCCACAGTCCAACAGGACAAGAGGTTGAAATCTCCTCACCAAGCAGATAGGAGAAGGGGAAATAAACACTCGTAGCTCCTGCTGCCACTGGAACATTCAAAAGCATCTGGAAATCCAGGAGGCCTTCTCCAGCCGGGCAACAAAGGGCAAGGCTTCCCTCCATACAGATGGCGAGCATCACTTTTGCCATCTCCCCCAATTATTTCCTGCCACCATTATCGTTTTGATTTCATATGCAGTCAGCTCTTGTCTTCCAAAACCTGGATTTAGATTGAGCCTGAGAAAGCCAAATGTCTGCAAAACCTGAAGTCCCACGAAATAGGAGTCACAGTTGCTGAACAACATGAGCATTTTCATGGCCTTGTTTTCCAGCACTGTGATGGTCCCTTCGTGAGCACCACAAGCCATCTGTGAAAAAAAAGCAATTAAATAACCCTCTAATAACATCAAAATACACATGATTTTTTTACTCATATGGCAGAACCTCTTGACCATAAACTAGGTGGGTGCAGACTATAAATGCTGTGTAGCTTCCTGTTAGGGAATACTCTGTCTAGAATTTGTCTCAAAGGTGGTGGTCTCCTTGCTGCACTGAACAAAATCGATTTGAGGTCTGCTGGGGCTATCACACCCAGGATTCAGTTTTAGCTGTAGTTATAGTAGTGAGGAAGACTGCAGAAACTTTTCCAAAGGAATTTTTGAGAGGAAAATAGTGGATCAAATGGGGAAGTTGAGCTTGGAGCTTTATTGTTGGCCAAGAATTGCATTGGTCTGAGAGCCCAAGTATACTGTACTGAGAAACTGATATATGGAAGGGATCCCAAACAAATGGATTACATTACAAGGTGACAACTCTATTATCAGGAACCCAGTGCATTCAATCTGCCCTACCTTGCTCAGATTTTAGGCTGGTGTAACTCTTTTAAAGTGACTTCTCACTGCTGAGGCATCCTGCAGCAGTGCATCGTCCTGGAGCTGTGTGATGGTGCAGCCAGTATTGCTTCTTGAGGGACAGAGAACAATTGTGCTGCTGGGGTGAATAAATAAAATCCCTGCACCTCAGATTTTTGACAGCTGTGCAATCTGACGGCAGCCACTCATAGCTAAAAGGAGATTCATCAATAAAACAATGAACACATGGAAACTCAAACTCACATGGGGAGCAGACTCCAGCTTTTGGAGAATGATTGTATGTCATGAACAGTAATATCAAAATGCACCTTATTATATCATCTAAGTGTGAAAGGTTTGGTGTGAAGTTGGATTTGCTCACTGTATTAACTGAAATGAAGAGTATACACCTTTTTGTTCAGGAAACACTGAATACCCAGCCCAGTGTGGGATGCCCTGCTTGATTTTGTTCTGACACACCCAACACCCTGAGGAATGGCAGCTAATTTCAAATTGGATGTCTTTGATTGTTACTGCTGTGTGAGACAGAATGGCAGCACAGGCTGAGGCTGTTGCTGACAGTTAAAATAATGATCTTTTTTACTAGTGAACTGTGCACATCTTGAGTCACTGAGAGAAAATGGCTTGGAGAGAGAGCCAGAAGGCAGCTTGTGTATTCTCTTTTCTAATACAATGGCAGGGGAGACTCACACTTGAGATTTCTGCTCACTTGATACCAGTTTCGATTTTGTCCAGCTTTGACTTTGTTCCTTGCACAAACTGCACCTTGGTTCAGACCTGCTAGTTCGTATTTATGCCTCGGAGAAGACTGATGTAATCTGTCAGTGTAATTTTCTGCATAATGAATTTGGTAGTCTTGATTTTAAAATTTTCTTTTTGAGCTCTGTGACCTTCTGGAACTTTGGCAGCATGCTGTTTACCAGGTCACCCACCTACCCAGATGTCCCAAACTTTCTATGGCTGGTTGTGTGGACCATGCCAGTCAGTCTTGAGGGATCTCTCCGACCTACTTGTCTTCCCATGCTGCATTGAAATCAGTTACATATCTTAGTTTTCAAGGCCTGATTCCCCAGCTGGAACATCACTGGTTCAGCACCATCTCTTGTGTACTCATGAAATATCTGCTTCCACCTCCAGTAAGGCAATTTTCTGGTGTCTATTACTCATTTGTTGAATTTTCAAACAAGGGCCTCTGTGTTTTCTTCCTTGTTGCATTGTTAAAGCTTAAAACAAGTGTCTCTCTGTTTTCTTTCCTGCTGCCTTTTGAGCTCAAGATGCATCCCCTGCAGCCAAATCCAAACTTGCCTTATTATTGCTGTCCAACCGGCCTTCAAACTGTCCTTTATAATGGTGTCTGTAAAAGACTGAACAACTGCTGGTGGGTGTGCTGGAGTGACTGCCTGCCCAGCTGACTATTATTTTCCTGTTATTCCCTCCTATTTCCTTCCTGTCTGCATTTGCTTGACGTCTTCTTTCTCCCATTAAGCCTCATTTCTTTGTATTTTAGACCATTTTCTTGTGTTGTGCTTATACAGTGCAAGCCACAGTGTGAGCCTTGCCTGTGGCTAGGGGACTTGGGCTTGGGGATGGTTTACATTGGGTGGAGATGTACTGCTGGGAGAGAGGAGGACCCCTGTGTTGCCTCTGCTAGCCCTGGTTAGTGTGACACGCATGTTCCTCAATCCCCTGGCATGGCTGTGTAGCCTCCTGGCACTGTCTGCAACGTCCAGCCCTGGGAACTTGGGACACTTGGGAGAGCGAGAGAAAAAAGAGAAGGAGAGGAGAGGAGAGGAGAGGAGAGGAGAGGAGAGGAGAGGAACAAAGGCATTGTTTAGAGCTATTGGCCAAACACGTTTAAAAAATATGACTGCATTTTTTCCACCTCAGTGGAATAGAGAAATTCCGTGAAAGTATTTTAAAGATAAGTACTAGTTAAGTAGCTCCCAAATAATCATAGTTTTATTTGAGCTTTATATTTCTCTTAAGTTAAATCCATTAGTAGATTAGGTTTTGCCAGCTCTATTCATGGCTATTTGATCCTCGAATCCTTTCAAGAAAATCAATGTGTGGCTTTCCAGCTAATTAGCATAGCATTAATAAAATGTATAAGGCGGCCAGGGCCGCCGAAACCCCGCACTTGGCCTTACAAAGTCTGCGGGGAAGGTCAGCAAGTGCTCGGGCGCCCGGGCAGGGAGGGCGGGGTGCGGCATCCCGGGCGGGCCGGGGGCTCGGGGGAGCGGCGGGGACCGGGCGGGCAGGCATGGCCGCCCCTCCCCGATTTTCCGCCCCCCTCCCGCTTTCTTCTGCAAATCAAAGCCGCCATCTGCTGTGACAAGTGTTCCCATTCACCTTTTCCCTCTTATCTGCTCCCTCGCAGGGAAGTGCTCTGGAGGCTGACAGCCTCGTCTCCCTGCTGAGGCTGCATTTCTGCAGCCATCGTCCCCCGCCCCCCCTCCGGCTACACTCCCTCACCGGCGGGGGAACGAGGGGGCTCCGGGAGAGAGCCGGGGCTGTGGACGCGTGGGCGAGGAGGGGCTGTGGAGGTGCTTCCTGTGCCCGAGGTACCCTGCTGTTCTCCAGAATCCCTCAGCATTCATCTGCAGTTGTTTGCTGCTCACTGTTTTTATTACTCTAATCTTTGAAGCAGATGTTGGGGGGACACAGTGAACGGACAGACAGACCCCTTTTCTTGTTTCCCCTTTGCCCTCTCTCCCTCAAACTTGAGCAGCTCACTGGTTGGTTTGGTTTTTTTTTTTTTTTTTTTGTTTGTTTGTTGAGAGGAAATGTTTGGGTGACTGAGAAGCTTAAGGTAAAATGTGTAACAGGCCCCGATAAATCACGGCAGTAATGGCAATGCAGCAGACCCCAGAAATGCTGGGGGTAAATATTTTTTTTCTTTTCCGCCCAGTCAGCTCATGCTGGCGTGTCTGTGGTTGCACAGGTGTCAACAGAGAGAGAATTATTTCCCTGCATGAAGGAAGCCTGAGAAGGAAAAAAAAAATGGTGGAGAAAAGGATAAGAAGCTTGTGTGAGTACTTTTTTTCCTGCTATAAGGGTAAAAAAACCCCTTTGTTTTGTTCTCTTGTCTGGATGTGACATTTTACATCACTTGCCTTCTTTCTTATCCAATTCTAAAAGCTATGGCTATCACACACAAGTATTCCTGTGGCAGGATTTAGCCCACTGAGGGCTGCCAGCGTGGGCTGGCAGCAGCAACTCCGTCCTCAGGGCTTCACTCTCGCAGTCCCACAAACCTTCTCAGGAGGGTATCGAGTGATTTCTCAGGAGCTAATGCTGATTGCTTGAGAGTTGGTGCTGCTTCATTGTAGAGTCAATTCCATGCTCTCAGCTTTTCACAGCCTTTGGCCCAAACCCTGCTGTCCTGGTGTCGCCCTGCACAGCTGCACAATAAGGCCTTTGCCTTCATTTGAACCATTGTGGGGTGAAAGAACCTTGCAAGTTTAGTAAGAGCGAAGAACAAAATAAATGCCATTAGAGTTACTGGTAACTGATAGAACAACATCAGTGGATGTTACTGGAATAAAATTGAGAGTGGGTGGTAAACCTGCCTCTGCCACTGCTAAACTTGTCTTGAGACTGGCTCCAGGATTTGTAGCCTTTTGACCCTCATAGGTGCTTCATACATGGGAATGTGGTGCTCAGTGCTCCTCTCTTGCAAGCTGTTATTTAGTTTTCATTAATCACCTAACAATATTTGAGCTAATACAAAAACCTTTAGGTTTCAGAGCTCCTGAAGACTGTGAGGAACTTTGGAGTAACTTGATAAAGTCAGGTAGGTCAATAGCTCTAACCCAATTATAAATAGTGAAAAAAGGTGAAGGACATCCATGGAAATAGTTGGAATAAATCACAGAGGCTAATGGGGTATCCAAAAAAAAAAAAAAGCAAGTAACATGTTAGAGTCTGTGGAACTTAAAAAAATTAACCTCCCTTGTGTAAACCACTCTTCAGCCAAGAGAAGGAAAGTTAGTCTATCTTAACCTTTCAGTTCACCAAATAATAAAGAAAATTTTAAAAAAGCTTGGTATGAGAGATGAAAATATCTGCAAAGTGAAAGGATTGAAGTTGTCTATGGAAGTTGTTAGCGATATGGAAAGAGAGAGAAAGGTAAATGCATGAAATCTAGAGTAGACCAGAGACTTGTAAGGTGCTCACAGAGGTGTGTGACCCACAGGATGTCTAAAGAGGACGGAGACATGTGCTCTGCCCAGTTGTGTAAGACCTAACATTCCATGGCATAGCTCAGACACTCACTGTCCAGCTTCAGAAGATATTTTCCACATTGGTGAGTTATTTCATAACTCCTTACTACGAATAGATTTGCCTTGCCATTGGGACTGCTCATACTGGTCGCTTTTGGAGGCCTCATACTTGTCTCACTGTTAATCTGTAATGGGATATAATTACATGTCTCTGTGCCAGACCTCTAAGGACCCTCAGTGGATAAATTATTTTAGAAAGATTCCTAGCATTGTGTCATCTAAATGTCCTTGAAAACTGTCTCAAAGACTTCTGCCCATATACTTGGGGCTTTCTCCCAGTGCACTGTATTCATGTGGGCACTGCCATATGTCCCCGTTTGCATGAGTTAGGAAGTTTCTATGGGAGGATGCTGATCTGGATCCAAGATGTGTTTTTAAATAAAAGAACCTTTATAAAATATAATAAAAAAAATGTGTTTGGCTATTACAGTGTCAAAATGCTGAGCAGTACATTTTCTGAGCATGAAACATTGACAAAAATTCCCTGTCTCACTAGATGTGATTATGATAAAGTGCTGTGGCTTCATCACTATTACTGCCCTGCCAGGCTTTTGCTTGTTGGTTTGTTTAGGTTAACATTTGTAATGTTGCTAAAAAGCAATTCTCTGCTTGTTCCTGATTCAGCTGTTCTCCTTGTGTGTGGTGGGCTAAAGAAAAGTAAAAGGACGCAGGGTGGGAATGTGGTGAGCTCTGGCTGGCATGGATGGGACAGAGGGCAAAGCTTGAGAATGTGTCTGCTGTTGTGTTGTGAAGTCCTGCAGTGCTTTGGGGGCATTGCCACTGATACAGAGCTTTGGCTTTTGATTTTTTCCATGTGAGAGACGCAGATTACTTTTCAGCTTGGCTTGCCCTTGCACCCACAGCAGCAATGCCTCGGTCATGGCTCGGGTGGTCTAGCACATCAGCAGCAATGAGGTGACATGGGAAGGTCTGACCCAGCCCTATGGCTAGAGCAGAGGGAGCTGCTAGATGTCTGCGAGGATGGAAGACATTTATGTCATCTTTCAGGAAGCTTCTCTACCTTGAACTGACTGGCAAAGGTTAGACTAAACTTTCTGTGCTGATTAATAAAGCCTCTGTGGATGGGGTCCAAGCCAAACCTGTGAACAGTCTCTATCTCTGAATTTCAGTTTGTTTCAGCATTTACATTAAGTTGTAGCTAATGTGCTCATAAAGCATTAATCTAATACTCTGAATTATGAAGCCGTTGCAGTTGAATTAATGTCTTTTTAAAATTGAGTCTTATTTACCCCTTATGTTCAACTTCCCGAAAGAAACTCCTTTCTGCCTAAAATTTGCATATCTGTTTTTTAACAAATCTGGTAGAACTGTTATACAGAAAGTATGAGGTAGATTAGTGAAGGTATTTCACAGGCTTGGGCATGTAAAATGAGCTGCAGTATTTATTTTGCAATAGCTTCCTCCATTTTCAAACCGTGTGTCGAAGCATGAGCTGTAAGAAAGATGCAGATTGCAGAGGAAACATGCTGTTCACTTTGAATTTAAATCAGTTAGACATGCAGTAGCTCACCTCGTGAGTTTAGGGGGAAGTCAATTCAAGGCTGGAAGAAGAATTTGGCACGTATTTACAAAGGCGAAGCTATACGACCCATCAACCAAGCATTTTATTAGAAAGACAAGTTAAATTCTGCTGGGACATCTTAAATAAGGTGGCCCTGAAATAAGAAGTGTGCATAATCCTAATACTGAATGTAGTGGGGTAAATATATTTTTAAAAAGTGAAATACCTTTCCATGATGGAAAACCCTAAAGTATGCAGATTTGATTTTTTTTTCACCAAGGGGTTATTCTGCTAATGAACTGTAAGAGTGGTTTGAACATTACAGTATTTGTCAGCAAATATATATTTTTTTCCAGCCTGTTTTTCTTATCAGCTAATTATTTGATTCATATTGCCAGTAAGGTAGAATTATGAGACAGAAATTTCATTTTTCAGTGATTTTCTATGAGTCCCTTTAAATCTTCAGGTTGAATACCTCAAAATACCTCAAAATTTTAAAAAAAAGTTGTTTGTTATATTTACTAATTGCAGGAGAAAAAATCATAGCTCATCAGGTTAGTTTTGTAATGATATATATTCTTAATATCGAGATAAACTTCTAATCCTACTGAATTCTTTTTTTGGCCTCAGTCATATCAGTTGACGTTTAGATCCTGAAGTTACTTGCACTTAGTATAGAAAAAAATAAACCCTTTTATCAATTTTCAATTGAATGCTTTTCATTTTTTTAATGTCTTGTTCTTTCATTATGAGAAACAGTAGATAACTCAAAAGTAGATTTTTTTTTTATTGTCACATTAAAAAGTCACATTAAAATTTTTGTTACTTGTCTAAACTAGAAGTCCTATTCTTTTCAATCTCTCTTCCTATGGAAATTTTCTTCATATCTCTAATAACATGGCACTGAATTACACAATGATGAACTGAAACGGGCTGTTTCCTGTTGTGCAAATAGCTTTGATGAGTGGCTCTGCCAATACCATTGACTATCAATTGTCAGTTTATATCGAGTACATGGGATTCAGGGTTAATGGATGGAGTAGACAGTCTTCCTGGTAGGAAAAGGCCAGGAGGGATTTGCCAATCTAATTTTGGAGCGGATGGTAAGCGGCACTGTTGAAGGGGCGATGTTCCAAATTCTTTCAAAGAAGTAATTGTGGAACACTTTCTCAATAAGCTATCTCTTGTTTCTGATAAACTCACCAGTGTTTGTTCTGCCTCTCCTTTTCCTGACAGGAGGATCAGGCTAAGCAGCATCAGCATTATCTGAGCCTTTTGCCTTTCTTAACCTGAGAGGTTGTTGCATGTTGTGAGAACCCTGTGGGAGTGGTGCTGGCCAGGCTGTTTGATAGCACTGCACAGGGTCACGTTGGTCGTGCTGCATCCCTATGGGCTGGGGCAGCTGGGCACACCAAGTTTGTCCATTGTGGAAGTGCACAGGCTTTCCAAGAGAACAGAAACCTGGTGACCGTGGTGTTAGCATAAGCTCCATGTTGGGCTATAGCTGTCCTAAGCCCTTCCCTGGGATCAGTTTCGGTGGGCCTTGCTTCTATTCCCATTCCACTCATTTTCTGGACCTTGTCAGCTTCAAGCCAGCTCCTAGCTGAGGAACTTCAAGGTGTTTCCTTCAGCACCACCTCCACCTTTCTCCCTCAGCCTATGATGGTGGCCCAGTGCCCCTCCAATCCCCTTATCTTTTCTAGGTGCTTTCCTCACAGCAGTTTCCTTTCCCCGTCACTCATGACTCCCTCTGGTATCTTTTTCTCCACTGAGTCCCACAGCAGCTCCTTACTTTGAATTGCAACAGGAGCATTCAGATATGCAGGACTAGTGCAGTGTAAATAGTTTGGGAGCTGCTTCTCAGGAGTGTTTAGATGTTGTCTGGGTATTTTGTAGGACCGATAACCCTGGTTGTTGCTTCGCCTGCTCAAAAATGTACCTTTATGAAATTCTGTGTCCAAATTATGAATACTCACTTCTTCCAAAACTCTTCCTTCTCCTGAAGTAGGTGAGAAAATTGCCCCTGCGGCTGTTTACTATTTACAGAAATGTCAAAAGTAGTCTTGACTAAAATGTAGACATTAGCAGAGACAGTTCTACAGTGGATATTTGATTGATATGGACATTTGATTTAACTTCCAAACACCTTGGTTTTCATTCATAACCTCAAATCTGGGGATGTTTAATTTATATGTATGGATGCTTGGGAGATGGGGAGTTTCTTCTGTGGTAAACTGACTTCAGGCTGAGTGTGGTTGTTGATTTTTGTCATAACAACAATAAAATTCCATTATCCAGATACCATTTCTCAAACTTTGATCTGACATGAGCAAAATAGTGATACTGAATTAATTTAAAGTCATGGCTCCTGGCTCCTACATTGTATGTGTGAAGAAGTGTCCGTAGGGTATTTTTTCCTACGGACATAAATGAATTCGTGGTTTCTATATTTCACTCTCGTTTATTGCCTTAAATACAGCACACAGAGAAGCATAAAGGCCAGAGAAGAAACATAAAAATGTTGCTATCGACCCCTGTAAGACCCTGGTAAAAGTAGTTACAGGAGTGGCCCTTCAATGCGTCCTCTCAGGCTTCCTAGTTCTGAGCAAATATTTTTAGAAGGATCACTAGAAAGAGGAGTTACTGTATAGAAAATAAGTGTGTATCTGTGTGTGTGATAAAGGCAGTCAAGGTAAGTTTTGTAAAATTAGTGTTTTAAATCTTCTGCAATTTGCAGCAAATCAAACCACATTATCGTGTGAATAATATGTAAAGGGATAATATTATAAATGCATGCTACATATTTGTATCTGCATACCCAAAGAAAGAAAATTGTATTGAATCCCATAATTTTTCTCATCCAATTGCCGTAAAAATATCTCACTTCTCTTACATCTGTCACTATAGTACCTGAAATATGAATATACATTCAGACAGCAATATCTTGGTAGACTGCAGAGAGGTTTCTGCTCTTCCCCAGACTGTGGAAAAAATAGGTGTTTGATAAAATGGGGGAGAAAAAGTCCTCTTTTGCTTTAGAATTTTTCCATTTTTATTTCACTGAGAACTGCTTTCATGTTTTGTTTTCTGTTGGTTTTACTTCTTCTTTTACCTCAACTTGTTTTTCCAGTAAAGAATTAAACAGAACTGTGGGGTAAAGTAAAAGAAAGCAGGGAAAGAAGCAGGATTTACTCATCCCTAATTTTGACATAAATCTTCAGAGAAAAGAGTGAATGAATGAAAAAGTTTGTCCCAGAGCTGTCAAAGGAAAACATTACTGGAAGCTGTTACAATTTTTGAGGAATTTGAATCATCACCACTTGCAAGGGAGCAATCAGCTGCATTCGCTTAGCAATGCAGTGAGCTGAGGTTTCTTTTTCCTGACTGCTGATGCTGAATTACTGGCACTGTTTGACTACTTTCTGAAATACTCCGTTCCTAAGGCACAACATTTTTTGGGATCCAAAATGCAGTGATGGTTTCTGTAGATTAGATTTATTTGAAATACACTGGTGGAACTCATTGCTTTGGTACAGAGGTCTCATCTGATCCCTGCTTTTAACACGCACATTCCTAAATTGAGAAACCCATTGTTCTGCCTTAAACCATTAAGGACACAGATTAAACTATCCAAAGCCAAAGCATTTAATGGGGAGTAGCCTTCAAAACATGCATACATGTGTTTGTGCTTGGGAAACGTCTGTATTTTGTGCCACCCAAATCTTTATTATTTTTAAGGGGTGAGAATCATTATTTCTGAAAACAAAGCATGAGGGGGATGCGAGGTGGCACTGCTTACTGAGATCTTTGCAAAAGTACATGACCCAGAAATTTCAGTGTCCTCCATGTTGCTAATGCATGGATTGCTGCAGGCAGATGTGTATGTGTGCAAGGGGATTTAAAATGTTTGGTTATATATGTTTAAGTGCATGTGATTTTATAGGTAGGACACATTTGTTTTTTACAACTAAAATCTACTAGAATGCAAAGTGCCCTTTGCTGGACACAACGGGGAATTATAAACAGAATAAAAGTTTTTAAGTGCTGCAACTGCTTAATGTGCAAAACCAGCAGATAAACTTTTTCTATGCTTCACCTCACCCTGCGATGTTTAAAATATCCTGCTCACAGCCGTCCTTACCTTGCCTTTTTCTAGCGTTCTATCTGACATGAAACACTTCCATCCCGAGGTGGGTCCTTAACAGTCTTTAATATGACAAAATGATTTGGGCTTCCTGTCATTCAGCTTAAATCACTTTTCTACCCATGCATAAAAAAAGCCCCAGTGCAGTCCTTGATGGCCTCAAGAAAAACACGTCTGGTCCCAGCCTAACCCTCAGCTGCATGGCACTGCATTGTCATCATAATTGGATGTGATAGATTTTCACTCTGCTTTACTAAAATTTTGTTTGTAATTGAGTAAATGTGCCACTTGCAGTTGAAAATAAATTAGCCCAGAGCAACAGTAGCTTGAGTGTTTTTTGAAAGTGTGTGTGTGGGCTTTTTAAATACATACACACACACATGCATACATACATGCATACATACATACATACATACATAAATATATATATATAAATATAAATTAAATTGAACAGGTCAAGTGCGTAGCTAGGAATACATACATACGTACATAAATATATATATATAAATATAAATTAAATTGAACAGGTCAAGTGCATAGGATTAGAAAAATATCCCTCTCATTGTTAAATGGCATCCTGAACTCCATTTTCTCGATGTGTGTTGTACATTTTCCCCCTCAGAGAGGGTGAAAACATAAAAGCAATACAGCAGACTGCAGCATGGGGGAGGGTTTCTTTCCTTACTCACACTTTCTACTTTTGTCAAGCCACCTGAGAAGCTGATATGAGAAGGGCATTTTAAAATAAAGACATTACTCTGACAGCAAATACAAATGAAATAAAATTGGCCTAAGGCTTTGATGCCAGAATCTGAATGGAGAGCTGAGACTTAGCAATGCACTAGTTTAATACACCAGAGAAATAGAACTAGAATAATTTGCAATGCAGGATGATGAAAGAAGAAAATATAACAAACCCAGGGATTAAAATAGAGTTTCTAGCTTGTGTATATTCGCATTTTGCACTCAAGTTGACCCATAAACCTTGCAAGAGAAGCGAATATGCACCTTTCTCTTTGAGAACAAAGCTGTTTGACATGTGGAGATACCGTGTCAGGATCTTGACCATGAGACTCCACAGGAAAGGATCTGAGTCTCTGAATTTTGGATGAATTGTTCTTCATGGACATCTCCTGACTCTAGAAATAGCCACTGCCAACCACATTAAACCATTGCTCTAGTCACTGAGCAAACAAATGGGCTTTGTGGTGAAAGAGAAGGAATCCTTGAGAGAAAGAAGTCACTCATAGGGCACCTTGTGCATGCCATTGATGCTCCTTTTCCCTGTACATCCGTACACACATCCCTAGCTTTCTCATGGGCCAATTACTTTCCTTAGTGTAAAAACTCTCAAGTTAAGGATTTTTTTGTGTTTCGTGCTTGTACAGCATTTCTAACCAGAAGTGATCCTATGTGGTGCCGCAATGCAAAAAGAAAAAATAATAGCTGGGGGCTTAAAGACTGAATTGTTTCACATTAGCATAGGGGTCTGTTTATTTTCATATCCTCCAGTAGACCTCGTTTATGGGTCTCTAATGTTTCTCAGGTTTGTATGACCCAAATATAAATTGTTTGACTTTTTTTGCAATAGGCATTTTGGCAAGTACTGAATTAATTTTATGGTATTATCTCAGCCGTAGAGAAAAATAAATAAATTGCTGAAGTATCAGAGCCAATTATGGGCACTGGTTCATATGCTGGATTCTGCATTTCTCTTTTAGATATTTTAATGATTTCAATGCACAGGCCCAGTCATTCCAAGTCTTTGGATGTATTTAAAGCAATTGAAAATCCCTTTTCAACACAAAAGTCAAATAATCTTATAGCCCCTTTAACAAACACTGATGGTTACCTTAAGATCATGGCATGATGTAAGTTTTAACATAAAATTCGACTTGCTGGTAATGATGTGTTTAAGTTACACAGGAAAAGTGACACAAAGTACAAGTAATAACAACTACTCTTTTTTAAAAAAGAAGACCATGGTTCAAAGACTCCACTATCCTCATCTCCTGGCATAGGTCACTTCAGGTTCTTCAGATGTAGAGCTTGATTGAAACAGGGTGATTTGCAGGAAATAAATGTAAGTCATACAGAATTATACAGGTTTTTCCTAAAGGGAGCCTTTGCTATCATACAAACTACCCTTAGGAAGGAAATGAACTATTTAAATAAACCAGTCATTAATTTACATCTAACTCATAAGTCTGAATCCTCCAAGTCATTAATTTTGGGTGGGAAGGGCAAGAGTACTGCTCTTGTCTGATTCTGTCTGTAGAGTAAGAAGATAGTGCTGCTATCTCTTTCATCAGGAATTTATGTACATTAGAAAAGCAATAACTTTTTCACAAGAATACCAACTATCACAAGTAAACAGCTTCTTCAAGCCTGATGGCAAAACCTCCAGCAGGCCAAAGCAGCAGTGTACTTGTTTATTATCATATAGAGTTTAACCTGTTTTTACACTAACTGTCTGGTTTCTTGCTTTTCATACAGATACAAAAAATCTAGGCTAGGGTGTAAAGGAAGGCGAAGCTTGTAAGCAAGAGCTGGCCAGCTGGTGATGGAGGTTATTAACTGAGGACAAAGCAGACATTTACAACAGTGGCACAGAAAAGGGAGAATTAAACAGAGATCTTTAGTAATGTTTTTCTCCTTCAGAAATATCACTTTGTCTACAGCCATTCAAACACTTGGGGAAAAGAAAGAAAAAATAGTAATATGAATGTTTAGGCTTCCCCTAGGCATTTTCCATGCTCTAGATATCCTGACTGTAGCAGAGTATCCTAGCTCATCACTGAACAACGTCTCAAATATGCCCTTCCCCTCACTGGCTGGAGGGACTAATTTATGAAGAGAGATTAAAAGAATTAAATATAGATAGCTTCGCTAAGTGAAGACTACAGCGGGACAAAAGAATAGCCTACAAATACATGGAGGGGGTAGATTCCTGAGGGAGGTGAATTATTTAGGACAATAGGAGTGGGTTTAACTAAGAGTAATGGGATGAAATTAAGAATAGGAAAAATTAGGCTGAATATATAAAAGAATCCTTCTTGACAGCTAGATCAATTTGGCCATGGATGACTGTCCCTTGGGAAGTGATGAAAGACCCATCGTTTGGTACATTTAGAGGCAGGCTTTGACAAAACATCATTTAATGCACTATGGGAAACCACTTGCAGGGAAATACGTGAGAGGAGTTGATAGGTATTCTTGATCTCCTCAATCTTTCTGTAAAAAATTTCGTCAAACCAACCTTCCAACTCAGCACATCAGCTTTGTCATCACCACACTTGGACCACATGGATCCGCGTCGCTGCGTGAGAGCCACATTGCCACCATCCCCTTGCCCAGGTGGAGCCTGGTAAATCCAGCAAGCTCTTCTCTTGGCCTGTGCTCATTTGGCAGGTCAAGATGCAAATGATGGCCACCTCCATTGCAGGGCTCCTTCTGTACTCTCAGATGCCAAATTATCCTTTCCCTCCCGTTTAATTCTACACCACCCCATGGAGGTGCTGCAGCAATTTTTCATTTTTAAAATCCTCCAGCACAGATGGCTTCATGTTGGGAGCCCCCTGAAACTGCAAGTGTTTGAAACGCCTCTCTCTCTTTCCAGTGTGTTTCAGGAAGATAGTCCTTGTAGCCACCATCAGTGAGAGGAGTAAGCAGTGCTGCGTAAGAATTACATTACCTTTGAGTTTTGTGTTAGATATAAAAAGGTGGTGATGGCTTCATCTTACATCTAGGAGGAGAAAAGTGGTTTCTGTAGCTAGCTGCAAGATTCTCTATCCTGTCCTGTGCCTGGGCATAAGAAGCAGATGCAGTACAATAAAGTTTGTATATAAATTTATTATAATTAAAACTGCATTAAATAGAGACTTGGAATCTATCACTTAAAGAAGTGGGGAAGAGAACTAGACTCTACATGGCTTTGCTGTTCATTCAGGCCCTCAAAACAGGAGTAACATGTCGTGATAGAAAGGTGTGGCTTTCCAGATGCGTCTGACTTCCATCATACTGAGGAGCTCCATTTTGACACCTTAAAGTCCTTAAACCTTCTTAGTTGAGACACAGAATGTTTCCATATTACATGGAATGTTTCCATATTACCCCTGCAAATCTCTCTTATCCAAAGTCTTGCTATGACCCCATCAACTCCTGATGACTGTGCCACCACCCTGAGGGATAAATACCCCAGGGAAAGGCAGCTTTGAGAAGGAGCAGTCTCACACAAAATGAATTCAGAAACTCTGGTTTGTCATTTTGCCCTTCTTTTGCAGGGAAAAAATACCCACCATCAACAAAAAACCCCACGCTAGTGATTTCTTTTGACTTAAACTGGGCATTCAAAAAGCTGTTTTTATTAATGAATCATATTAAGCCATCAGTGAAAGGCTCCCTGACTCTGTTTAAATAACAGGCTATGATTCCTCCCTCCCGCACCCCCCTTCCCTTTGGCTCCACTGCTATTAATTGAGGAGTTTCTTTGTTTCTTTTCTAATGAAGCTAACAGAACACATCTGTCAGGTGCTTGTATTCTTCACCCGTCTATAGTATGTAATAGCCCAGCTGGAGGCTATAATGCTACACAATACCCCTGGCCGTTACAGCAACTATTTATTCCTGGGCTTTTCCTCAGATAGAGATTTGAAAAAAGTCTGAAATTTGGGCCTAATTGCTATTTACACAGCGATAGACACCTGTTCTAGCTGAGACACTGGCTCATGAATCCCACACCTGAGACCTTAGGGAAAGGGAAGGGGAAAATTTCAAGCAGCTGCCAGTCCGGTTCAGAAACAGAGAGCTTTTCTATGAGATATGTATGTACAGTACATAAATCCGTGCCTGCGTATTGCCATAGCTACTGTTTCACGGCCAAATGTTCATTTAAAGGCTTAACATAGGCTGGTTGTGTGGACACATGTACACAACCAGGACGAAAGAGTTTTCTGCCTTTGCTTCTACGTTTTTGTTGAACTCTCTCAAATTCGTGGTGCCAGGATTTATTTCTCCAAAGATCTCTGGCTGTGGGTTGCTGCCAGTCACTGAACTTCTACTCTTGCCTCATGTTGTGCAGCACAATCACTCCATTTTCCCCTTGCTTATGCAAAGGATCCTGCTCTTCCTCTTTGTTTTTGTTCAGGGGAGCTTTTCTTGCCCGTGCGCTCCTGAGGAGCAGTAGTCCACGGTGGAGACTTTGTTCTCATAAGGCTGCTAACAGTGAAGGAGCAGTGTAAAGCCATACATGAATCTAAGTTAGCAGCCTCTCCAATGCAGTTAAGAGCAAAAATTGATTAAAATGCAACTAGCTCATAAAACTCCCTGTTTATTACCTCAGATGTGCGTCAAAGACACAGAGCTGAAGAAAAGGTTTCTTTCCTTTTCTCTCCTCTCCTGGTCAGTGTCATTCCTCCCCCCCATATGTTTGTGTTTCGTGTCAAACAGCCCCATTCATTAGGTGTGGGACGGAAATAAAATGTTATTGCCCTGCTACCTTATCAGATGACAATGTCCTCTGCTGCTGCCAGGGAGAGGAGCTGGGGTGCCTGCTTTTTACAGAACTTTTCCCTCCAGTTAGGGGGCCCTCTGAGATTTTCAGTCAAGACCTCTCTTTTGTGGAAAGGCCTTTAATTCAGGCTGTTTCTTAAATCCAGCAATGCTCAGTCATCCCAAGACCACCTTCATAACACTTTTGTTTGGGGGGGAGGGGAGAGTCAGGAGAAGGGGTTGAATAATTAACTGAAAAAAATGGTTCTTATGTCACGCAAGAGACTTCTGAGAGCTGCTGAACATCAAATGCAAAAAGGGAAGGTGAGGAGTAGGATGGTTAATAAATGGATTTTAAAAAAAAGTGAGAAAAGCTCACACAAGGGATGAAATAAGACTACTGATCTAAGCGGAATATTCTAGAGGCTTTTAAAAACATGTATATCAGAAACAGAAAGATGAGTCAAGGAGCCAGCAGTGCTTTTAAGATGGGTTGGGGCACCCAGATTGGTGAGAGATGAAGGGGATACTGCTAATATTAATTATTTGCCTCAGGCCTCATAAAAGCAGTTCAGTAGCTGAGGACAAAAACAGAAATTCATTTCCCAGAGGAGAAAGAAAGAAGTAGTGAGTGATCCCAGGGTCATTCCAGGACAGGTGATAATGAAATTAGAGTTAATGAAGATGAAGAAGACACCAGAGCCAGATGAGCCTCCATCCCAAGATTGTGAAGCTGATGCTGATAATAAATGCTCCCTGCACATGAAGAGGAGCCTTAAAGGTAGATGGAAACCATGTCTGCATCTGATTTAACAGGAGCTCTAGGATAATAATAGACATTAACCTTTTCCTTCTAAAGACTGAAATTTTAGTTGCTACTGAGTACCTAGGAGCACAGACTCACCCTGATAATGCTGTTAATGCACCTTCTCTGTCTATGGAATAGACTCCAGATTAAAGGGAAAAGGTAATACAGGATGGATTAGATATAATTTCCTTGCTTTTTCGCCCTCTATGTCACTGGGACAACTTTCTGATGAAACCAAATCCTTGATCTCTAGTAGAAGCAAAACTATATATACACATGCATATTTACATTCCTCACTGAGGAGCTGTACATTATTGTGAATATAAACCAGAGGAAACAAAATGAAAGGAAACAAAAATAGTCTATTTCAGAGACAATAAAGTGACGAGGAGGCTATAAAGTGATGAGAAGACAGCTCTGATCCACCGCGGGCTTGTGCCGGGGTGATTTAGGGGGTTCTGCCTCCAGCTGTAGCCTAACCAGTAGGTAAGGATGCAGTGAGTGAGACTTCGCTGTGGTGGCACTGATTTTGACTGCCTGAAATAATTTTATATTTAACAAAGGGGCAGCTTTGGGGATGTGCTGTCTCTTCTGCTGCTTGTGTAGTCCTTCAGAAACATGCGTGTTGTTACTTAACATCCACAAAGAGATGACTTTGGGTCTGTGATCCTTACTGAACGACAGTCCTGCTGATTCACATCCCATGTCTAGCAGAGCACACAGCTTTTCATCATTTTTAAGTGCCGTGACAGGATGTTAGTACCCTACCACTCATCCATGTTTCACTAGTGTGATGCTTTTACTGCTTTGTTCTGCACTTGTGGTTTTGTCCTCAGTACCAGACTCATCCAGTGCTCCTCTCTATTTATGCCTATACACACTTTATTTCACCTGGTTTTATATTTGAACTCTTTCTTAAATGTCTATTCTTAACACCATTTTATGTGTTGCAGATCAAATCATCTTCCTTCCCATTTCTGTTGCTACTGATGTCTTCACCTGAGCTACAATAAGCTAGTCAATAGGGCAATCCCTTGAATCACCCTTCCACTGTGAAGGTTTTGCAGGAGAGTGCCTTGATTTTTTTATTTTTCTTTTTTTGTAATCAAGGAAAATGCTTTTCAACAGAGAATAAAAACATTTTGAGTAAATTGTAGTTATCCTCTCATAAATCAGCTTTTTTGTACAATGCTGCCTCAAAACTTTTTTGTTATCTAGGTAAATGATGCTCAGTGGTCTTCCTCTCATTGATTCTTGAGAGATTTCTTTCAGCTTTGTTGGCCACAATGTTCTTCATTAAAGATATGCCTATACCTTTGGTTGGACCAAGCCCCATTGAATATTGCATTACAACAGCTCTGTGTGGTTGGTGTCTTCCTTGTTGTGGAATTCGAATTTACAGCTGTGAAAGGTTTTTTTCCAATCATTAGTTGGGCATCCGAGTTTAACAGTCTCTGATGCTCACCTTGCTTTCCTCTGTTATTTCTCTAACCAAAATGACTACATCAGGAAAACACAGTTGTCAGGATGCCATTTCTGGCTCTGTTAAATTTGTCTTATGCAAAGTTCAGGGTGAGTAGCACTGGCCTCAGTACACGTAAAGAATTTTTTAGGCAAGCAATCCATGTTTGCAGTCTGTGTGATACCATCATCACTTTGGTTTGGCTCATTATTAATGGGGGAAGTTCTAGATATAAGGGAAAGAAGAAGTTAATGCATTTTAAAAGTTAATTGTTTATGAAAGCTTTTAGTTTCTATTTGTCATCAGTCAGAATAATCAGCAGCAGTAGTTTGTTTCCAGCTCTGGCTGGTTCTCAGATTTCTGTCTAAACTTGGTTATATCTGAAAGGCAGGTTATTTTCAACCTTTCCACCATATTCTTTTTAATGACAAAGTGTAAAAAAAAGCCACTTGGTCTTTCAGAAATTTTAAAGTTAAGAGAAATACTTTTCAGGACTTAATCATGATTTAAAACTCAGCCAGTTCTGATGATTATTGCAATATTATCTTGCTACCTTTGTTGAAAAACACTTTGAGAAGTCCTGCTTATTTTCAGCAGCTCTACACCCAAGATCAAGCACAGTTAGTTTTGGAGAAGGAGAATTTAATAATGTACGCTTTGATCTTCCTCTGTGAAATGTTCTCTAGACCAACATTTATGGCTGTTATAATCTGAAATACGGAATAGACATACATATCCAATGGCATATATATGTGTGCCTAAACCAAAAGCACATATATCTAAGAAACAGGTCTCCTGAAATCAGTGAGACTGTTCCCAGATAAAGGTATTGCATAATGTATGCAAAGGTCACAGATTTCAGAACTTTTAAACCCAGCTCTAGAAATCAAATGAAAAATAGGTGGGAAGTGGGTGATGAGGACTTTGGGCTATAAACCCTTTGGAGCCAGGGTCTCACCACACTCCGTGTTTGCACCCTGCCTTGCACAATAGGATTTTTTTTTCTGGTTGACTGACTCTTAGACACAGCAGTAGCAAAAATGATTAACACTGACAACATGTTTTACTGGGGCTCTTGGGGTCCGTCCTTCTCACGTGTGACTGTCTGGCCATAGAGACCATCTCCTTCTTACCAGGAGCTGCAAAACATCCTTGTGGCCAAGATAGTAATTTCTTACAGACAAAATTAATGTTGTGAGAGCATTTAGTGTACTTTAAGCTGCCTTTTAATCCTATTTAGCAGGTGGAAACAAGAAAGAGGTTTAGCAGTATGTGAACCATCTGTTCTCAGTGGACTACCGAGAGTCTGAAGCAACTGAGTTGAGCTATTGGAGACACTTCCAGATGTTGTCCAACAGCATCCATTTGAATGGTTTTGTAGAATAATAGTGCAATCCAGATGTGATCGAGCTACATCTGAGTTCTAAGGGCAAGAAACTTGCCTATACATAATATAGATATTACACAGTGGCTTGGCACAGTCCAGCAGTTTATTTTACATCCAGCGTTTAACCTTTTTTCCCCCCAAGGTACAAATGTCAATATTGGATTTTCTCTGGTTGAATGAAAGTGTCACAGAGCAGATTAACCACTGGCAGTGAAAAAGGACTTCCACTTGCCAAAACTAAATTTCTCACAAATGAATCAAAAGAGTCTGAGGTACAGAAAAGAAGTAAGACAGGAAATCTTGCCAAATTTAGTCATGATGGTTCATTAAACTGAGCTTAAGACCTCGGTATATGTACTTTAGCTAGAAGCTCCTGCTTTCATCTGGCAGAATGTAGAGGTTTGTGTGTGCCCATGTCTGTGTGTGCAAGTACATGTACACCTGGGGCTGAGGTGGCAGGGCAGTAGCTAATGAGACAGATGAAGCGAATACTCATCACAGCAGAGTTCCTCAAAAGCTCACTAGTCTCTTGGCTATCTCAATTTTCACACTGTAGACTGAATTTCCCCTCTCACTCTCCAGGCAATGTTGGTGTTCCACCACTTAATGTTGTGCTTTGCTAATTGCAGAGCAGTGTTCGAGGCAGGTGGGCTGGGGAAGGTCCTGGTCCCTGTGAGCCAGGCTGGGTGGAACATTTGCTGCTGAGGGAGCACAGGCTGCTTCTCCATGCTGGGTACAGCTGCTAACACTTCTGGATGTCTGAGTGCCTGAAAAACTATGTCTCCTTTCCCCCCCCCCGAACCTGAATGGCATCTGTTATTCCAGCATAAGGGATCTCTTTTTTTGTTTACATGATAACATAGGTTGTGTGGTGTAGTCAACATGTTGGAAAGAAGTGATGCCATCCAGAGGGACAGGTTTGAGAGGTGGGCCGGTGTGAACTTCATGAAGTTCAAAAAAGCCAAGTTCAAGGTCCTGCACCTGGATTGGGGAAATCCCAGGCACAAATACAGGCTGAGGGATGAATGGATTGAGAGCAGCCCTGTGGAGAAGGATTTGGGGATATTTGTGGATGAAAAGCTGGACATGACCCAGCAATATGCACTTACAGCCCAGAAAGCCAATTTCATCCTGTGTGGCCAGCAAGATGAGGGAGAGGATTCCCTCCCTCTACTCCGCTCTCTTGACACCCCACTGTGGGGTCCCATCATAAGAGGAACATGGACCTGCTGGAGCCAGTCCACTGGAGGGCCACAAAGACCATCAGAAGAGGTCTGGAGGATCTCCCATGAAGGCAGGCTGAGAGAGCTGGGGCTGTTCTGCCTGGAGAAGAGAAGCTCCCCGAAGATCTTACAGCAGCTTCCAGTACCTGAAGGGCCTGCAGGAGAGCTGGAGAGTGGCTTTTCACAAGGGCATATAGTGACAGAACAAGAGGGAATGGCTTCAAACTGACAGAGAGTGGGTTTAGATTAGATATTAGGGAGAAATTCTTTACTGTGGTTGCGAGGCCCTGGAACAGGTTGTCCAAAGTTGTGGAAGCCCCACCCCTGGAAATGTTCAAGGCTAGGCTGGATGAAGCTTTGAACAACCTGGTCTAGTAGATGGCATCCTGGCCCATGGCAAAAGGGTTGAAACAAGATGATCTTTAAGGTCCTTTCCAACCCAAACCATTCCTTGAATCTATGGCAGGTTGTTTAAGTTAGCTCACCTCACCTTGGATTCAGCTCTTGCTGGAAAACTTAATTGACCTTGTTATTTATTATTCTTTCAATTTTTCTGCTCTCTGCAAATCTCAGTGGCAATAACTTCATATGTTCTTCTGGTTCACTGATTCTTTTTTTTTCCTGGGTATCATTTCAGAGGCCTTTATCAGTTTTCCACTTCTGTGGTTTTTAAGTTTTACGTGTTTATTGCCTTGTTAATTATCATAAAAAGGGTAGGAGTGGAAAGAAAGGGAAGAAATAGGATACACATGCTTTGTTATTAATATATAATGGATGCAGTAATGTCCCAATTGTTCACCACCAAGTACTAGCATCCAAACAGTGGATTGCAATGCAATGTGTTGTTGAAGTGTGGCAACTGCAAGGTTCAAAGCACAGATCTGTTTTCTGTTTCCTTTGACTTTACATGGCTGTTCACTGGGAGAAAATTGCAAACGCAGGCATCTAGTAGGCTATGGAAAAGGGTAAACCAAAGAGCTGTGGGTCTGATTTTTCTGGGTTGCTGGAGTACACATGTAAGGTCAGAAGTGGTGTTGCTGGACATTAAAAACCATCAAAAATTAATAAGTATTTTGAAATTAGTAGTTCTATATAATTCAGATTAGAAGTGTTTTTAAAGCTGGAGAAGCCTTTCTTATCTCTGAAAAGTGGGGGACCTTCAGTAAAGTGGGAGAAGGTCAGTGTTGAAAGAGAATCCTTACTCTGTCCAGATGATTGAAATTACTTTTAACTTGAAGAAGATTCTGGACCAATAACATCAGGGTTGCTACTGGCATCAATACATAGAAAAATGAGTATGGAAACTATGTAATGGCTAATATTTATGTTTTTTTAAAGACTAACTTGGTACCTTTCAGTGGCAAGATTTCAAGTGAGATGGCTAAAAGTACCTGTAGGTCATGGTGAGCAACTATAAACTGCTTGACTTCATGCTTGATCCAATTTGTTTGGTTCAGGACTGTCATGCCACAGAAGCCCAAGGTGGTTCAGCTGGATAGGCAGTGGAGGCATGGGGAACTTGCACCAAATCTTGCTGCATCCAGGCCATGTCTTGGATGAAATTGTCTTGTCTTAATTGAAAAACATGAGTTGATCCAAAACCAGCAGGGCAAGAGTGAAATTGATTAAGGTTTTATTTTCAAATAACCTAAAAGCAACTGTATTGCTACTCTAAGTGAGGTGGTATATTGGAGTGAAATATCAGTGTACATAATAGATTGTAATGACAGTTTTACGACAATCAGAGTCAAACCGTCTGACAGATCCAATAATTTCATGGAGAATCGGTATCTAGCTGATCCCAAAATGATCTAGTGAGGACATCCCTGCCACTGAAGTCACAGAAGGTAGTTAACAGCAGCAGTCTCATGCTGGTAGTCTGCAGCTAGGTCAAAACTCTTCCTTTGGGTACTGAAAAGTGCAGAGGGAAATGTTGGAGCAATGCCCTTTCCATTTAGGTTAATTTTTTTCAGTTCCATGTCTATGTCAGGCTAAGAGTAAGCAGACAGCTGTGTTACTAACAGACTGTCTGGATAGAATCTGTTCCTCAGGAGCGCTGATTTACAAAGTTTTAGCAAAGTCCTGAATATAGCATAAGCAGGAAATACCACCCTGAAATGTAGAAGTGGTGTATTTGTTAGAGAATGCAAATGAAATTGACAATATAAAGGAGAAGGGGGTATGGCCAATAGTTAGGAGCTGCTCCAGGAGCGGGTGAGTGAGGACAGGGAAGTCATCTCATGCAAGACAAGAGGAAACTCAAAGCAAGAAACTCTGGCATAAACCAAGAAGTCCAGCCATGGAAGAGCAGCCAAGAGGACTGCCTCCATTAGATGTGTCTAGTCCAAACAGCTGGTGCAATATTGCAGGATGTGACAGGTTCTCAGGCCTCCATGCCTTGGGGGAGAACCTGAGCAAAGGACACTGTAGCCCTGTGCAGACCCAGGCACTTTGTTTCCTCCTCACAGGAGTGCAGGAGGTGGTGCTGGGGAGAGGTACTGTGTTAGAGTAGGATGAAATGAGATCCAGCCCTCTCTGGTGTTGTCTAAATTAGCTGAAGTTTGATCTTGAGATATAGTATGACATTATTTCTTGTGTGGCTGTTCGCAGGTTTGCAATTGAATGTTTGACCCTGAATGAACAATACATGAGGGAGCTTTTCTGCCTCCAGTTTTTATCCATCATGTTGCTTTGCAATAAATATGTCTGGTGTAATCTGTTGCTGAAAACTGAGGTATGGTTTGTAGGGAGGAGCTACTGTAAAAGGCAGTTCTAGTGCCTGTCACCCAGCATGAACTGTACAGGTCTCAAAAGCAGGGATGTGCACTCTGCCAGCCTGCCTGCCATGCCAAAACAGCGCCAGGGAGCTGCTAGTTGCAGATGTCTTTGACCTCCTGCATGGCTCTTTCACAAAGGGGCTGGTCCAGGTCCTACAAGCTCTCAGCACTGTTCCTCAGCGGAGCTGCAGGTCTCAGGGGTTTCCTGTGCCTGGTCTGCAAGGAGAGCCCTTCCCTCTCCCAGTGCCATCAGCCCTTCTTTTCCATCAGCACTCAACTTGCATGTGAAAAAATTTATACCGATAACTTAAAAAGTCAACATCAATGACTGGAGTCAGAGCAATAAAAGTGAAGTGCATGGCTGCTGCCAGGCTTCTTTCTCACTCCTTGGTGTTCTGGCTCCAGCATTCAAGCGATAGATTTAAATATAAAACAGATCATTAACGGCTGGCTCAACATCTGCTAATATTATTTTCCTTGCATTGTCTGTGCGTCTTTGTTTATCTCAGTGTGCTACTTTGTTTTTCCCCTCTTATAATAAGGATCATTCCTTTATTTTAAAGCGCCACATCAATTTTCAATTGCTTGGGCTCTTGGAGCCTCCCGCGCTTTGCCCACATGCTTGCACCGCACGAAGAGGTGGAGAAACAAAGAGAATGCGAAGCGTGGGATGATTGTTGCTTCAAAAAACAGTAATTAAGAATCTGTTAGAAAAATAACAACTGAGTTTAATAAGAGCTTAACTTAGCTGTGTGAGCTGGACAGAGAGAGTCTCCTGGGCTGTCTCATAGAAACCAAGCAGCTCGACTCCTCAGGAGTCTTTCAAGTGGATTGAAGTGGATTCATGGAACTCCAGTAAGAGACATTGTTCTTGTTTCTATTGGAGAGATGACTTGCCTTTTTCTTTAGAAAGAAATTATAATAACCAGCACTGTGACAAAAAGTCAAATACAAAAAGTGAAAACTTTCATATAAAATCTACCCTTATATTAAGATAGCTGATTTATATCCACAAAATCCTGGCCAATTCTCAGTTAAGTCCCAAAGCTTCTTGTTATTATCCATATCTCGCTACCTCCCTACCATGGTGCAGATGATGCAATATGCAAAATCACCAGCTGTTCACATATTCATAAAGTACTTAAGCTGAGTGGATTGAGGATGGAGTGTGCTTTTTTACCTTGAAAATCATCTATATTTCTTTTGCCCCCGCTCTCCCAACTTCATACATCTTAAAGTTCATAACATTTTTCCTGATGAAAAAGAACTAGAGAGAGAAATTAGATCTGTAAATACCTATTGAGCATAACTTTCTGGGAAACAGAGGGACCTGTAATATGTTATCGTATGACTAGAGCTGTCTTCTGCCTAGAGCTGTTCAAGAGGATCTCACTCCTCACTTGCCATAGACAACTAAAGGAGTCTTTCAAGTGGGCTTTCCATTTTTTTTCCTCTCATAGGCAGAAGTAAAAAGTCCCTTTCCTCTTCCTAGACCTCAATAGGTCTTCTACTACCTCAAGAAATCTTTCACTGCATGAGAGGGTTTCTGGTTGTCCAGAGGAGTCCTCAACCCTGAAAGAACAGGGCATCTTCACCACTTTTAAGGCACTTTTAGTTCAGGAAATCCAAGTTCGGTACTTTATTGCTGGTCCCAGGGCTAGGAAACACTGCATCTCCCTTTGTGCCCTTCACCTGGGCCTGAGACAGCAGCCTTGAGCTGCTGGCATGCTTACTCCCCCTGTCTTGGAGACAAATGCCAGAAGATGACTGTAAGGCACAGTCCAATTCCCCTTCTGTACCATCTGTGTCTCCAAAGGCCTCCTGAGCCTGTTTTCATCTTCAGTGCTTGCTGGGATTTTGCTGGAACTGGTAGCAATTACTGTACATCTGCCTTAGGAGAAGTCTCCCACCAGTGTAATAAAGACATGGACTGTTTAGTGTCACCCAGAGAACTCTGGACAGTCCTTCTCTATGGCAACATATTGCCACTGTTTTTTTAGGGCCCTTAAATTTGTGAGAGGCGACAGTAGTAGGTTAATGGTGACTCCACAAGTAAGAAATGAAGCTGCTCTGCCTTGGCATGACTAGCTCCTTTCTGCTACCTCTGTCATGCTGAAATTTTATTTGGGAATGTCACATTTCAAAAAGGTTTGGTCAATAAAATGTTGCCCCAAGTGCTATGATGGCTGGTAGCAAGTTTAAGCCAGACAGAAGTGCAAGTTGTATTATCCAGTGTCTCAGGATGGTTGGGCTGGAGCAGAAATGGACTACTTGCAAAATCCATCCCAAGTGACAAAATTTGAGTCGTTTTTGGTGCTCACCCACCCTTTGGCTTCAGGAGGTCTTGCAAGGCCCTCCTTGCTGGTAACTTAAATATGACCTCTTTACAGTGAAATGTTAGGACAGATAGTAGCTGCAGTAGTTCAGTAACGATAACTCAGTAGTCTAAAGATTTCCTTTGGGTATCTCACACAAAACACTTCAAAAGCTGGGGCATGTCATTCCCAGTATTAAGCAATAATTTGAAATACTGCAGATCCAGATGCTGACTTCCCACTGAATTCATTGTAAATCACATGCATCTGTACTGTCTTAGTCTGGGCAAACAGCTCTCACCCGAGGAAACAAGTTATGCTCAAGTCTACATAAACAAACCCACACACCAAGCTTATTTCACAAGGCAAAATTCCCCTCCTAAACACAGGTGGGGAGATCAGGCTGTTGGCTTCCCTACATGGAGACCAAAAAGGCTGTGCTTCATTGTTGTGGAAAGCCAGAACATCTTCACTACAGTCCTTCAGCCATCATCCATCTGGTGGGTGTTCCATGGTTTGCATTCATACAAAATGTGGTTTTGGGTCAGGGTCACAGTTTTTTCACCAGCAACCTACAAAGTGCCTGGCATGCATTTGGAAAACGGATGGAAGTGGAGGATAAAGTTCATCCCATGAAGGGAGTATTGGAGGAGGCTCATCAGAAATCAGGTGGATCTCAAGCTGTTGGGGCCCATCACGTGCCTGAGCAAACTCCATGAAATAGCCTAAACTAAGGTTTCCCATCTGCTCCAGGCCTGGCAGCTGCTTCACCGTATGACAAAACTGAGGACATTACACCATTTTGCTTCTGTGCCTCTACAGTGATTCTCTCATGTTTTAAATAAACTTTTGTCTTCTGTCCAAATGCGGTATCTGGGAAGAAAAGGAAAACTCAAGCTGCTTGCAAACACATGAAATAGGTGATAAGTAGATGCAGTCTGCATGGTATTATATGGTAACTAAGCTTGCATAAATCACAACTTTTCAATCTTTCATTAAACTAGTGGGACTGAGTTCTACCATATATTTTTTAAAAGACTAAGAGTAATTTAGCTATGATGAGGAATAGATCACCCACTAAATTTGCTCTGGTTCACCACATTCCAACTTCTCGTGTCACTTCTTGATAATTTTTCAGAAACCGACCTGTAATACTACCTGAACATCTGAAAAAAACATCTGCTTCCAAAACATGTGAAAGGCTTCAGCATGCAAATAACTGGGAGCTTCTGGACAGAGAGTTTCAAAGGCCCTAATTCTTCCCACTGCTTTGAACTGAGGTTGTATGTCCCACACTGCCCTCATCTATGGGTCTTCCTGAGAGAGTTCCCACAAAGCAGGTGCCTGTTGGTCAAGCTCTCACAGCTTTTCATGAAAGCACCTTTTGTCATTGTAGAAAAGGACTTTTGAGAAAATTATTGATGTATGAGAAGAAAATTTCTTTACTGTAGCTACCAGCCATGTAGATGGAGGTTTCCTGAAAATTTCAGCCTGTTATATCCACACATTTTTGCAGGGAGGCAGACACTTGCTCTAAGCTCTGACTGTTCTCATACACACTTTTTCTCATCTGGGCAGATTCTCTGAGGTTTGGCACCATGCTAGTGTGGCCACATGTTTCCTGGCTGGCTTGGAGTGTGGTCAAATCAGGCTTAAGTCTGCCTGCAAAATGCTGCATAGACATAGCTTTTGATGTGTTCCTGAGCCAGATGTAGCACTTTCCAGCATAAGGAATGTGGAATAGCAAGTTTTATGACATCTGGTGGTGTAAATGCTACTCCAGATTGATCACTGATTCCTATCCAAAATTGTAATCTCATTTTGTGGGCTGCACTTATTTAGGGTCTGTATCTCCAATGCTTGAGTGTTTTCCTCACAGTCTGCGTTTGCCTATTCAAAATAGATTGTGCCTTGCATGGATATGCATGAAAATAGTTGATTTGCAGGTGGAAATGAACTGCTCCTAATATCTGGAAATAATGAGAAATATGAAGAATCACAGAGAAGCTGATATTCTTGTGTTAAACGTCGTGTAAACAAAGCAAACAAGTAACAGCATATGCAATAGGGCTGTTTATTGTCCCCAAGTTATGAAATGTTTTCTTGACTGAGCAATGCCTCTGCCAAATGACTCATGAAGAGCTTTGTTGAGACATAAGTTGAAGTCAAGGAAAATCCGTATTGTTATAGGCATTTTGATCTATCATGGACTCTGTCTGCAGAGTGACTGGACTGTGTTCTCTACAGTGAAGTACACATGTCAACGCCCACGAGTTAATGCAGACTAGGGAAGAAGCAAGATAATAAAAAAATCTGTGAAAACTTTTGGGAAAGAAGCTGAGCAGGGAGAATCTGTACGTGATATCTCTGGGACTTGTGGGCGCTCAGCAGCCCCAAAAAAACAGACCACTGATGGTGGTTCTTAATATATTGACTTAGTTGCTGAGCTGGGGGCAGAAAAACAGAAGTTCTGGGGAGATCTGGCAGTCTGTGCTTGTTTGTCCTCCTTGAATGTGTGGCAGGAGACATCTAAGCACACGTTCATCATAATGTAAGAGAGCTTGGAGGGATAAACAGAAGCATGAAGAGGTTGCTGAAACCTCCAATGTAATTTTTCTCTTCTCAAACAATTGTGCATCAATTCATTTACTTTGAGCAGGACATGGTGTAGTATGGTGGTACCCTGACATGACAAGCACATGAAGCCAGTGAGGAAGAGTTTGTTTTGCCATCTTGTACATTCCTGGAAAGCCGTGATCATCCTGATGTAGAAGTGCCACTGCAGACACCATTGGGATAGGTACCCAGGAAAATCCTGGGAATAGACCAGATGTAGTCTCTTGTCCTAAAAGTGCTGTGTCATGTGAGCTCCAATACCTCTCATCTTGCTGATTAAGTGTGAGAGAACAAAGAGTACCCCATCACCCCTCCCAAACTCAACAGCTGCTACTTGGAAGAGGCTTTTTTCCCCCATAATTGGTATTAGATGATGATGTTGCCACAGGCTTTGAAATATTGGAAGCCAGCACTGATCACGCTTACAGATAGCCTAACAATGCAGTGCAATGTAAACTAGGCAAACAAATCCATCTGGGTTGCCAGAGAAGGCAGAGAAAAGCTCTAATCTTCTAGAAGCAGCTGTTGGCCAAGCTGACATTGAAAGGCATTATTTTTAAAATGAAAGCTTCTGTGTGGGTGATGAAAGCTGCTGCATTTCTTGCTTTGGACTGGAAGCACTTGTCAGTAGCCCAGACAGAGATCAAAATTATTGAATGCTGCAGAGCAAGAGTGATAAGCAGGACCCTCTTCAGTAAGTAATGGATTCCTGTCCACTCTGGGACATGATGGGTTTTGCCAGGAATATCTGCTTACTGGGGCAGGGTGGGAGCAGTGCTGCGGCAGGCCAGGACAGCTGATGGTGCACCTGAGCTGGCTGAGAGGCTAGTGGTGTGTATCCTGCCTCAGATGCTCACCAGACTGAACAAGGCAAGAGGCTGGTTTCCCCACCTGATTCCTCCTGGAGAAGTTCCAAAGCATGGGGGAGTTTAGAGCCAGACTTACTAGCCCATGCAAAGTCCTAGGGTGGACCTTGTTAGGATGGCAAAACCCTCCTCAGGTAGCTACAGCCTATGGCAGAAAACAAGCAATGTCAGGGGTCTGGATGTGCCATTTGTGTGAACCAAGCTACATCAGTCAAAGCAGCTTTATTTCAGGACAAGTGAGTCAAACATAGGGTTTTTGCCAATATAATCTTATAAAGGTAGAGGAAAAAGCCCCCAAAGCCTAAAATTACATGATCATACTGGCAAGAGTCTTTAGAGAGCTAATCTTAGTGCCTGAAAAAAATTCAGTTTAAAAAAAAGTGAAAAATGATAGAATAATTTCATTTATGAGGACAGCATTTTTAGCATCAAAAAACTGTGGGTTTGCATCCAGGGTGAGAGGATACAGTTCAAATTTGGAAGAGCAAAGGAGAAGAGATCTCCTGTTCATCCAGTGCTCTCAGGAGGTTGGTGGTAGCTTACCATGGCAGCAACAGCCAGCGAAATAGTTGTAATTTGTATTGGTTTTAACAATCTGTGATGCCTGAGGGATGCTACAGAGATGCGTATTTTTCTTTTGTGCACTGTGACTGACAGAGAAATAAAAGCCACCCCTACCAGGATAAGTAGCACCATTATCCATGCTGCAGACAGGGACACTGGACCACAGAGGGGTTTTCTCAGAGCTGTGGAGTCATGGCAGGGCTGTCAGGTGTTGGTAGGGGCTGGGACCCAGGCCTCCTTTACAGGGAAGAGACAGGCACTGGAGGATGTTGTGCCACGGTCTATTGTGAGCAGTTAGCAGTTCCCCTGGTACCTGGCAACCAATGAAGGAGTAATCTTGACTTAAGGCTTCTTGGCTTGAAGGCTGGAAGGAGGAGCACAATATCCAGGGTTAGTACTAAGCCCCCCTCTCTGAGAGCAAGTTTTCCTGTGGGCATTGATGCTGGTGGTTGCTTGGCAGAGCAAACATGGGAGCGGAGGAGCAAGCAAAACTTTTCATTATCCTTTTTGCCAGAGAGTTGAAAGAATCTGACAGGGAGACTTGTTTAGCTGCAAAGCCATATAGACCATATTGTCTAAATACATTTTGGTTTCCTGTTAAACTCCATTTATAAGACTGACAAGAAGACTAATAAAATCTACTAAGAACAAGGATGGTAATTTAGCACTCAGAGAGTGAGAGAGGAGCTGTATGTGAGGAATGCCTATGCTGCTCTCATGTCTTCAAGCCATGCCTGAAGCACAGGTATTTCTTCTGATGAGGTATGAGCAGGAACAGAATGGGGTTTTTTAATCACTTTTTTCTTCTGGACAACATCTACTGCCTGTGTTCTGAGGCTTTTCATGTGAAGTTGTTGCCAGCCAGCTTTACAGGGAAAAGTTAAAAGGCTCAGTAGGTACTGCAGTGTTCTGTCAGATGAAAAATGAAGCACCCCAGACTCAAAGGTTACTTTTGGAAGAGGTCTCTCTTCAGTCTGCACTGGTTTGGGGTGGCTTTCATCACAGCCTTGTCAGTCAAATTTGAGATATCTTTTTTTTAAAACTGTGTCCACCAGCAGAAATGCATGGGTCTCATCTGTTTATCATCTGCTTGGCAATGGCCAGTCAACGCACTGGACAGTCAAATGCAACCTAAAATAGGGTCAAAGCTTCAACCAAACTTTCAATAGCTTTGTTCTTTCTTATTTGCTTTCATCTTTCATTTTTTCGGCACAATTTTTGAGGAAGAAAACGGATGAATTTTTAACGAACATTTAAAAAACTAATTCAATATTCTTATTTAAATATGTCAGTGTGAATAGTGAAAAGCAAGGGGAAAAACCACCAAAGAAATGAAAACCCAAATCCAAAATACAGTTTTGTGGAATGAATCAGACTTGAGATTTATATAGTTATATCTTGGTGTCCGGAATTTTCCCTGAGATCAGCCTTTATCTTAATAGTTCCTGCCCAGAGCTGCTATGTGAGGTGAGCTTGTGTGTGGTTAAACAGCTGCTGTACTCTGACCAGAGGTGGAAGCATTTCCATGATGGTCTGAAAAGAACTAGTGTACGGCATTTGTACAGCTCTTTGGGGATCTTTCTGGATGAAAGGCGCTATTATACGGGTAAGATCATTATCATTATCATGAAAAACCTTCTCAAGGAAGCAATTCCACCTTCTGCTTCTGACACCTCATTTCTCTGTTGTCTCAGGAGCCTCTTTTGTATCTCCTAGGAGTGTCAGTTCACATCTTAATCTCTTTGTATGTAATCTCATTACAGATAATCCCATTTGCTAGAGATGTCAGTACTTCTCCACCATGTGAAGAAGGATTTCCACACCACTCATTTTGTAACTGAACCCAGCTACATTCACTGTATGAAACAGACTGGCTGTAGCTGGAATCTCTGTTAGGTTCAGTTTGCTGTGGGCAGGGAAATAGGAAGGAAGGAAGGAATTCAGAAGGAAGGAAGGAATTCGGAAGGAATTCGGAAGGAAGGAATTCGGAAGGAAGGAAGGAAGGAAGGAAGGAAGGAAGGAAGGAAGGAAGGAAGGAAGGAAGGAAGGAAGGAAGGAAGGAAGGAAGGAAGGAAGGAAGGAATCACCTTTTTGCTAATAACATCCAATTATTTTTTTTCTCCATTTCCTTGTTTATGTGAGAGAGAAACTTCCCCTTAAAAAAAAATCCAAGTATATAAAAAAGTGTTGATAAAAGAAGTTTGGAAGTTACTTTCACAGCCATCTATCTTCAGTCAGGTCTGCCTGGTAGGCAGATGCACTGTGAGCTTTCCCCACTTTGATTCCTTATATTTTAGCAACTCTTGTCAATTAAGGAGGGTATAGTCTACTCTCAATTCATTAAATGCACCACAATTGTCAGTTAGTGACAGGCTCAGGGGAGGCCAGGACTAAGTAAACATAAGGGATAAATTATACAAGAGGAGCACAGTTTGGAGAAAAATGAGGCCCCCTTTATATAACATGTTTATCCTTAAAATCTCAAGTAAGCTACTATCATTGATAAAAGTCCAAACCCTTATATTCTTGAAGGGGAGAGTGGGGAAAAAAAGAAAGCAGTCGCTCTCCTTTGACGGTTTGAAAAAAGAAAAGATGTTTGTACCACTCACTGACTGGCTAATGAATAATCAGATTTCACAGCTTGAGTGCTGGGGTGGTAATTTGGTTGCACGCCATGCTCCAAATCCATGGAATAGTGCTTCATTAATGTGAAGACCTGTATAATCAAACAATTAGCAGTCTCTCTGCTGCTAAAGCAGCTTTTCATCAGCATATATACTTCGTTGTAAGATGAGTCTCAAATTACTGGATCTGACAGCAACTAGTCTTTTACTAAATCACAGCAGTAGTAAAGTAGGGTGGACAGAACATTCATTTTTTAACCCATTTCTACATATACAAGATGTTCATTCTATCCATGTCACATGCCATATGTAACTATCATTGAGAAGGTCATGACATTGTAGGTGAACTGAAATTGCACTTAAATGAGTAAATCACAGATTAAATTTTTCTTTAACTGAATATTCAAGTGCCATAAATTGGCAGTGAAATGTTGCTACTTCTCACTTCACCTACTTCTCATTCTGTTTATCTTTCCGGAAGGAAGAATAGACTGCTACCCATATTCATGTACCCAGATGTCACCCGTGTCCCTTAATTGTAGGGGGTTTAACTTTACAGGCAGAAGGAAGTGCCACAAGTTTCAACTCCTTCTATATTTTGGATTTGTTAAGGCTCAAGGGCAACTGCCCTCTGCTCTCCAGTTCATTTGCCAGCATCACAGCTAGGGAAGAGGAGGTGGAAAAAGTGAAGATGAGTCCAGAGTGCAGCATTAATCTTCACATATGGATATGAGTCTCCCGCACATTTCAAGCCCAGAAAGCCCTGGTGCATAGAGTCTCTTATGCCTTTTATCTCCATGCCAGTCTGGGATGTGGTTGGCACCTTCCAGGGGACAGAAGCATAGATATGGGCCTGAGCAACTGCTCGTGCACCTGCTGCCACCAGCCTAGTGCGCAATGGAGCTGTTTGTTGGAAGGATGGGACAATGCATAGGATCAGAGCATGCTAGGAAAGCATACAGAATGATAAAGTCATTTGTGTATGGATGTTTTGTAGAGCATTCCTTTCTTTAATTACAGACAACTAAGGCTTAATATTATTTATTTATGTACAGGCTACATGGCTTTTTTGTTTCCTTTCATACTGCCTTGATATTTCCGGAAATGAAGTGAGCGCCAGTGGGTTTGTTTTGCTCTGTGGCCCAGCAGGTGCTAGCTGCTGAGTGTACTGGAAACATCCAGCGAGCGTTTATGATGTTGGCAAGGACATTGCACCAGAACCTTAGCTTGCATGAGACAGTGCAGTGAAGTCCGTTTGTGTCAGCTGAGACATTGATCCATTACATGTAAGATCTAATCAGCAATAGCTGATTTATGGTGAAACAGTGCTGGACTGTTTTCATGGATGCAGTGTTTTATTTGGTTTTCTTTTCTTTCCTGTTTGTCAAAAATAAAACCAAACCAATAAAAACCATCTTGCAGGTGCTGTACCTGTTTCAGGACCCAAATGTCTGAAGTGAAACTCATCGATAGCTGAAAGGTAGCTCAAAGTACCTATTAGTCTGCCCTATGTGAATAGGTGTTTTCTAAAAATCAGATACAGTAGAGATGATGAGTTCAGGTTCACTCTAGGGAAGATTTTCTCCAATAACAATCTCAAGCCTGACCATTTCAGAGAAGATGAAAAGAAAGGTCTCCTTCTTTCAATATCTGTGTCAGTCTAATACCAGCTTGAAAAGTGTGTGCTGCAGAGGTCATCCTGTTTGTTTTATCAGAAACAAAGAGATGGAAAGTGGAAAAGGTCAAAATATCCCTCAAGCTGACTACCTGGTTTTTGAGCAAGAACTGTGAAGTACTAACACTTAATCGCTCTTAATACAGCTGACCTCCACCAGCATTTTCACCCAAGCTGTGATCTCCTTTTGACTTCCAAGACTCTGTAATCACTGAATTCAGAAAATCTGTCACACTTCAGCAGTTATTTGTTGATCCAGGAACTGCCCTCATTGTCAGGAGCACAAGTGAACAGAGGACAGAATCCAGCATAGGATTCGTCTCCTGCTCCTTGCCTGTATGTGCTGTGGCTGACTCATGAGGGGCACCCCGGGTAAAAATGGGTACAGTTTCTACAAAAATGAAATGTCAAACTGAAAAAGCAAGCAGTATTTTTCCTTTTTATTTTTTAATAGTATGATTTCTCTTAATGCCTCTCTCTAGTGAACACCAAACGTCTCTCTAGCACAGGCCGCACCTCTGCCATTGTCTAAGTAAAGAACTGCACAAATGAAGATTTGCATTTCAGGTGATGGGTCTGGCTGGTTTGAAAGTATTAACCCCTGGATTTAAGAAAAAAAATTCCAACGTGTAGCTTTGAAATGCTGCTGATTTTAAAAATCTTTGTAATGGTATAACTCATGAGGTCAGGTGCAGTGTTCTCTTCATTGTCCCAGGCAGAGGAAACAGAATCCATTACTAAACACTAAATATGCTCATTAATTTTCTTAGGTATTCATTTTGTTTATAACAATTTCTATGTGTATGCTGAAACTTATGAACACATTCATAAAGCTGTTGTTGCTTTATGAAATGGTGTTGTGACACACTTCCTCCAGAAAGAGTTCTTTGTCCAGTCCTTGCCTAAAAACCACCTAGGAATATTTTTCCATTGGATTCTTTTTCAAATGTCCTTGATTATTTACTTCATTGAAATAAACCAGAAAGGGCACTAATCCACCTGGGACAAGGGCCCTTGTTCTGTGGCAGGCTGTCTTCAACCTCCCAAGCAGAAGAGAGGTGGTGGGTTGTCTTCTCCAGCCACCCTGCCCTGTGGAGCCCCTCATTCAGAGGCACTGTCCTGCAGGGGATGGCAATCCATTGCTGGTGCTGTTCACCAGCATTCCCAGAAGCCCCACTCAGGGCAACTGGTGCTGCCTAAATTTTCAGGGGATTTCTACAGCACAGCCTTGAGAAGAGGGTAGAGCTGTGACCACCTGCTGACAGGCTATGATGCCATGGGCTCTGGCAGGGGTAGCGTTTATCTTCAGAAGGACAGAGTGTGAAAGAGGCTCAGGAAATTCATAAGGAGGAGTAAGCTTTAACGAATGCCCTGGAGGAACCAGGCATAGAGTCTCCTCACAGGGGTCATGTGCCTACATCTCACCAATGTTTTCATAATCTTACCCTTAAGCCACTTACTTGATCTCAGGTTCACCCTCCCTCCCTGCAAACCCCTGGAAGAGAAAAAAACAAGAAAGAAAAAAACACAGGCAGAAATGCAATGAAAGCAGGGAGGCAATGACTGTGTTTTCTCCTTGCTTGTGGAAATGGTGGGTGTCGAGTGTAGCAGGGGATGCAAACTCCTGCCAGGGGATCCCAGCTGCAGGAGGAAAGCAGAACCAGCACCTTGCACCTGCTGCAATGCTTTCTGCTTCAGAATGCTCTCCCTTGACAGAGCAACATACACTGCAAGAGTACACTCTGTGTAGATACAGGTAACACAGTGTGAATTTATAGTACGATATTACATTCACACATACAGACCCTTACCATTTTCAACCACACATTTTTTACCATGAATTATATTCCTTTTTCTGTGCATTCCTTGGTTGAAAAAACTATTCTCCTTGCCTGAGACCCCTTCCCCTGCCATACCCTAGATTCTGCAGATGCTTCTCTGTGCTTTCAAGTACAAGCATCTCTAACATAAGAAAAACAAACTCCAATAGCAGTAGGAGACAAATAACATGAAATAACAGAAATGTAAGCACTGCAGGAATAGGACCAAAAGGGATGGAAATATTTCTATGGTGCTACAAAAGATACAGTCACATGAAACTTGGAGTGGAAATAAATGAATGGATATAAGGAAAAAAAATCAGTCATAGTCTATTTTAGATTGATCACAACAAATACAACAGCTCTAAAAAAATGTGGTCCAATACTCTTATTAAATGAGTTTTATTTGTTGTTGATTTCTAAATACTAATATTATTTTCAGAACTAATTATTTAAACTCTGACAATTCAAAATAAATTACCCCTCCAACATCTTTATAAAGATATTAATTTTACCCTCTATTTTGAAAAACAGTTTCATTTTCCTTTTCTTTTTTCCTTCTGTTTCATAAAACTTGTGTTTTAACAAATCACTGCCATGAGCTAACCCAGATCTGAATCCAGCAAATACTCTCAACATTATCCTCCTCTGTTCACATATATTTGAAGTAAATTACATCAAATTGTATTTGAAATACCAAACTGGCATTAATGGAAGCTTCTTTTGCTCCAGGCACCATTTTAAAATAGATGAGCATAAAAATGCAGTCTGCATCATTAAGTTTATATGAAACTAGTGAGAATAAAAATCACCATGTAAGTTCTAATAAGATGTGTTTTTCATTCCAGTTTAATAACCCAAGACTATATTCATCTTCCAGTATAATAAATACACTGAAAGGAATTCATTCTTTTGTGTTTTTTAACATGTTGAGGGTTTCAGAAGATGGAGTTTTCTGGGAAGCTGGGTGAAGAAAATTCTTTAATATGGCAGTGCGGAGTATTATTATCATAAATAATTAATGTGCACAGCAGAAGAAAGCCTAGCTTCATTAATAATTCTTATTTTTAGTTGGCATAAGCTAGAGGTGCTGTATCTTCTTTCATCCTATCTATGTCAATTTCCTCGATTTAAATTTACTAGATGTTAAAATTTTAAAGGTATGCTACATTTTGCAATGGATTTTTATTTGTGACTTTGCATTAATATGCTACTGTTAATTCTTACCTGCTGAGATATTTTTAGTAACAAGTAAAAAAAGAATCAAAAAAACCCCCGGTAGCAGCCAGGCAAGGTAGAGTGGGCATCAGTGTCAGCTCCTTTCATCTTTCATTTCCCTTTGGGACCAGTTAAGATGCTTCTTTGATTAGAACCTCAGGAAATATTAAAAAGCTCTTCTGTGAATTTAAACTCATCAAACTTGTCTCTGTTTATTTCTTTGAATACTGAGATAATTCACCTCCCACATTTCAAGAACACAGGTTCCTTCCAACCCAACTGCGCTCCTCTGATCAGCAAAGTCACTTGTCAACATCGCTGAATCTCTCTCCTAACAAATGTTAGTGCTTCATTAATGCAGTGCTGGAGTCAGAGCTGCTCCTAAATGTTCCTTATTAGCACAGACGAGGAAGTGAGATGACACTGGAGATGGCACAGAGCTAGCATGCCACGAGGTGAGTGCAGGTAGTGCTGGATTAAAACAAAGGAGGAATATGTGACACCTGAAGGAAACAAAACACTGGGGGGGGAATTATCTCAGTC
>NW_024582057.1:1825454-1874634 GCF_017639235.1 Corvus kubaryi
GGGGGGGGGAGGAGGGTGGGGGGTGGAAATAATTTTCTTTTGTTGCAAAATATTTGTGGGAGAGAGACTAAAACTCTCATCGATACTTTGGAAAAACCAATACTACAGAGATGGAATGTTAACCTGCATTATGCCTTTTAAACAGAATTGCAAATGTTCTTGTTAATCAGTGCAAATGTTAGAGCTGAATGAAAAGGGATGGTTTTTTTCCTTCTCAAGCATTTCAAAAGAGAATATTTGGGGTTTTTTTTCTTTGAAACTGTAGTGGTGTCTGTGAAAAAATCCTCATGATTTTTATACTTTTCTCTCCTTTTTAATGGTTTACCTCCTTTTATTTTGTTTGAGACTGAAAGAAGAAAAAAAGAGGTGAAGAAGAAGATGATGGTCATGATGATGATCATGGAGAACATGGGAGAAGGAAGCCAATAAAAAGCAAAATACATGAGGCTGCTCACTTGGGAAAAAATCCATTTTAATTTCACTTATTTAGGGGTGATTTCGGCAATGCTCCTAGCATCTGAAGTAGCCCAGGTAGTAATTTCAGCTGTGGATCACAGCATCTTCAGTCAGATATTTGTGTTCCTTATAGAATCAATATCCTTTTAAGCATTTTCACAGTTTTTTCCTACATTAGCATGTGGTTCATGTCATTTAACCTGGAGATGTGCTGTGGCTTGTGTCCTGTTGGGCTCCAACGGCCAAGCTGGACAAATTGGAGAAATTCACCCATCTGTGAAGGGTTGATTCCTCTGTGTATTTGTAGACAGATACACCCTAAAAATGAGTGATGTTATTGTTCCTGCATGGACAAATTCAGAAAATGAATTTAGACATGACCTCCCATGTGTCTATCAGAAGTGCCATGTGGTTGTCAAACAGGAGATGGAACCTGGGCACTCACAAATGAGCTAGGAGGGGACATGAAGCACATGGACACTTAACGTCTTCCCTTTGTTAGCGTCTGCATGGAATAATACACTTGGACACCACGTATCCACTGGGGTGTTGCTTTTGCTAAGCTTCAACTATTTCTTTAAGGCACTTAGTTAAAAGTATTTTCAGCTTCTTTTTTTTTTCCCCCCCTCCTTTCTAATTTGTTCACTTCTCCTTCCTTTCTCCCTGGCAAATTGTCAGGTTGTACCATTCTGGAACAGCATCATGTATCTGTCATCTTTCTTTTCAAGGTTTCAGGATACTTTAGAAAGCTGGTGGTCTGTGATTTTGCTGCGCTGTTGTCATGGGCTGCAAGAGGTGACATTCCTTTGTTTTATTTGGGTATCTGCTACCATTAAGACAGAAAAGAGTGGCAAAACTTTGTGTTCCCAAACCATCATACTCACTAATCAGCTAACACAAACCAATTATACAATAGGTGAAAGACATGGGCTTGCATGCTAAAATCTGCATTTTTCTGCCTTCTTTATTTCCTATCAATCTGCTGTGACAATGGGTTTATTTTGCAGGAAAATATGCGAATACCTTAATCTGGTAGAACAGTATGACAGTCTGAATGTGAGTCTCTTCATAATATGTTGACAAACACTTGTTTAAGAGGACCAGCCCTGGGAAGATGATAAATTTCTGAGTGAAAAATCAGAATCTCTGCAGAAAAACTGCGTAGCCATTTGAAAATAAAGAATGGATGGGTACTGAGGATCAGTCTCTTGAAAGAATAAATTTTCATCTTATCTGAAATGTGATATATTAACAAATGAGTAAGTGAAGGGATTTGGGAACTTTTGCTGCTTTCTTTCTGCACCCACATAATGAAAAAGCCCACCGCTTTTTGGAAGGTCTGTTGTCTCTGTTTTGTTTCATACATTAATTATATAGCATCAACTGTTGGAGAAATAGTTCTAAAATATTCCTGCAAATGTTGAAAATGTATCTGTGGAGACTTTTAGATTTTTTTTCCAACATCCTAATTTCAAGAGTGATTTAAGAACTGATTGGCATTTGGCAAAAAATGAATGATAATGAACTCATTTCAATAGAGATGGACCAGATACCATGCCGGCTGTCGAAACTTTTCAAAGCTGGTTTCTCTCCAGTAAATGTGATCCTGCAGGCTCTGTCCATCTGCCTACAAGAAAAGAGACATTCGCATTCTGCAGGAAATACTGCTGAGAAAATAGCAGTGAGGATTATCGATTTTGTGATCTCTCCTCATTCCCAGCAAGGAAACTGGACAACAATAAACACCACAGCAAAACAACAGTACTGAGCTACTTCATGTCCCCTCTTCCCCCTTTTTCCCCCTGTGTTTTTTTACTTTTTTTTGGTCTTTTTTGCATTAGCAGGTAACAAGCGTACTTCAGTATGTTTGCCAGACAGAGAAGTAGCAGCTTGAACAAGTCTGAGCCCTCCCCACAGCAGGGATGCTCAGGAGTGACCTGAAGCTGTTGCTTACAAGGATGGTTTGATTCTGGCCTCACCCTAATTTTTGCCGGCACAAACTGAGTCACAGACACCACATTAAACAGCTGATGTGAAAAACTATACCAGCTGTTAGGCTTCTCCTGTTGCATGAAATTGAAACAGCTCTGAGATTTAAGGAAAATAGCATGAATTCACCCCGAGACATGACACCTGTGGGACAGGCTCTTCCTTGCCCAGTGTTTGCTAGCCCACCTTGTTCAAGTCCTAGGTGGCCAAAGCTGGTGGAAGGGTGTCCAGCCAGTGCCCTCCCTCAGGTGACAGGGCCAGCAGAGGTGCCCCAGCTCCTGGAGTGAAGCCCACCCCAGCCCTCAGCCCTCAGAGCGGGTCAGCTCACAATGGTCATTTCTCAGTTATTTCATTTCTCCTCCAAGGTCTCTCACATTTCTCTCTTTCCCCCATCCCCCTCCCACCAAGAGATGGTTTCTGTGTCTCCCTCGGGTGTTTTCTGCTGCTGCTGAGGTCCCAGTCCTCATCCCAGTCTCCTCTGCTGACTCTCCCCAGCCTCTCTTTGTGCCTTTGTTTTCGAGGGTGGCTCTCAAATGCAGTGCCTGTAGGCTCACCTTTGCACAACATCACTGCTAAATTTTTAATCAGTGGTGGTAAAACAAAGGAAATGAAGAAACTCACAGTATTTAACGAATGGCGTGTGGCTAAGCTGCAGGCCTCATCCGAGTTTACAGACATGAGCAGGGTGTCAAGCACCGATCCTACAAACCAATTAGCATCCCAGGAGATTTTGCTCTGGTGCATGGTCATGCAACTATCATTAATGTTATGTGGTGTTATGGTTACACACGGCCAAAACATAAGAGAGAGGAAGTACTTCTGCATTTCATGCTGAATTCTCCGCTACATCAGTTGTTAATTAAAAAACTTGGCTTGCTTCTGTCCCTTTACACAATCCGAATGATGTAAATAAGAATCTTCTCCAAACGCTTTTAAAATTCATTTTAAAAAAGGCTGGCTAAAATATTTGTACAATATTTGCAGCTCAGCAGAATGAAGCAGGCAATAACTAAGTTTTCAGCTTCCCAGTTTCCCCACACAGCTTAGATCTGCCTGTTGCAGTGAGCAAGTTCCTGTGTCTGCAAGGCAGAAGTCTCACACCTGCCTTGGTGTGGAGCATTTAGTAGTAGTCACTGGAAGAGGCAGAAATCTGTGTGCTCAGGGTCATGGCCTGATTCATCTGAGCAAAGTCAGTGAGTCCAATTCTCTTAATTATGCACAAGGAAGGATGTTTCTGCAAGCTGAGCAACACTCCAGACCTCAGCACACTCGACTTATGTGTGGCCCTGAGTCATGTCTTGAACAGGCAATGCTAATGGAGGGTGGAATTGTAGCACAGAAGCCAGAGCCCCTCTCTTTAATTCCCAAGAGTACAGAAGTGAGACCCTACCTCTTCAATCTTTATATTTTTGCCCAACTGCTTTATTATCTATGAAACTCTCTGATTTGTGTGAAAGATAGAGATAAAGGAGTTTAAGTCATACAGCAGCTTTTGAAATAAAAGCCATGATGCTAAAGACACCTGTTACAACCAAAAAGCTAGGGTATAAGAGTATGATTTATTACACATATTATGGTAGCCCCACAAGAACTGAGCAAAGATTTTGCCCTTTTTGTGTCTTATTCACACATGGGCATGTTAAAGGCCATCAAAGATATATCGTGTGTCCCAAAGGATTAACTCAGCTCCTACTAACACTTTCATTTCCGTGTTCCTACAGCTTAGGTGTACAGGCTTTATTTCACCATGCCTTTGAGGGGCAACACCTGCTCAAAATGTGTGTTTAACACAAGAAAGAACTACACCACCAGCCCACAAAAAATACATAAGCTTCTTATTACAGTAAAGTGTCAGCCCTTGGCACGAAGGGCACAGAGCTCTGCAGGAGGCAAGCATACGTGGAGGGTTATCCATCCCTGCCCTGAGACCCCAAGGGAAAGACAATGAGCTTTGTGGTGTAAATGAGCAGCTTCAGAAAGGACACCTGCACTGAATGTGTTTCTGGGATGGTGGCTCCCCATGCTGAGGACTGGTTCTCTCGTCTCAGTGACTGCATCACCCTCACCCTCTCACCACACCTCCCATTTCTAGCACGGGAAAAGAAGTAGTCGTTGGTGGGGGTACAGATAGGAAGCCTGCCAAGAAATATTTTAGCAGTTAGGACAGGAGGAAATATAGTATCCTTTTTTTTTTTCCCCAGGGAAAACCTATTTCCTCACTTTTCCATCCAAGCATAAACTGGCATTTTTTGCCACCGTGAGAGTGAGCCAGAGCCATCACTGGAGACACAGAGAGGAATTGCTATAGTGTGGATTCATTAAACTCATCTCAGTCCATCTCTTTTTTTTTTTGTATTAAAGGAGTATGGAGTAAAGCAGGGCAGAACGAAGTGTTCTGGAAAACTGATAATCAAATGGCCTAAAGCTAATGTTTACTTTTCTGAATGTTTTATAGCAGCATTACTTGGAGATGTATTAAAAACAGGGAGCGAGAGGGAGGGAGAGAGGGAGGGAGCCTAATAATAGCCTTCCAGTTACAGAAATAGAGAAGCAGCATAGATATGATAATTGAATTTGGTTTGGATGGGTGATAATCCGCCTTTATGCTACAGCTGTAGTTCTCAGATTTGAGCTTGGCTGGTGGCAGGTGTTGGGCAGCCTCCCCGGCCACGGGAAGGCTACAGCACCGTGCACTCCTGCATGCCCCCCATCCTTCTCCCTCTGTGCCCCCTGTTTCTCTTCTGGAGCCTGCAGGCAGGAAGCTGCAGGGCCATGGGTTTTACATGCAAAGAAACAACATAGGTTTTTCCTCTGCATTTGTGGGGGTTGTCCTGAAGGTGACCTGGAGCCTCTCTTCCCCATCCACCCAGGAAAAGCCACCAGTGAATCTGAAGGGGAGCTCCTCTCCTCCCCAGCAAAATCCATGCTCAGCCATTCTCTTTTTCTCTTCCACTCTAAATTATTCAGCTCCACACTTGGGGAGCTGACACTGCTAGTAAACCGAGGAGTTACATATTTTTGGTTGCACTTGGAGATTAAGTGCCACTTGAGTTATAGTGTCTAAATTCCCAAATATTTGTGTAATTTTAGATCATGAATTCTCATTCCTGACTATGTTTAGTATCAATATTTATTCACACAGCTCTCTCCGTTAGATTCCATGGAAGAAACTGGGTGGGGGAAGTGGGAAGGTGTCTCCAAGCTGTCTCTGCCACAGGCATGGGTCCCCTTGCTGTTTTGCTTCCTGAAGCAAACTCCAGCCTCTCTATGCCTGCTCTGTCATGGAAAATGTGGGATGGGAGGCAGTGGATGGGATAACTGGGCTGCAGTAGGTGGATAACATGGCCGCCCTCTTTCACAAGATGACCTCAAAGATTTTGTGCCAGAGACTTGGGGCTATTGGTGTGCTGCTGTCACACTAGCAAGGGGAGTGGGAGAAGGGTAGAGACCAAAGAAGAAGAAAAGTCAAAAAATCCTTCCTGGGTGTTGGGAAGCCTCCTGTTACCTCTGCTGCCTTCCATCCTCCTAACATGATCCTCCAAGAAATTTAAGCAGTCTCATTTGTTCTCTTGGTTTGTTTGTTTGTTCAGAAGCAAAAGCACTTCTGAAGAAAAAGCATTAATTAATTTCCTCTGTATAAGAAAATGTGAGAAGATTTTGGCTTCTGCGGGCACTGAATTAAATTCTGGCTGCACAAGAGTTTGCATTTTTAATGCAGCTCTTTTGCAGGTCACCAAAATTGTTCCCCATTCAGCCACTCTCATCATCTGGGTCATTACGACAGATAGCCACAGCTGATGCCTGGATCCAGCTCCCGCAATCCTCAGCTGGCACTCAAATGCCACTTCTAAAGATAACAAAAAGCGTGGTGGCTGCTATAGCACCTTTTCTGCAGCTGTCCCAGAAGGCCCATGTAGCTGTGATTGAATCAGCCTTGTAACTTCATTGTGAGGTGGATAGGTAGCATGCAAGTTCTGCAGGTGAGAAAACAGCCATGAAGCAGTGTGCTGCTTCAGCTTTGCTGCCTGAGAGACCAGGTGAGGAATGAGGACCTGGGCTCAGCAACCCAGCTCAACTGAAAGCCAATTCTGTGTTTGACAGGGAAATTAATCATGCTTATTCCACTTTCCAAAGAATTTTAGATGAAGACTTGCTTGCCACACAATGCTTTTTGGTTGTACTGTCCATGCTGCATCCCTCAGTGGGAGTTCTCACTGTCCTTAGTGCATCTGTGTTGGCTCAGCCCTCCGATTTCCTTTTTCCTTTTTCCACACAGTAAAAACCTACTTGTTGGCCAAAGTGCATAGTTAGACTTGGTAGGGCAAAGTTTTGGAGAGATAAATGTCAGTGCAATGCTATTTGCTTGTACTGCTCATTAATTGCTAGCTACACAAGAAATACTCACTGTATCCTAAGAGCAGATACCTGTGACTATGCCACAGTCAGAGATAGGATGGAAAATGCAAGATGTATCTATGAGCACTTCTTCCAGTACTCAGAAAATGTCAGACTCTTTCCTGTTCAAATTCCAGCTTTGCATTCCTGAAAGAGAACAAAAAAATGGTAATGCATTTTCTCCAAAACAGTGCCTAGCAATATAAAGTCAAAGCCATCCCTTTCAGTCTTTGGCTTTGATGGATGTCTTTGGATTCTGAAAAGGATATGGTAGATGCCCTATTAGAATACTATTCCAGTGTCTTGACAAGCAGCTTCAGATTTATATCACATCTTTCTTCTTTATGCCAACAGATATGTAATACCAAAGGACCTCAAAAGATATTATGCACTGTTATGATTTTTATTTTTTATTTTTATTTTTTTAATGGAAAGGTTGTTATAATCCAAGAATTCTTGTTTTTTTCTTTCCTGTTGTTTTTTGGCACCTTTGTCACTTAACATTCTTCCCTCTCCAGTTTCCCCACAGCAAACACATCCCTCTTTTCCAAAAGCAGGGGAAAAAATGGTACAAAAAGAGTCTCCATACAGGTTTATTATTTGGGTACCCCTCCTTTGCCACTAACTTGACCAGGTTCCCTATGATCCCGACAGCTAACTGGTTAATTGGGAAAAAACTATGGTAGAGGTGGGAGGGGGGAGAAATACTTTAGGAACTGATAATATCCAGATTTTATGGCAATGTTAAACCTGTAAATATTTCAGTTAAGACTTATCTGGATTAACTGCCAAACCTTGCATTTCTGTGTGTGTAGTCCACAGAAATGATGTGTCTGAAATGATGTGTCCTTCATGACCACTGGTGGGAATCGCCACGTACCACTCCAATGAGCATTTTCACTGCTCACTCAGAAGGGTGTGGGAATCAGCCAAGCAAACACCAGCTTTGAAAGAGGTGAGGTGGAAATCTTGTCTCAGCTAACCTGTCCCTATTTCTTCTACTATTCCTGCATCTCTGGGCAAATTTGGAGAGACTGTGAGCTACCAGAAGTGCCTGTAGGTCTATATTCTGGCAGGCAAAAGACAAAGCCCAAGCTGTGCCCCTGCCTGGATGGATGGGCCATTGCATCAGAAGTAAGAGAACACCCCATAATCTCTCCTGTCTGGGTAGAAGATATCAAACAGCAGAAGCTCCCCACTTTTCATACTGGAAGGCCATCCCTGACATCCTGTGAACTAACAGCAGAAGCAGTAAGAAAATGTATTACGGACAAGAGAGAAAATGGCATGAAACACATGGGAACAAACAGGCTCCATCCTGCATATCCCCTCTCTCAATACACACACATCCTGACCCAGGAGAAGACCTCTTACACTCTAATTTATTGGAATAGCCACCAAGAAAGTATTCCCAGCATTCCCACTGAAGCGTCTACATTTGTTTTTCTCCCAGAAAGAGACTGTGTTATTGGTTTTTAATCTTTATGGGAATAATTATTTTTTGAAAGGGATTCCAGTGTTCAAGTACAGAAACAAATTAAGGTCAGAGAGAAGCACCTAGCTTTATGTAAGTGTTTAGTCTCTCCTTGTGAAGTGGCTGGTTCTGCATGAATTACCATTAATAATAAAACATATGTAAGATAGTGACATTCGGCGTGCATGTTCTTAGTTCCCCATTAAGCTGTGCTCCCTAAAAAGGTTTCCAGGTTTATTTAAACATGCAGGAAAGAATTTAATATTAAACAGAAATAAGATGTAATAGAATTATGTCAAAACACCTGAGGGAATTTTGGATACCTTTAAGGAATGAGCTCTGAAGTGATTCATAGCTAGGGCAAGTGATAATTGAGAAGAAGGAAAAAAAAAAGGAAAAATGAGTTAATTCTTCCACAGCTATGAAATCCACAGCTATGAAATACTGTAGTTCACAGACTTATCAGGAGTCTTGCCTCAGTATAGGCATTATTTTACTTTCTGATGCTGAAAATTAGTGTAGTGATCTTGCTAGCACTTTTGCATGCACTTAGCATAAGCACAAGAGTAGCTCCCTGGGGTTTGCCAGTACAAGGGGAGTTAACACATAATATAAGTATTCAGGGGCTTGGATGCTGTTCTACAGCTTCTGGAGATAAATGTGTGATTTAGTTGTAGGCTAGATTATGGCTCTCATTACATCATCCTTGAACATTTTAGATTGCAGACTTGCATCAGATCCTGTGATGGGATAAAACTTTACCCTTTATAATTTGTGTAAATTTTCACACAAAACAGACATTCTGCCTAGTACCAAAAGGGCCAAAGCGTAGGGCACAGAAGCTTGACTCATTTGCATCTTAATGCAGTTATAGACTTAATGTAAGATATTCCTATTTAAATTAATATTTTCTGTGTCAGTTCAGCAGTATCAGCACACTGCTAATGATCTCCATATCCATTAAGATCAGTTCAAATGCACCTCAGTGTAGCTTTCTTACCCTATACTCCTGACAGTATTTTTTAAACTGATCTGTAGCTTATTATTTTTATTATTCACAAATGTCACAGGCCTTTTCTCTCCATTTTGGGATTTTTCTTCTCCTTATTTTAGGTCTTTTCCTTTCTTCTAATGTTGCTTTGGGAAAGCTCTGGGGATATATAAAGCAAAATAGACAGATGCCTTCACCTACCAGATTGTTGTGAATAATAATAATCACCTCTTATATATCCCTTTTCATTTTCAAAGCACTTTGCAGCAATTAACTAATTTGCCTTTACAACAATCTCTGATAGATAGGTAGAGGCATTTGCATAGTGGCTATTTATTTATTTATTTATTTTATCCTGTATAAAATTGTTGGGGTTTTGTTGGTTTGGTTTTTTCAGTTTTTCTCTCTTTATTTTTCTTCCTTTGCTGGATATATTTGTTGCCCTTCTTTTTCTGAAAGGTAAATTTCTGTGGGATTGTTATGCCCATTAGCACTCCTAATCACTGAATCTAATTAGACTCTCATGGAAATGAAAGCGCACACCAGCAACAGATGAACAACAATTTCCTTCAAGAGTATGAGCCATATCTCCACAGCAGCCAGGTATGGCTGGAGAACTGGAAGCCAGACCCGAGCCACATTTAAGGCTGCTGGTTCAGATATCACCCAGGAGGATGACTGTGGTACATCTATTCCTTTGCAAAGCACTTGCATGGTCCACCTTGCTGAAGGCATTGACCAACAGAATATGGGAAGTAAGAAATGAAAAAAACCTGCTCTTTTGGGAAAAAAAACCCAAACCAAAAACCAAAAAAACAGAAATGTCAGAAAATCTGGTGCTGAAACTGTAAATCTATCATGGAATTGCACACCTATTTCGGTCAATAGAAAAATGCACCCAAGCAGGGTCTCAGTGATTTCTACAGCCCAGTTCCCTAAAGAGAAGACTCTTGAATAAGACGAGTAGGCCAGACAACTTGATCCCTCTTGCCCCACATTTTCAATCTAGTGAACACTACATTAAGTCTGTAACCCAAAGCACTACCTTGGCCCTTTGGTGGAGTGAGCCTGGTGCACTGTTCCCTAATCTGAAACACAGGTTACCACAGCCTAATCTAGAAGATTGTACTGGCATGGTGGAGGGTGGTGGGAATCCCCTACAGCCTCCTCCACAGGCCAAGCAATAGGGAGAAGGCCTCTGCCAGCATGACTTGTCCCACATCCTGCTGTAGGAATGGACTGTTCTCTGTGTGCCACTCACGTTGGGATTACCAGGACACCCATGTCCTAACATCTGTCCAGGCAACATAGCGGCAACCAGGCACTGCTACAGCACTTGTGCCACTGCCAACACTTTTTGCCACTGCTTCACAACCTTTTCTTTGCCTATTCTTATCCCAGAATAACTCTTTTCCATAATAACTCTTATCTTTTGTGCATCAGAATAGACAATTTAAAACTTTCTTCAGAACAGGGCAAGGAATTGGTATGAATACTAACACCAAATACAGTTGTTGAAGGAAATGTCTTTAATACATCTTTTACAACTGGCAGGGCTAATGGATTTTGTAGTGACAGAGCTGCAGTGAAGGTTTTACTGGCATATCCTAACTTACATGGAAAAGAGCAAGGAAGCCCCCACTGTACTATCTTCATGAAGTGTTAATGCAACGGGGATCCCCTGTACTTTGTGATAATTGAACCATAAAATAGTTCAGCTTTATCTATAAACTCTCCAGCGCAATGCTTTGAGTGTATAACCATTTACATTATTCCCAGAAAATTAGGTCAGCTTTTCACAGACAAAATGTCAAATTAAAAAAAAAAGAAGAAGAAGAAATAATGAGGGGAAAAAAAAAGACAGAGGAGGCTTCCTCTAAAAGAACTTTTCCACCCCAGATTGGAAAATGTCACCGTATCCTCCCAACAGCACCGGCCCCACTTATGAGCCAGGAAGGGAGCAGGGGCCGAGGAACAGTGGGCAGCATCCGCACTCGGCTCCTTTGAGCTGGAACACAGCTGTGTTATGGCTGTGTCATCACTGCAAGCGAATTAAAAGAAATGGAAACATTAACTCTGTGGAATCTTTTCAGAAGCTGGTGGTGACTAAACCAGGAGGCGCTAACAAAGGAAAGCTTTCAGCAAGTGTTTGGCATTTGAAGTGCAGCACGGTCTTTCCATTAGGCTGTTGTGAGGGTTAAAATTAATCTGCATTGTAAGGGAAGAAGGCCATACAATGGATGTTTGTTATGGAGAAAGACACCTGGAGATGTGTTGTGTTGTCAGAAGGCTGAAATAGTTTCATTCCAAAATTTCACAGCCTATTAAAGGAACCATAAGAGTCTGGAAGGGAACATCCCTGAGATCCCAAACGTCTCTGCAAACCAACCAAAATCACTCGGAAGATGGTGGTGGCCGTGCCAGCAGACTCGCAGACTCAACTACAGGTTTGGTCTGGCACACAGAAATGCAGGTTGCACCCCTAAGTGAGGGAATTCAGCTCGCTTTTCAGGAGCATCACCCAGTTTGGCCTTGAACCTCTGAGTACCTCCCCATTGGAGGGAGAAAGCGGAGTCCTGGAGGAAAAGAGGTTAGGAATGCAGAATGCCGCAACATTTGGCGACTCACCATGCCGCTTCCAATTTCCTGAAACATCCACAGTGCATTTAAAATTTCCAAAATGTGCAGACTGCCTGTGCTCTGAAATGGAAGACCTGAGGGATGCTGAAAAGGGAAGGAACATATTTGGAGCAATGCATAGTATGCATTACCTGTACTGGGGACACATGCTGTGCCTGTGCACTGCCAGGCTCTCTGCTCTGGAAATAGGCCTTGTAGGGTGGATAGGAAAAAGACCCTGAATACAGAAAGATTGGGCTATTAGAAAATATCTGCAAAGCTTCTGTGGACACAGGAAGGAGGAAGCTGGCGCTTGCGCAGATGTTGGCCACACACACAAGGCTTCAGAGCTGGTGTCTGATCCAATCCTGCATTTGCTGGCTTCTCAGGCAGCTTTTTCCTCAGCCATTAGATTGCACTTATGGTCCATTTTTGGAAGACATTACTTCTAGGCTGCCTGTGTCTCCTTGCCCCAGTGGCACCACAAGGCAGCAGTTGCTCTATGGGATGCAGCGTGCTACGGCTGGACTGAGGCTTCCTGTCCGGCAGCCCATGTGTTCCTGTTCTCTTCCCAGGAGGTGCCTCCTGCTATTTAGCAGCTCTGACAGAACTGGATATTGCAGCCAGGGGATCACCAATGGCTTTGCTGTGCTGGAAAGGAGCTGGTGGTGGCAGAGGCGTTGTGTTGCATTCAGGCAGCTACCACTGCGTGTTGCTATGGGCACTGATGCAGAGGCAAAACACAGGCTAAGCCATCACTTGATTTTCTATTCAAGCAACTCTTGAGTACTAAAGGAATGGCCATCTGCCAGTGTTTGTAATAGAAGGTCAGCATACACTGACATTCAGCAAATTGGTATTATATGCATTAGATCTGTGCTTTATGAGGTATTGCTCCATTTTGGAAATGTGAAAATTGACTGAAAACATGACTAAAATTTTAGAGGTGCCAATCTGCAGCTGCAAGTGCACTGACAGTGCCCAAATACCCAGGCAAAGCAGCAAGTCCAGCTATTTAAGACAGAAAAAGCTAAAGATAACTGTGTGTGTGTGCTGTGAAGTTATCATCAGCAGCAAACCCAGTGCTCCAGCTCACTGCTGTCTCTAGGTGGGATCCTTTCCATGGGGATGGGCAGTGGCCCTGCTCAGCTGATTGCAAGCACTGTGGGCTGGCAGCAGGTAGACAGCTTTTGAAACGGGGCTGATATGGACTGCTCTCTGCAGGGTCCTCTCCATCTGACCCTGAGAGCCCCAAACTGAGTCGCAGTCCCTCCTGCCCCCAGTACTTTCCCTGTGCTGGGCAGAATGTGGGAAGACAGCAGGAGGAGCTTTCACCCGCTAGCAGAGATGCAAAGTCCATGGTGGCCAACAAAGAGTGAGGTTTTATCCCAGAGTCAAGCTTTTCTCTGGGAGAGCCAGGCAAGCTGGGCTGAGGCACTGTGGTCCCAGCACAGGCAGGCACTGTGCCTGCAACCCATCATCCCTTCCCAGGCACAGCAGCAGTCTGCATCTGACTCCCAGCTCCAGTATGTGGAACAGCTACTTAGTGATCCGCCTCCAGTGTTATGCCCCATTAACTCAAAGTTAGGCATGATTACTGATTATCTTTCCTTATTTTGTATGCATGTGCCAGGCGAGCAGTAAGAAACTGAGAGGATTTCCTGTTCGCAGCCTGAGCAGGGTTTGGGGACATGGCTCCTTCACAGGATGAAAGAGAGCTGGCATGTGGCACAGAGAATATGGTTCTTTCCCAAAAGCTGCCACAAAGAGAAGTTTGAAAGGCACTGACGTGACACGAGTCAAGAGTTATGTTCGTCTGCCTTTCTCTCTCTACACCATGATGAATTGCATATTATTTCCTTCATTAGTTTTAGGCTTCAACCACTTTGCAGTGCAGACATGAATAAAAATACCGAGCAGTTTCAGTCTGGTGACGATTTTATTCATTGGTGCTACATGTCAGATAATAGCTGTATTCCACTTCTTTGCTCTGTGAGCTTTTCAAATATTTCACAGGCTGAGTCATTTATTAGGTATCCTCATACAAAGTCCTCTGCCTCTTCCCCTGAAAGGTAATTGTTTAAGTGGATTAGTAGCTTTCCCTGAAGATATGTAGGGAGTGGCATAAAAGAGCAACACGGCTGTGACACTCTTGTTCTGACCTTAGGAATATACCCAGAGGGTTGCTAAGATCATAGGCTGCTCCAATTATTGTCAAGGGAAATTAATATACCATTTTATTCCAGCTAATACTCATTGGTCAGGCCAGGGAATACACTGTGGTACAGAATATTCCTCCAAAACCAGAAAAACAAACCCTGCTGAAAACCTTATGTTTTTAGTGGATTTACTCTGCAGAGCATTCTATTCTTTGAAGAAATATTTTTTGTGTGCTGTTTCATATCATGGTGACTTCATATTAATTAAGCACTCACCTCACCTTGGATGTCTGAAAGAGAAGTACAACAGAAGAAGATGCAGCCCCTGTCTGAAAGAGCTTGCAGTTGTAATGGGGTAAATGCATTTAGCAGACAGACTGAAAAATAAGATAGGAGCATTCAAAGGCGAGAGAAGATAGAGATTTGGGGGTTGACAAACTTGAGCTTCTCTGTGTGCTGCTAGTAGTGATTCTGGTAACGTTTTCATATCCTCTCTAATACATCCTCCTGCTTCAAAACAAAAGACGGACTAAAGGCTGAGGCTGCTGGTTAGTAATGAAAAGGTAAAGACCAGCTGTTCTTCCTAAATATGATGTTTTGCTCTGCAGTGATTCAGAGGTTGTATGAGACTGTTAAAAAACACATCAGGGCTTTAACCCTCCTATTCCCCATTGCAGGTGAGGTGTCACACAGGGAAGAGCTGTGTAGACCTGAGCACCTTTGTGGTATTTGTTGTTAGGTGCTTTAGGCTGCTTGGGAAGGATGGCACTGTGGAAGGAGCAGCTGCAGGGGAGAGGCACATGAAAATGGGGGGGGGGGGGGAGTCAAACAAACAAGCAATGTCTGTGAAAGTTGATATTGCAGGTATTGCAATGAGTGGCATTAATACAGATTTGTAAGGATTTTGTGTGTCTCAAAAGTGTTTGATATTGATTATATTTTTCAGCTTAGAAATTCAATTTAAGAGGTCATTAGTATTTATTAAAAATTGATAGGGTGTATATTTCTTGTTGTAAATTTTGGACATTTAATATCTAGTATTAAAATAGTGACATGTAAATGTCTTTCCATTTGGATTTTGAACATAAGGCATGTGTTCACTCTCATCTCCTTTGCTGTGTTTATTCCCAGTATCATCTAGCCCTCACCATGCACAGATGTTCCTTAACCCAGGGCCCATTCATGTTTCACCAGGATCTTCAGAGATCAGCAGATTGAATTCATTTCCTCATTTCTCTCCCCGTACCCTCATCTTCTGCTCTTCCTCCTGATTCTGTGTGTCCCTGTTTGCTTTCCTGCTGTACTCCCTGATCAGTCCTCTGTCCTGCAGCTCAGACACGAGTATGGCTGCCTGTGCCCTGTCCCAGTTCAAAGGGAATATTTGCAAGGACCCTAGTTCATATGGAGCACCTTTCTGCTTTTTCTCTCTTTATATACTACAATTTGGGGGAAGAAAAATTGTTCGTAGGTGAAAAGGTAACCTCTTTCCTCCAAGGAAGAGGAGAAAGGGAAAGGAACTACTAGTTCATGGCCAATCTCAGCAGGTCCTACAGATAAAACCACAACATTTTTCAGCCAGCAATAAACGACAACCTGAGCGTCCTGAGCATATGTACCTGCTTGCTGTCGGGGTGCAGCAAGTTAAGGGTGTGCTTTGAGTTAAACAGCTCAGTTTCCCAGACTCTTGCTCAAAGTCTGCACCTGGATGAAGAAGTAGCCCTCCCTTATCATGCTCCTTTTTGGGATAAATGCATGGAATTGCTGGTGGGGTGCCTGTCACGTTGGTCTCTCTTTTCAGATGTTTTGTCTGCTAATATTATCCTGGCACTGCACTGAGCTCTGACTACCCCAGGGCCCCAGACTCTTCCAATCCCCCATGGGGCTGCTGCCTAATGCACTGCATTCAAAAGAGGTTGCAGAGGTGAAGCAGAGCTGTGAATACGAGAGACCATTGCTCTGTTTGCTGGAAACTGCCATGTCCCCTCTGTTCCCCTGGTAGCTCGGTCCAGGAGGTGCTTGTACGTGGTGTGGCCTGAGCTCTGCCAGGGGATCTGCAAAGTGTTTCACTTGGATGGTCACCCTGCTGAGACCCTCCCTGCTACATGCTCCATTTATTTTCCTCATGGTTTTGAATATGTCCCTTAGACTTTTGAGGTGCTTTTTTGAGTAGGACAGGTTGTGCTGAGGTTTCAGTCACATGAGGAAAGAAACACAGCTTCCCCATATATCTCAGGATGAATCGTGTGTTGAAGTATATATTCAGATGCATGGAGCTGGTGCTGTCTCTCTTTTACCACAATTAATTGCATTAGTAATGCCAAACTCCGAATCCCAGGGGATTCAAATGGCATTAATACTGTGGGGATTTCATTGTGTCCTCGGGTTTTAAGCAGAACTTCCCATTCATGGAAATAGGGACTTTTATGGGTGGCACCATGCTGCCCATGGAAATTAATCTTGTATTCTTTTAAGTTTCCTGGACTACAAGAGGAGGATGGAGTGTCACCGCTCTTGGTTGTTTGTGACACATGATTGTGTCCCTCACACAGGCATTGGCAGGTTGAGTGGTACACAAGGCAGGGAAACCTAGCAGCGTCTGCATAGCTCACTGCTTATCAGGAATATACACTGGCAGCCATACTGTAGGGCAGCAGCAGAAAAACAAAGCAACAATCAAGGGAGCCCTTTGTGATGGATTAAAAGGGTTTAGAAATGTCTGAGCCATGCAGTTTTCAAGCACTGACACTGCCAATGACTTCTTGACTGAAAACTAGAAAATGTGCTTACTGAGTGCACAGGCTGAGTTTTGCTTGTTTTCCCAAAGCCTGCCTTTTGTTAAAGGCCTTTTATCTGAACAAAGTTTAGACGCAGTTGCTTCATAAAGTGACCCTTTCCTTGAAATAAATCAGGATAATTATATTAGAGCACTGCAGCCTGTGAATCGAACCAAGGGTCTGTGTGTTTCTCTATTATTGGGGCGTAATTTTCTTTTACAACCCACACTGCATCTCTCTTAGCCTCTGTGTGTCTCTCCTTTGTGTGGTACAGAAACCCGCACTGACTCTGCATGTTTTGGTGCCTGGCATGGGACCGTGATGGGGGGAGAGAGGGGATCCAGAGTAAGGACTGTCACCCGGGGGAGCATCCTTCCCATCACTTTGCTCTTGGTTGCTCAAAAATTCATGCATTTGGCCAGTGTTGAAGGCTTAAAACCATCCTTATCATCATCCTAAAATTTTTTTCAGCTGGAGTTTACACCACTGCAGTATCTTTAGCCTTTTAGGAGGGCAAAATAATCTGAGCAGGATGACTCACTGCTGGTACGATATAGCTCTCCTCTCTCCTTCCCTGAGGGGGATGTCAATCAAGATGCTTTTTCCATTGTCTCTCATAAATGCTGGCTGACACAGCAGAGGAAAGTGGGGCTGAGGTTGAGTTTTTAGGTCTTGGACATCAACAAAACAGCTCTTGGTGGCTGTCACTTGTCGGAATGTGGCCAGCAATGGTGTCCCTGCAAACAGAGAGGTCCCTGAGCCCCAGGTCACCAAAGACCCCTCACAGGACTCAGAACCACATTCAGGAGTCCTCTACAGTGTCTCTAGGCATTCAGATTTTGGTGTTTAATTTCAAGAGGACTATGTGTGACCCAGAGTATGTGTTGCCTGTGTTTTCCTGCAAACCCAAGGGCCAGAAATTGTTGCAGCAATGGTGATGAATGGTCTGAATATGGTCTGTGCCCTTAAACTTGACTCAGCATTTAGTCAGGAGCTAGAGGAATGAATAGAGAAGCAGGCAGTTTGTGCTTGCAGTGACCCGTGCTGCTGAGCTGGTCAGCTGCTGTGCTACAGACATATTTTTGGCTTTTTCAGGGAAGCTCCTTTGTTATCACATCAAACTCTTCACTCAGCTGGCAGAAGGCATTCTAGCAGCTGTGAGTCTGGAAGAATCCAGCATACAAGAGATGACTGCAAAGTTTGTTGTTTTTTTGTATTTTCTTCCCATTCCTGAAAGATTTGTATATAGTTTTTTTGTGTGTGAGTTTTGCTTTGTGATTTTTTAAAGCATATGTTTGATATGTGTTTCTAAAATCAGCTAATTAGGCAGCATTAATAAAAATACTCACTATAAACTGGCAAAACCATTAATTCTCCCACCAGATACTATCATACATACAGCATACATTTTTCAGAGAAAGAGTCATTTCATCAGGCCAGGGGAGAAAAAAGAAAAGAAAAACAATATCTGGGGCTCCAGCTGACATACTCAAAAGTAAAAATAGGTAAAGCAAATTTTCTGCTTTTATTACAAATGATGCAAAATGGAGATGGTATTCTGAATAAGTTGGTTAGGCAGGTCATATTCTAGTTGGGTAGGCCAGCAAAATGCAGCCCATATAAACAGATTGCCTAAATAATTTTCAATTTTAATTTCTATCAGAACTGCTATGGTCTTTTTGGATAATGTGGACAAAATAATGGTCCATTTCCTTGGGGGTCTAAAGCACTAAGAGTGAAGAAGACATGACTGATGGGGTTTTTAAACTTAGTACCTTGGGAGCAAAACCAAGCTGGAATAGAAAGGAATGGGTCTGTCACTGGAAATTAATGGAGGGGCAATAAATTCATATTAAGCCCTATATGTTTTCTACCAGAGTTTGACTCAGAACAGTTTCAAAATAAAGAATCCTTCAGTTACACTTATGTAAATGTTCTGTATCACCACCTAAATCAATGGGGATTGGTCTGCAGTGATGCTTGTGCACCTCAAATCACATGCCAGCCACCTTGCAAACCTTAAAGGCATATAAGAATAAGTCAGACTTATGTAAACCTTTATCCCCTCTTTACAAAATCCTTAAGCCTTCTGACATCTCCGGAGTTTGAAATGCCTGCAGAGAAAACAAGCGTCTCTGCCCCCGCCTTAAATGAATTGGTTCTTCCAAGGATAAGCTATAAAAAAGTTCCAGGCATGAATTAACGATTCTCAATACCTTGCATCCCAGTCCCACCAAATGGCTAAGGGACTTGGGCGTCTAAGCAGAAGCATGGTCGAGAAGCTGAAGAGACATGTGCAATGAGGCCTTTAGCTGTAGACTTGCCCCAGAAACCTTTGTCCACCATGGGGACACAGATTCCTAGACAATATTACACACATGGTTGCCTTGGTGTGCATTGTCCAAAATTATCTGATGGGAGGATAGACACAGCAGAATAAAACAAGATAGGAATGTAAGGTAATACTGCATGTGCTGAAATAAATGTTTCTTGCCAAAAGGACAATCTATTGGCAATTTCACATTATAATTCCAACATCCATGCTTATGAGTTTAGAACAAGGTTGCTTCCTTGTGTCTGGAAAAGGAGTGCTATTTCACAAACCTGTACCTTTCCCCAGCTCACATTCCTTTGCTAAACACTAAAGCACAAAGGTGCAACAGGTTGAACATTGATTACTGGACTTACAAGCTTTTCCAGATTCCAGATGTGAATAAAAGGATTTTTCTGCTCTTCATCTAACAATAAAAAGGTGGTGAAGTAGAGTGTATCCTGGACATGAAGATATTATCTATGAAGATGGCAGGTTTCAGGCTAACTCTGATGTTTGGGATTCAAAGGCTTCAGAAGGGTAGAGCTGAAAGGGGGAGGCCTTAGAAGCCACCACAGTTTAGTATCTGAGTGACATGACTTGTGCTCCCTTGGCATCAGGGAGCTGCAGGTGGTCTGTGCTGGAGGGGCAGATGGGCAGGGCATCAGGTGCCAGGGCTGCAAGCCAGGCTGGGGGGCTGCCAGGAGGGCTGGGGAGCCTCTGCTACTGCTGCCCCAAGTTTTCCTTTCCACTATCAGGAAATCCTGTTATGGTCAAAAATAAGACTGTAAACATTGAGTTTAGATGTTTAAACATGATGAGCATCTGAAAGCTTGTTTCTAATGTTCAGATAATGGCCATGTTTCCAACCACTGTTCCAGCCCTCACCCCAGCCCCAAACACCCAAGACCCTTGCCCATGTCCAAGGATACCTGGGGAATATTAGCCCAAAAGCTGAATGCAAGAGCAATGTAGAAGCAGGTGAAAGTACATTGGTTATAATAATAAGTGCATGTCCAAGAACCTGTGAAGATAACCCACAACGTATGTTTGCCTCTTTAAGCCAGATCAAACCTCAAGTAAGCAAGAGTCAGCAATTGCTATCAACTTTGGAGAAATTTTCCTACAAATCAGTTTTTGAGGGAAAATTCTGAATTTTTTCCTGGGATATTTATTCGTGTTCATTTCCACAGTTTCAAAAATCTTAGCATACCTGTTTGGATGTCAGGTGAGACCCTTAAGGAAGTTTCCCTTATTGGCTGTGCGATTCCCAAAAAGTGTGGGGATGCAAGGACCTACAACATTTCCAAGTGGTGGGGATGTATTTAAGATACCAGCTGTGGGCATGCATCTCTTTTTTAATAAACCCACCAAGTGCAATTCCTTTGACAGTATAATCCACAGGGCCCTCTAAACAAGGTTCCCACCTGCTCTTAGTACTGTCACTGGTTTGTATGTGCTTTTAGATAGCGCAGCTTCTCCATTTTTTTGTCATATGATCCGGAAAAAAATCTGCATGATCTTAAAGGTCTTTTACAACTTTAATGATTCTATGATTCTATGTATACATACTGTCGGCTCCTTTTCCTGTCCCATATCTGAGCATGACTCCTGAAGCATTTGAGTAACCCCTAAACAAACTATGGGGAGAGAACAATGGGGTCTAAGGAATTCAGCTCCTGTATGATGGGTGAATTTGCTTTGCAGAGATTGTAAAAATGAGTTCACCTTCTTTCTGTTTCTTCTATATCTTCTATATCTTCTCTTTTGCCACCCCTCCATACAAATAGAGGGCAGAGATACACACACATACCCAACCACCCTGCTGACAGTGAGACCACTTAAATGAACATCTCACACAATGTATATGTTTGAAGAGCAGTTCTGCTTAGACTGACATCTCCTATAATGTTCTTATCAATTTAAATGTACAGAAGTGCATGAGATCACCTGCAGTAACTCATTAGAATGAAATAGAAAATGTTTACATTTCCAAATTCCTTAAGGTGCTATTGGATGTAAAATTTGGCAAGGGAATCAAATGGAAGCCCATTTTTCTTCCCTGACATGCACTCAGTGGCCTCAGCTTTAGTGAGAGCTCCTTAAATGTATTGATTCAGGGAGCAAGTCACCCTTTGGCCCCTGGAAGATGTGTGCTCCGCTCAGATCCTATGGAAACCCCAGTGTGTGCTGTACCTTTTGCTGGGCATCACCACATGAGTGAATTTTAGTATTTCAGACAAAGGGAGCAAACCAGCCCCTTTTGGAGAGCAGAGCCACACTGAGCTGCTGCTGGATTGCTCCTGCTATCACAACCCTCTCTGAATGCAGCAGCACTCCCCTTTTAACACACTCACATTAACCCTCACACGGGCACACAGCTACAGTCACCGCTGAAAAGGCACCTGTGCTGCTTTTCTTTACTTCACACAAGGGCTCAGGATAATCTAAGCATTCATCACATAAATGATGCACTCATTTTCCTGCCTCTGTCTGGTTTATTTCACCACATAGCAGCTGCAGAAGTCGGGACGGACATCTGAAGTGTGGCGGTGCTCAGTGTAAGTTCTCCGATCTGGATTCGCAATCAGTGAGGAGAGCCCTGCTCAGTAATCTGCTTGTAAAGGCTGCCTCTCCACCTCCCCATCCCCAATCCAGGAGCCTATTAAATTAATGAGACAGAAGTCAGTGCAACAGCAGTCAACATGTTATGTGTGTACAGCACTGGTGCTGTTACAATGTGCCTGTTTTTTCTCCTGGGATGTTTAATTTCCGCTTCTCAAATGAGCTGCAAAGCTGTGAAGCCTGGCAGTGTTCTTTCTAGACACTCTGTGATGCAGATAATGAGGGTACTGATAGGTGCCTAGGAGACTGTGATGGCTCTAAGCACAGCTATGGTCTGATAATGCTTTATGCCAGTAGTGTCACAGCGGAACCACTATCATCCCTCAAGGAATGGTTCATCTTTATGTGTAATACAGCAGCTGTCACCTAAATGGCTAATGGGGAAGCAAAGTAGAACCTTAGTGCTAGTAATCTTTGTCACTTAATAATTTTAAAGGTATCAGACTTCAGTAGCTCCTGCAAGTTCCAATAAAAAGTGCTTGCAATTTTTATTTTTTTTTATTTGTTTGCCATGGATTAAATGTAAATTGAGAAATCCGTGCTGCAGCTCCGTGCAGATCTAATTTAGTATAATTTGAATAGCCAAGTAATTAAAATGTATTATAGGTATATGATGCTGGGATGGTGGAGTGTCTGCATTTAAGAGGAAGATTTATTGGGCTCACTGCATCCACGGTGAACCTTCTACAACCGCATTAGACAACATCTGTTGGAAAATGTCAAGACACAGGGTTTAAGACATATCCTCATGGAGTGTATGGCTGCACTTATTTCAACAACAGGCTAAGAATATGTACCAACACTTGCAAAAAAGCTGCTTAGAAAGAAGGTGCTGTACTCAACTACATTGGAGCCTATACATGGAAAGAACCTATACACGTGCCCACAAAATATATGTGTGTCTGCACACATGCATGTAAAGTAGAGTAGGCTAGCAGGTACATTTTGTGTTCTAGGAGCATGCAGGGAGAGAGGGAAAACATGCAAATACAGAGGGATGCTTCTGTAGACCTTTTCCCAATTACTGCTGGTTTCCCACAGTGCTAGAATTGCAGTCGCATTCAATTTATGAAGGCAGGTAATGATAATAATTAATAGGGCAGTTGACACACATGATGTGAGTATTGACACTGCGCTATTAGTGTTTCCTGGATTATTTTGTTTGTTTTTGCTTAAATGCTCAAGATTAGAGCCGGTGATTTAGCAGGCTAGGGCACTGCCTTCTTGAGAGGAGCAGAGCTCATTTCAATCACACCTTCAGACAGGCTGATAATCTTTGGGGAGTTAACACACTTAGGCTGGTGAAGGTTAAGAGGAGAGAGGTGCTGGGATGTGTATGTCCAGTAATTGTCCAGGGGATGAGTTACAGATCCAGACAGCCCACAATTCAATCTGCACCCAGTGCTGCAAATGCTGAGAGGATAAATCATAGAGAATTTCTCTGGGTCTGGGGAAGGAAAGAGGGGCTGAATAACCTTTACTCAGTGCCAGTGAAATAGCAGGATTGCTACCGAAATGTCAGAGAAGCCCAGTGATAGGAGAGGGGTCATTACAACACAGATTGCTATGACCTACCCTGAATATTAAAGGGATGCACTGAGTGGAAAACACCAGCAGCTTGGAGCACTGTGGCAAGCGGGGAGCTGAGTTTCCTGCCAGCCAGGCTGCTCGCCTGCATGTGCTGTCATCCTTTTGTGTGATGTGGGGGACCCACAGGCCAGCTGCTCCGAGCTGGCCACGTGAGCCAGCACTGCTGGACAAGGGGTGCCCAGCCCTTTCATGTGGCTCCTGCCTCACTGGTGGCCCGGGCACTGGGGGAACCCTGTCACATAGATATGGCAGAGGACTAAAAGCATGTGAGGCAGGGGATTTCCTGTGAAAATCTGTGCTCAAGGTGTAAAGTACAAAGGGCAAACAGAAACAAAAATGCAGGCATTATAATATAACCAGGGTTTTGGATTCCCCTGAGCACAGCCACCCTTCCCCCAGACTCAGAGAAGGGCAAAAAATATATAACTAAAGTAATTAATTCACATGTTTGATTATAAATTAAAAAGTGCACCTAGAGTTTTCCAGAGGAAGATGATTGCCACGGTTATGATGGCTACCTTAGAGAGAAAATGGGCACAATAGGGCACAGTGACAGGACAACAAAGAAGCAGAAAAAAGTTCTATTATTAACACTTTTCCATAAATGACAAATATGAGTATGTTTAGTTTTGTATGACAAACATTTGATAAAGACAGGCCTTTTATTCCCCACTGCATAACAGGTTCTTCAAATTCACTTCCCAGGATCACTTTGAAGGAAGGATGTACAAGACCTGACTTGTCCCATAAGTAGAAATTGAGAACATCCACAGAGCTTCTGCCTGAGGTGGAAGGACATTTACATTTGTGCTTCAAGTGACACTGCTTCATCAGAAAGACATTGAAGCAGGAGATCCTGCAGCCAGCCACTAAACAGCTTCACACAGCTTCCAGTAAAACTGCAGGTGCTGTTGGAAGGGAAACATGGCCTGCAGATGCCAGAGGCCTTATTCAGCAAAATAATAGGGGTTTTTTGGTTTTCTCACAGTTATGAGGGACAACACCAAGCCTCCAAACCTCCCAATCAACAAGCTTCAAAGCCCTCCTTTGCCACTCATCTCAGGAGATGTGCCTTGTGATACGTCCTTGACACTGGTGTTGGGATGCCCCTTCACACCTCTCTTGACAGACACAGGCAAAGAGACTTAGAGGACAGCAGTGTGCCTGGGAGAGGTGACCTCTAGACAAGGCTTGCTAAAACAGGATGGACATCTTGACACCAGTATCAGTAACAGGTCACATCCTGCTCAGATGAAAGATCTCCCCCCTAGTTTCTAAATCTAGCTGAAGATGACCTTAGGGCAGCCCTCACAGCTGGACTACCTGATCCAAGTGCTGCTGGAGCTGGGATCTTTGTGCCATATCCATTCTCCCAGGCCTGCTATTCCCTTCCTTTACTCCTTCTTTCACAAAAAAAGTGAGTGTGAAGCCTATGGGGAGTTATCAGCTCTATTTCCACCACTTGGCAGATAGGAGGACACTTACATAGGATTCCACAGTGCATACTGGTATTTCCTATTAAATTGGAGGTATGAATTTATATTTCCAAAACCACAGGGTAACTATGTGTCTGGGGCACATCTTCAGAAATGTGAATCATTGCAGTCCTGTCTCCTGGATATTTTTGCCTTCACATAGCAGGAAGCAGAGCAGGCAGAGGGAGGAACATGGACTTCTCTCACCTGGGCAATCATCACATCTGGATTTCAGTCCAGTTCATCCCAGCTTCTCTGTTTCAGCATCTTTGAAGCAGAGATGATAATACTTTCCGCCCTTCTAAAGTACGTGTATAAAGAGAGATTTGAAAGGAAAGAGACTGTGTTTTATTAGAATGACCAATTTAACTGGAAAAAGTTTCAGACACAGAGCCTTTCTTCTGGCGTGACATGGAAAGCCATTTGCAGCCTTTGATTCAAAACTGAGAAAAATACTGTGTGCTCAAAACTTGTCCACTTTTTCCAGCTGCATCTGCTTCTCTAATAAGAGATACTGCCCCTCCCAAAGATCCTTGCCTCACATCCTTCATCTGTTGTAGCTACACCAGCACTTCTGCAGCTGGAATTAGTGGAGCTCTGTCAGAGTTAAGTGCTATTGATGAGACAGTGGAGAAATCCACATGCGAAGCTCACAATTAAGAACAGGGGAAAAACTCATTCTAAGGAATGCGTCTCCCCTTCCCCCCATTTTTCCACATGTAAATCCTGGCTGTTCACTGGAACATCATTAATCATGCTGAATTGTTGTGTTATGCCTACATATGTAAAGCATAAACTCCTGATGAGTTCTCCTGCAATTTAGCATTAATTAATGTCCACTTAGTATAAAACGTGACATCGTATTTTAGGTCAGTTCTTCACTGTTATTGTAAACTGCAAAAATAGAGTGCAGAAAAAACCTGGAGGATACGATTTTCCTGCAGTATCTCTTTGACAGGGTTACATGAAATATAAAGCTAATATGTTGCTGAACATCAGGGTTTTTTCCCACTGTCTGTACTGTGCAGTACCATGTACTCTGTGTACTGTGCCACACACACTGCTCTGTACTTTTAGGACACCAATTTCAACAGCAGCATAAACTCTGTGAGAAACGGCTACCTTCATTCGATAAAGTATATTTAAAATGTTTCCATTGAACCAAATATCAGCTGATGCACCTCTTATTAGTATAAATGGCATAGATTAGTGTCAGGCATTTTCAACAGTGAAGAAATTACAGAAGCCTGCATGCCTCATTAGGCTCTTGTTGCATGTTAAAGAGGGCCAGACCTTATTAATAAGAGAAAAAGGGGGGGAAAAGAGAGTATAATGGGAAAAGTATAAAATAGCTTTTTTAAAAAAGAAAGCTTTCTGGTTTGGAGAAAAACAAAAGCAGCAATTAACCTCTTCCAGTCTCTGAACATTTTCTAAAGTCAACTTCGCTTTGTTTCTACAGGACATGTAGATTACAGACAAAAACTTCAAGCAGAGAAAAACTGCTTGCAATCACACTGCACCATCAAGAAAGATTTTTGATGATTAAATGTTTTATACTGTTTATGTGGGTCAGTGTTTACATCCTGCTTCAGGAAAGCATCAGTGTTTAAGTTAGGATGTACACCCACATTTGAGTTGAAGCTCTTGCTTATATCCTGCTGAAGTAAATATAATTTGAGCATTTGTTCCTGGTTTAGCACCTGGTGTAAGCACATGCTGAGGTGAATACAGGATTTAAAATACATTTGAGAGCTTACTGTAATTGGGGCCTCAATCACACGGGTCCTGAGCCAGCAGAGACTGACACATCAACTCTTTGCCCACTGACAGTATTACCAGCTTCTTGTGGGCTGCATGTGAGGAAAATACAGGTGAGTACAGTAACACATCTTTGTGAGGTGGAGGCTGTGGCCCTTGCCGCTTCCCTGTGGTGCTGGGCAAGGGGCACTTTTCCTCACATTTATTCTCTCTTTTCCTGGGATTTGCTTGGCTCTCCGAGATAGTATTGCTGTTGGTGTTGCTGTTTAGAAAGGGGCGAAGAGGATCACAGAATCACAGAATCGTTTGGGTTAGAACAGACCTTAAAGATCATCCAGTTCCAATCCCCCTGCCATAAAGAGGGACACCTTCCACTAGATCAGGTTGCTCAGAGCCCTATTCAGCCTGGCCTGGGACTGACCCACAGCTTCTCTGGGAAACACATTTCCGTGTCTCACCACCCTCACAGAATTAGAATTAGAATTTCTTCCTAATATCCTACTCTCTTTCAGCTTAAAGCCGTCCCCCTTTGTCCTATCACTACACACCCTTGAGAAAAGTCCCTCCCCAACCTTCCTGTGTGCCCCTTTAGGTACTGGCAGACTTCTATAAGGTCTCCCTGAAACTTTCTCTTTTCCAGGCTGAACAGCCACAACTCTGTCAGCCTGTCTTCATGGAAGAGGTGCTCCAGCCCTCAGATCATCCTGGTGGCCCTCCTTGGACTTGTTCCCGCAGGTCTATGTTTTTCTTGTGTTGGGGACCCCAGTACTGGAAGTAGTATTACAGGTGGAATTCCAGGATGTGGAAGAGCTCCTCACAATAATGGTAATTAAAAGCCTGCTCTCCCAGGGGCAGTAAAGGACGCCTTGCCTCCTCTTCAATGCAACAAAATGCAGTCTCGCTCCTGGATGCTGAGATACCCAGAACCTGTTGTACTCCTTCTCTGCTCAGCAGCTGGCATTGCACAAGCAACATGGCAGAGTCTGGTCATCTGCTGGTGTTGCACGAGCAGAGAGTGATCTGCTGTATCTCTAGGTTTGACTTTTTTTTTCCAAGCCTGCTTGCAATTTACTGTCACAGCTGCCAGAACACACACTGTCATGTTAGATTCGTCCTAAGCAGGGAGTATGTGGCAGCCACCATTTTGACAGAAAATAGATAAATATAAATGAGTTTGAAAATTATAGATTTAGGCAAATAAATGCAAATATGCAATTTTTCTATACTTTTTTCCTCTGGGTCTCATGTGCCTCAAGATGCAAGCATAGAATAGGAGCATATTGTACTCTCGGCCCAAGAGGTCCAGGTTTTCAGGCACTGCATTAGTGGGGTGGAATTGCTTCCAATTTGAAGCTTAATTCAGAGCTAAGTTAGTGAGTTACTTCCAACGCCAAGCATCACAGATCAGCATATTGAGTTTTTTACAATTTTTTCCCTGCCTGATTAGCATTTTACTTGAGTCTGAGACATTAATCAATAAAAGCAATACCCTGTAAACAGAGTAAAATGAAAAAGCAAGTGCTGCATTTTAATAATATAAATAGAAGACTGTTTGGCATGAGGGGCCAAGGCACAGCCTGCAATCTGAATACCATCAAAGGTAAAAGAATTGAAGGCAAAGGAAATTTTCAAGGCTGATTGCACACGGATGAAAAAAAAGTAAAGAAAGATAAAATATTGAACACTGGTTAGTATGGAGGATGTGACTGAAATATTTTATTCTGCTGTTTTTTAAAAATTTTGTCCTTGCTGATGTTGATTTTAAGGGCAGAGAAGAGAGGGGAAGGAGAACCCAACCCTTGGACTCAATAAATTAAGTAGAACAACACAGAAAAATATTTCAAACATTCTTGTTTAAGCAGGGTCAAGTTTTTAATAACATCTCCATTTTACAGTTCTTGTTCTTTAAAGAACACTTTTGATGGTTACTTAGAAAAAAATAAATTGGAATTTATCTCATTGTATATGGTGCAAAATACCATGCTGGAAGCCTGAAAATAATAGTCAGCTGCTGTTCAGTGCTCTTCATCTACAGAGCTCAAGTGCTCTGGGAAGCTGGTGAGTATTGGCTTTCAGACAGAAAGTGCTGAGGCCGTGCCCTGGTGCCAGGGAGGTCGGGAAGGAAGCCAGTGTGAAAGTTGACACCACCTGCCAACTCATTTTATGCTGCATCCAACAGGTCACACTGCCACCAGGCAAAGCCATTCAATGTATTTCCCAACAGAGACCCCGAAAACCAGTAGCAGACCATCAGCGTAGTGTGGCCAGGCAGTTCAGCTGCTGGGATCAGGCCTGGGACTTTGCTGAGGGAAGCTGGGCTGTTCTTCCAGCCAGCTCGGGGCTCTGCAGCTGACTGAGCTCCCAGCATGCCAAGATTAGCCCCATGGTGTCTTACCCCATTGGGGTGGCACCCTGAACTTTTACAACCATGATACCACATGGCAGCAACACTAAGCCATACCACTTCACCAGGAGCTTTTTTTAACTTTTCCTCCCAGTGCCTGCTTACTTTATGCACTGCATTTCTTACTGAGCAGAAGTTAACATTAATCTTGTTGTTTACTTCCTTATTTTTGCCCTGTTGCCTTTTCCTCCTCCCTCTTCCCATCCTTCATATTCTTAGTAGTGTTACCACAACTTGAGAAATAGCTTTTATTCATGAACTGCTTTATTTATTAACTTCTTTCAGAACTGCAGCAATTAGTGGGGTGAGCTTTCAACATTTGTCTCCCGTAGGCCCCACACAAAGACTTGCCAGTTGGTTATGCTTTTCCTGTACAGAAAAAGACTGGGTTTTGATTTAAGAGATTTAGAATAAAAAAGATAAGGACAGAAAATTATGAGCTACATACAGCTCCTGGGAGTCCCCTCTAAAAGGGAAAGGGTCAGTGAGCCTCAATTTCCTTCTATTGCAGCCTGTCTTGCAATGCTGCTTGAAGGTAGTTGCTACTTACCTTACTTTTCCTCTCCTCATCTGGACTCTGGGATCATAATGCTTTCTGTCAGAGGTTTGAAGGTGTTTTTTCCCATATGAGATAACCTAGGTGGTTTTTAACTGTTTCTACTCTGTTCACCCCTAAAAATTTCTAGCAAAAAAAGGGTATCCTTCAGTGAACCCTTTAGGAGCAACAAGTGGTTCCCCAAAAATCTTAAGAAGATGATGTCAAAAGCCTCCAATATAGGGAAAACAATGAAATAGGTTGATTTCTAAAAAGTCCGTGGGTAACTCTATAGTTTTCTAAACAGAAAAACATGGCTGCTTGTGGATTCCTCTCTTGGAAACACAAGGAAGCAACCAGGGGTCTTGGCGTGGCTTGCTGATGAACTTCCTTCCTTCTTCTCTTCTTCCTCAAAGTTTTCCTGTTCTTCAGAAAATAAGCTTCTCGTTACTTAAGCATGATCAAAATGTTTGCTACTACACAAAACTACGAATAAAAGGACACTGTAGGCAATACCAAAAGTGACAGGCTATTAATTCGATTCTACAATACGGGTGTAAGGCTGCAGCTGCAATGTTCAGACTGTGGGACTGAGGTAAAAAATAATAGCGGAGCAGATGTGTTTCCCTGCACAGCATGGAATAAAAAGAAACATCTGGCCCTTGGCCCCTAAAGGATATTTCTCAGAGAGAGGAGTAAATTAAGGGTGCATTGAAGATGTAGGGACTCAGCTAAAGGGAACCGCTGCCTTAGTAACCATCTCTAACCCAGCTCCCAGTTTCTGATGCATAATGCCATTTAAAATATAGGGCAAAAATAACGGCATGCAAGATAAATGCAACCAAGTACAGACATCAATGTATCCACAAAATATATGTTGCTATCTTGTTCAAACAAATAAGTAAACAAACAAAGGAAATATTTTTAAACACTAAACATACGCAAGTTATATTGCTGCAGGATAAAACATGGGCTTTTTAAAAATCTATTGAGTCATAAATCTCCGTATTTCCCTTTGTGTTTGATCTCATATATTACTCGGAGTTTCTAAAATGATAACAAGGCATGCATTAAAAATATTTCTCTTATTGTTACATTTCAAGCACGTTTACTGTTAGCTGCTTAGCTTCATTATGTATCATAGTCTGAATCTACAAATCAAGTATAATTAGACTTGGAGAACTGATTGGATTTCTAATTAAGCTACATTGGAAACAACAATGCACAATCAGTAAATATTCTGACTAGGTACATTTTAAAGAGCAACTCTTGGGCTTTTTGCTGATGACTAGACACCAGTGTCATTAAATTTGTTGGTGGCAAGCAAATTTTAAAGCTAAAATAGAGGCAATTAGTAAAGATCTTGAAATATTTAATCACGTTTGTCCAATTAGTGTGCAATTAGGCAATGGTGTGGCGTGGGACAAACATTCTGCTTCACTGTTTGGTAGAGAAGGATCCCTTTGAAATTTTGCTATTTAGTTTATTGATATATAAAAAGGAAGTTATGGTTGTAATTTCCAATTTAAAAAAATACTGTGCAGATGGTCTGACTATATATTTAACAATGTTAAACAAAACTAAACAAGGGAAGCATGTTACCTGAAATTACACAGCTGTGATCAGTGAATAAGCTCCAGATCACATTAGATTACAGCTGTGGGCACCTTGATCACACAAAGCGCCAGGTAGTTATGCTGGTAAAATCAAAGCTAAGTAAGCTGGCGTGTCACAGCTCGAGATGATATGATTATTTTGTCCTTGACTGAAAATATTTTTCTTCTTTGAGCTTTGCCTGGCTGTTTTGCATTCCTTCCATGAAGCTTTACGTTGGCAAGTTTGTTGTGGAAAGTCAAGTGGTAGCTTTTCATGAATAACCCACTTAAGTGTTATCTTGACTTGCCTTGAGCTTGGGGATTTGACTCCCTTTTTGGCAAATTTTAGACTCTTTTTTAAAAGCAATTGCTACGCTTATTAGTTGATTTGCAAAACTTCAGCATAATGTTTGGGCCAGCATGTGGAATGCTGCTGTCATGCATTTCAACCCTGCACCATCGTATTGGTGTTTTATCAATCGGTTTGCTCTGTTTGGCCACGTGCAGATAGTCAAGGAACAGTGCCAGGGAATGTCCCCAGGTGCTGGAGCTCAATTTTCCGGATTGTTAAATTGTTACAGCAGTCCTTGGCATGGTGTTGACTTGGGTCAAGTATGACTCTTCCCCAGCCATCCCTGGACACAGCTAACAGCTAACACTTCCCAGAGACCATTCCCAGCAGGGGGATTAGGAGAATGGATGGGGGCCATCCTGTGCCAGCTGTCCTCCTCATCAAAGTGCATCTAACCTTCTACTGTTGGCGGACCCTGTGGGTTCAGAAAGAGAGAATTGGAGGGAAGGTGTATAGCAGAACTAGCTATGAGACCAGTGATGCAGACACCAGCCTGGACCCTGGCTTTCCTTTCCACTGCAAAGGCCGTCTTGGTTCCAACTCATATTTAACATGGGTTAAGAAAAAAGAAAAGGCTCCTTCTTCCCCAAGTGGTCATAAAAGAAAGAGAATTGGTTTAGCTGTTGGTCAGATTTGATTACCAGATTTTTTTTCTTTTTTCAAAGGAAATAGGTGATCTAACTTTAAAATGTCTTTCTGTGTATTTCTCATAAATGCTTTAAATTCTGAAATGCTGTTAAGCCATTGTGGATTTAAACACTGTCAATTTTACTTTCATGTCTGAGAAATTTTTCTTTGATTTTAGTATTAAAAAAATGCTGAAATAAAGCAAGTAGTACTTCCTAGCAATGCTATGCTTTTCTTTCTTTTTTTTTTTTTCTCTTTGATAGATACAGACCTGGAAATTCAAAGTAGAGAGTTTTGCCTTGCAACCATGTTGGTGCTTGCAGAAATTTTATGAACATGGTTGTGTTCATTTCTTGAGCAACATTAAGCCAAAACAGAATATTTTTGAACTGAAAAAAAGAAATTATGCTAAGAGGAATATTGTATGGGATAGAAATGAAACAGGTAAAAAAGCAGATAATAGATAATTACACAGACATTCATCTACTCCAGAATCACAGGCTTGAAAAAATTCACCTGGGTTGAAGGCTGGATTTTAACTCTTTGATATTCAAAGGTTAAAACCAAAGTTTTTCAGGTTTGCTACTTCTCACATCTTAGGAGTACATCAGGTTTTCCTGGGTGCTTTCTCTCAGGCAGAAAAGAGTCCGACACTCCCTCTGGGAAGACAGGACTCCATCAGCCTTCTCATGGCACACGAGCATTACTTTAAATCCTCTGTAAACCTGACTGCAGGGGAGGGATTTTGAGCCCTGTTTTGAAGTGAACCTTGTGATACATGAACCACACAAGCTTTAAATTGTGCTTGTATTGTGAATGACAATAATTGATGATGACGATGATAATAATAAAACCAATATTTGTTGGTGTTTTATACATCTGTACATGATGTCCTTAATAAAATTCTTTGGTTTCACTTAGTTTATAGATATGCTCTGATTCACAGAAGAGTCAAATTTTGGTGTCTGTAAAACAATAAGAATCATCAAAAAAATAAGGTCATCAATATGTTGAAATTGGCTGCCAAATCCTACATGGATCTATATGTATCTCATGGCATCTGCCTCACCATATTTTTGTTCAAGTAAGAGATTAGGAAACAAAATCATTAGGATTGAATATCCAGCTGCAGACACAGCACAAGAGAAGATGTACCTCTTACAGTTAATGTCCTGTGAAAATCACACAGGTCCCATAGGGGTTAATCAAACATTTAGGGCTGTGGCTTACAATGTTCTTCAGTCCCTGGAAGAAACCAGCTTTTGAACATCTAAGAAAAAGAGAGAAACTGCAACTATAGTTCTAGAAAGTTAGTAAGCCTAGCTTTAAGCTGCACTTCAGTGTGAGGACTTGTGTGTTTACATCCAGGATTGTGTGCTCAACCTTCACAAACTGTGACCTCTACCCTCAGGCATATATATGCATAACAGAACTATATATGTGTGTGTGTATGTATATGTATACATATATGTGAGTATCCGTGTATGTGTATAAAAACGCTGTGCATGTATAGGAACCAAGAACTTCAAAAAGGAAAATAATGTTTGGGAAATTCAGAGAAGGAAACCCCTGTTTATTTGATAATGGAAATAAAACCATCACTTCAATAGCAATTCATACACCGCTGTCAAAGCAAGCTCCGGGTGGATGTGCAGACCCGCAGGTTCTCTGTAGTTGCTGAATTCCTCCCAGTGTTGTCTTTATCAAAGAGGTAAATGCAGATTCAAAAAAATTGCTTTGATGTGCAAGACATCATAGAACAGCAGCTCCATTCATTGCAGAGAGAGCCCATTATTTAAGTCTCTCAGGCAACTGTACAGATTCCCCATAAAGGGAAAAATAACAGGACTGTGGAAATAAACCCCCCAACAATATGCATTCTGCCCACTTCTGAAGCCTTTCCCTCTGTTTTTCATGTCTTGATTCTGTGAAATGATATTAGCCTTGGGCTCATGCACTAACAGTTCAGATGGGCAGTCACTCCTGACCAAAGCAATACCTGTATTCTGCCAGACTCTCCTGTCCCCAGCTGCAAGGGTGAAGGGAAGCACTGCTAAGAGGCACTGAAGACTTGTCACCTGCCTTTTGTCCTTGAGTCTTCCCCTTAGCTCACCTTAGCTTTTGCTCCAGCGCTTGCAGCAGATCTCAGGGCCTGCTGTGACTCAAAGGGATGGGGCAGATCTGGTTCAATGCTACTGGGGGGCTGCAGGATGAGCCAGGCTCATCCCCAGGGCAACATCCTCCATGGAGATGGCCATGTACAGAGATGGGAAAGGCAGGTGGGAGCTGGGGCAGAAGGAAAGGGGAAATGAAGCCCTATCACCCCTACAATGGCAGGACTGCTGTGAGACCAGCCAGGTGACACATCATCCAGGCACTCTCCTGTGGCAGCAGGGGTAACACAGTTTCCCCATCTCCCCTCTGTACTGTCATAAACCATGCCAGTGTGTAGAAAGGGTCTGTGAAATTAATTATACTGTGAGTGCTTGGTAACCAAATGAATTGTAAATTGTACATTATTAAAACAGCATCAGAGCAACGACTGATCTATTATTCTTTAGGGAAATGTATGAAGATAAGAGCTTTATATGCTTTAGGGTTCTTTCCAGCCACCACACAGCCAGCTTTGGAAGAAAAAATGTGGCAATATTTTGTTACTGCCTGAGTTGCAACTGACACAATACTGTATTGTTTATTTTTATTACTTTGTCTCATATTTAATATAGATGAGGTACTATACAGTGCAAGTGACATATACATGCCCAATCTCCTTCTGTTTGTCCTTTTTCATATTGCATTTGGGATTAATCAACCTCACATTTGTGTAAAAAAAATCCCAAAACTGTAGGTGCAGAAAAGTGAGATAAACATTAAGAAGTATGTCCTTTTGCACAAATCATGTAACTAACAATATTCACAGCTATTGTTAACCAGTCATTTTCCCTGCATGTTGTTCCTTCCTGCCTACCTGTCTTTTAGCTTCTGAGAACTGTAAGAGGGCTGTGTGGGGAGGAGTATGTTCAGAAAAACCTTTTAAATAATAGCAGTAAGGAAAAAGACCATAGGTTTAGATGTGCGTATTTGTTTTTCTCCTTTTCTTCCACAATGCATGCCCTGCTTCACCTTCCTCTCACGCAGTATCTGATATCCAGGAAACTTGGTTCTCACATGTGCACTGGCATCTTCTGGATTAATACAGACTAAAACCTGCGTGTCTTCTCCTAGGGATGCTAGCTTGCTGTAGGACTGCTTTCTAGGCAGTCCCTCCTACACATCACATAATGGTCCTTTTCACCCCTTGCCTCCAGCAGAAAAGTACACGTCTTTCTACAGCCAGAGGTGTCTATGGGAGAAGGGGGGAGCATTTTTTTGTTTGTTTTAATGCCCCTATTGAAGAAATGGAGGCAGAAGCTACTCCAGAATAGCTTTTCCCACAAGTCTCCTTTATATTCTCTCCTTGAAGGAAGATACATGAAAAGTATGCCCTATCCATGCTTGTCAGAAAGGAGGAGAAACAGCTGGAGAAACATCCTCCTCCATCCAGCTGCAGGCACATCTCCTGACTAAGCTGTTCAACGCAGTGACGTTGGTTTCTACAAGCAACACCTCTGTGATCCCACACCAGTGGGAAAGCTTTGGGGGTTGTCATACACTAGAGTGACCCCAAGTGTTTCTTTTCTGGTGCAGAGGACCAGTGGTAGCCAGTCACATCCTCCCTCCTTCAGAGAAGGCCTATCAGAAAAAGTTTTCCTTTTACTGCAAGATCTAGATGGGCATTCAGCAAAACTCACAACTCAAGCAGTCAAAGAAATAACTTAAATTTGAGTGAAGACTCGTTTAAAGTAGTCCAAAGAATTTCAGGACTTGGCCTCGTCTCTATGCAGGCACAGGAGACAATGACATTTTCCTGGCTAAGGTATTTCCATAATGGAATAAGGTATCTTTGCTTGTTTTCCAGTTTTTTTCAGAAGAGAGAGAATTTAGAGTTTAGAGAATTTTCATTCTTCGGAACAACTCTCTTAACCCTATTTACTAGTCTAAAATACAGTGCTGCCTTTCTCGACACTCATAAGCCCTGCAGAAGTCACTACCGTCTTTTAGAAATGCGCTGCCTCCCGCTCCCCGGGCAGCCTCTGCCAGGAGGTGCACTGCGTCCTCAAATTCAAGAGAGGGCAGCATTTTCCTTAGGCTGATCCAAAGGAAGGGGACGACTCCCAAGTGTGTAAAAGAATGTCAGCAAGTGAAAATCGTCAGTCACAAAACACACGAACATTCTGAAAAATTAAATTTAATGGGAAACATGCAGTGCTCTTAGGAGTTTTTATATATATATATATAATATATATTAAATATACATATATATATATTGTATAACCAAACCAAAACCCAAACAAGCTCTTAATTGATTGATGATGGTAATGAATATATTCCATCTATGTTTAAGGAATTCTTGCATCAGCTGTTGTGCAGTTGTAATGCTGTTTCTGCAGCACACCACAATGACTTTGCCACCAACTTTTGCACTGCAATAGCCAACTAATAACAGACTGATGCACCCCAGATAAATAACACACGTGAACGTAGTGCTAAACTGTGCCTGAGGTAATTAAGGATCCACTGCCCTCTCATTAAAGTCCCTATTCAATTAAATTCTTCAAACTATGCCTGAAACGCTTACCAGGCTGTTATTTTTGATTACTTCAGTATTTGCTTAAAAACCAGCAAAACTACTCCAAAGCAAAGAATCAGACTTTTGTGATGTAACCTTGAAATATGTGTCTTCCAGTGTGAAATAATCATGCCTGCAAAGAAAGATCAAAATGCTTGTTTTAATCCAGAAACCTGGACCCTTGTGACCACGAGTACGCTCCTTTCAGCTGACTGCGACTTACCCACTGTTTGTGAAGAGTCCATCCAGTGTTTGCTCTGCTGGAACAGCAGCACAGCATTGACTTCTACAAGGAAATTCCAAGGATCAAGGTATATTTAAAGTACACACTGGATTGTAAAAGAACTAGAGGGCACCCAAGCACAATACAGCACTTTTTAGTTTACCCCATACTCAACTTTTGGTGCAATTTTACCCTCCTGAAATAACTACTGTCAGCACTGTCTCTGGCACATTCAGCCAGGTTGCCTGAATTACTTGAAGAGCCCAGGACAAGGCAAATACACATTTTCATTCTCTGTTTGCATCTAACAAATAACAGATGTTGCAATATTGAAGAAGCACACCTGATGTGACTAACAAGGGATTTCTAAAATATTTGCCCTAAGATGACAGCCACCCTGCTATTAAGCATTTACTTAATGAAATGTGTACAAAGGGAAATGGTGTAGCAATTCTCCTTAAGACGGAGCAAGCTGCTTGAAATAAAGGTTTCCTGTGTGACCTTGGGCTAAATCTGCATTACCAGAAGGATGCAGACCCAAGCTTGAGAATACTTGCTTCCTACCAGCCTTCAGTACCCACTGAAGAATCCCTGAAGGAGCCTGTCGGACCCAGGACTTGGTGCCGCTGCCCTCACAGCCACTGGCCCTGCGTTCCCTCAGGCAGCAGCCCCTGCCATGTGACTGTCCCCGCGGTCCCTGGGATGTGCCAGCTGAACCCTCTTGCATCCACTGGAGGGAATCTGGCACAGCACCTCCCGGCAAACCTGCCAGGAAGCAGGGTCAGCCCTTTGCAAATAAACCCTGCCTGATCTGAGTAACACAAATGGACGCCTGGAAGATTAATTCATCCCCTGTAATAATACAACTACTGTTTGCACAAACCAGTGGCATGCAATAGTTTCTTATTAAAATGCTCAGAATATGCATTAAGATACCTCTAAACAAAGTGTGGCTTAAGGAGAGAAGAGAGTGAAAAATTTCCTTGCTTACAATTTGCCCCTCTTTCATCAGATTTGATATAAAGGTACGAACAGCACTGTAAATGGACCAACGAGTTGTCTAATCATCTAGAACACCCTCACGTAATTTATATCATCTCTTAATTTCTGTTTTGTAACCTCCATGGCTGTCTTCAGTGAATCATAGCATACAGCTCTACTTGGAGAGCATACCAGGGTATGATTTTTCCCTTTGTTTCCCACTTGCCCACAACGGAAGCATGCAAATTTCAGCAAGGTATGTACCTACCGCATTAATCCTTTCTAATGTGATTCCAGTCGTCTCCTTAAAAGCAGAATCTAAAAGATTATTTTTACTGTTTCCATTCCCTATTGTGGTACACAGTTTTCTTGCTGAAAGGATATTAATCTAACTCTATACACACAGAGATGAATATACATTCGAATCACAGATACATATCAATTTAACACACATCACAGACTGGAAATACATTATTAAAATTAACTGCATTACAGAGAATAGATGTATAGACAAAACTGCTGAGGTACTTGACTCTCCCAATTCCACGGTGCCTTAACGCTTGCCGCAAACCTGCCATCCCTTTGTAATGCAGTCCTGAGATGCTTAATCTGCTTTCTCTCTTCCACCGACGTAAATCAGCAGCAAAGTTGTCTGTAGAGAAGCAGAGTCTGGGGGATAATTGTGGCCTGGTGGGTTATCTATCTGTAGCTGCATGCACAATGGGTCGGCTCACCAAATTTTTCACATGCATATTTTTTCAGGCTCTTTTCCAGCAGGGAGTTAGGAAGTGAGAAACAACAAAACTAGTTTAATGCATCGGGTAAATCAGACCAGCTTATTGTGAAACCCATCACCACACATGATTGTTATGATAATACACGCGGGTGAGCTCTGGTTATTACATGCACAGCCCTGTACTAACTGCTCCCTACAGCTCGCCCGTTCTCTCACTTTAGCAACACCCCACACACCTGTTCAAATAATATTACTATTACCTTGTGTTGACACCACATCCACCCTTTCCTTTCATATACTAAGAGCTCCTGGTGAACTGTAAATGGAAAACTTGTGGTAGCAGAAGCCGATTGTTTACCCGTCTCCAGTTTGTTGCCACAGATACTTGGTTGGGGGAAGGGAACAAAGATCAGTTTGACATCCTTGTTAAGCAGGATTTGCCCCCCACCTTACCCACAAAAGGTTACGAGTTGCTATTCAAGCCTGAGCTCCGCAGGTGTGCCATCACACCTGTCTGAAAGAAAACAAAATACAGTTCGTTTCAATGTAGCTATTGCCCCAGCAAAATAAAGAAGACCTTGCCCTGCAACACAGACACGAGCATTTGTTTTAATATTTCAATGAATCCAAGAAAATACTGACAGATAGCTCTGTTTATATTTAGCATACAAGACAAATACAATGCAAGCTTCCCCAGCAATTGATGGCAGTGAGCCACTAAACTAACTCATAGGCAAACTCATGGCAAAACTCAACTCAAAACCCATCTGGCAATGGAAAAGAGAATTTTATAACTCTCCAGGTATTTCAAAGCCAGGTCGGATGGGGCTTTGAGCAATCTGGTCTAGAGTCCCTGCCTGTGGCAGAGGGGTTGGAACTAGATGATCTTTAAGGTCCCTTCCAACTCAAACCATTCTATAATTCTATGATTAACAGGAAACTGAGTCCAAGGCCAAGCCAGGGACAGGCTGGGCCTCACAATTAATGTCCTTCACCATTTAGCTGTGATGGAGCTACTGCTGCTGTTGAGTCACAGGTAACTCTTTGCATAGAGAGCCATCATGGTTTTAGAATAGAGGGAAGTTAAAAGCTGTGGGTCCCGGTGCTGTTCTGCTTGGTTGAAATCTACGCTCAACTTCTTACACCAGTGACAACAGTGTAGGTCTAGGGTAAGTTGGCAAAAAATGGCAAAATCTGCCTCCTAATCGAGGCCTGGAGGAGGCATAATGGGATTTTGTCCATGCAAAGCAGTGCACTACAGAGACCTAAATGTACCCATTCATTCATGTGAATTTGCCATTTGACATCTGCTGAAGGTGATGGAAAGACTTAGGTGGGCATTTGATCCAAGAGCTGAGTCACTGGAGTTTCCAATGCTTTAGGTAAAAACATTTTTCACCAAAAAGGGCGAACGAAATTTTTTTCCCATTTTCCAGCTAAAGCAGTGCTCTATTTTTACTACCTCATATTCTTATTAGAACCCTTATCCATATCTGCTTCCATCATGGTTTAAAGAGCATTGTTCATAGTCATCTTCTTATGAAGGTGTCCCTGATTAGAATAGGAAGTGTGGTCGATGTGTAACACCACCTGGTTTGGAAGGAGTTTGTATACTGGGCTGCAACTTACACAGAGAAACGTCCTTGAGGTAGCAGGCATATTTTATTTATTGCTTTATTTATTGCTTATGTCAAGTAAATGGAATCCCAAATTATAAAGATGCAAAACACAGTGTGAGTATTTATCAGCACTGAATGTTTTTATGTACTCCAAAATAACTTGGGGTTTCCCAGCTGACTGTGAGCAGCTTGCTGGTTTTGAAGATCTAGCACCTTTGGAACTGAAGGGACATGCTGAATTTCAAGCACTTGGAAAGAGAATTAATTGCTTGGACAGCACCACCTTTTTTTTTTTTTTTTTTTTTTTTTTTTTTGCGTATGCTCATCAATAGCAAATGATGAAGCCTCTGGGGGATATTAACACAAGTAAACTAAACACAGGAGTGGGATTGTTTAAACAAGGTGAGACAAAAGCCTTCATACTACAAGCAAATGAATTTGATAGCAATTTGTTATATTTCCACCTCTATTGTTGCAGATGTCTGCATTTAAATAAGAACTTTATCTTTCTTGGCCCTGGTTTTCCTCCTTCATTAGCCTGCATGGAGGTCAGAGAACCTCTTATCTCATGGGCTACTCCTGCAAGGACCTGGGAGCTTGGGTTCCCCCTGCAGCTTTCTATTGAGGTGGGGATAGAACTTCTGCCTGCTCTCCCACCCTCTGAGAACAGGGAAGGATTTGCCCTGGGTAACAGCTGCAAAGGCATGAAGTCATCTGTGTCCATGTTTTTGCTTCCATATGCACTGCACCTTCACACCTGCCCCTGGCTTTGGCAGCTGCTTGGCAGGAGCCCCCATACGCTTCAAAAACACCAAAACCCCCCAAAAAATCCTGGCGGCACCTGAAGCTCTGGGACAGCTCACAAGGCACTGCTGGTGATATTGGCTTCTACTTACCTGGTGAGCCTGGCCTGCACTAAAACCAAGAAACTGCTTCCTCGTTAAAGCTGGAGAAGGCAATGTCCTTTTACGTGATGGCTACCCCAGTGCTGTGATGCTCCTGCCAGGATGGACCCCCCAATCTCTGAACAGACACATCAGAAGCCAGGGAAAGTATTGGCTTGTAGCACTATGTCAACCTGCCCCTCTGAGTCCAGGCACTGCCACCCTCCCAAACTCTTCCAGGGATTCAACACCTGCACTGCAGTCCACACGTCACCTGTTTCCGGCCCTGCATGTTTCCAGGGCTGCTGCAGAAGGTAAATAGCAACAGAAGACAAAGCCTTAAAAAACTGATCCTAAATGGATGTATGTTTCAGTCTTATTAAGTTGAAGTATTCTTTCCCGTTACCACATTTTTATGGGAATCTTTCCAACCTGCTGAAAAGACTAAGCAATATTGATTTTTAAATATTCTAAATGAGATATAGATGCTAGACTGCTACAAATATAGACACCAGCACCTCTGAATGAAAAGATAGCCTGTTGAATAAATAATGCATATTTTAAAATGTCTGAATAGGAACTTACAGGATAAACGGTAAGAGCTTCAAAGGAGCCATTGATCTATGGAGTACATAATATGCATGTCAAAAATTATTGGAATATTTATTTACATGACACGTGGCTCAGAAGAAGCCATTATGGCCCTTAAGCAAATTATACATGTTGTGAAAATTATCAAAGTGCTTCTTTTACCAGAAGCAAGTGTATCCTATCAGTTGATAAACACATGATCTTTGCGAAAAAAAAACTCCAAAAGGAAGCAAACGTGAGGCTAAAAGAAGGTTAAAAGAGAAAAGAGGAAAAAAAAAAAAAGAAGAAAATAAAAACCAGCCCTTGTACCATGTCAAAGTGTTCCATGCCCATCAAAGGAAGAAAAGCCCGTGCTGCCCTGCCCCGCATCCTGCGCGGAGCTGCCGTCGCACTTCATGTGGGGAGGGAATGCTCCTGTCTCTATGTGCCAAAGTCCGGGCTGCCAGCTCTTCTCCCTACAGGCCAAGAAATTACAAACAGGGACTAATTCATTCCAGCCACTGCCGTGTCCTCTATTTCGAATTAAGCTGCCAGAAGAGTGCTCTGCTTTCCCAGCCCGTGCCCCTCTGAGTGACACGGGGGACAGGCGGGGAACCGCAACCCACGGGCATCGTTTGCACCTTTGTGTGTGGAGATGCGCTTTTTACGGCTATGCTTATAGGTCCTCAACTGCCTCTGCACAGCCAAGCACGGACTGAAAATAGTCTTGTGTGCCCCCTCATACCTTCAAGCGGAACAAAGAGGGGGAAACATTGCCTTGCAGTACTTAGTGTGCCCAGGAGCCAGGTCCATCACTCACCAGCATCTGGCTGATGGCTTCAGCTGCGTGCTTGTGCCTGGGCACAACACTCAGAAGGGTTTGCACTGCTCCTTCCCCAGTGCTCCGTGGGTGACATGGCTCTTCTCTGGCAGATGTTTGGCTAAGGAGGAGGGATGCCAACTTAGAAAATTCCCCCACACATCCATGTTGCTGTGATCACACTGCAGTTTATGCCATAGCCTGGTCCCTGAGAATTTTTTTTCTGGCTGCGAGGGGGAAAAAGGTTTTTGTCAAGAAGGTATGACCAGGACGGGGCGGCTCAGAGATTGCCTCTGGCCCACGGGATGCTGGCAACTGACTGGCAACTGCCTGCAGCCAAGCTCCCAAGTGCCGTACAGCCCCAGGTGCCCAGTCCTCAGATCAGCTCTGGTGTGCTCCAAGGGCTGGTGCGTGCATGCCTGCTTTGGACATTTGGGAAAGCAGGCTCTACCGGTAGGCAGAGCATGCAAGTTTTCTCTTACCCAGGAATGAGAGTAAAGGGTGGATTTTTTAATGCAGGAAAGCAAGCAGTTGTATGGGGGAATATATTTAGCCAGTGTTTTCACATCACATGTTCTGGGACTGGAGAGCAGAACGTTTTCAATAATGTTTTGGAAGCACGCTATTCAGTACTGCAAACCTTACTACTGGAGAAACCAGTAAATTGTGTTGCATCTAAAACAATTACTTGAATTACTTGTACCATGGTTTCTTCTTTCCAACTGCAAAGGTTTTACAGAAATGTGACTTCTACGGCTATAAAAGCCTTGAAAATACAAATAATAGTAAAGTTCGGCTCTGCATTTGCATAAACCTGTTTATCCTATACATGGTTTATTCATTAACTCTCGGAACGACCAGCAGGACAGCTATGGCATTCCTTATGACCATTTCGCTTGTGGCTGAAAACGCAACTGTTTAAAAGGAACACTACGGAAAGTGAAAATAAATATAATTCCCACGTGAAACAGCAGAAAAAATGCCACAGGAGCTGGCATTTGGCTTTTACATGGAATGAAACTTTCCTGTCACTTGGAAATTTCAGAGGGGAGCCTCAGCACCTGCAAGGATTGGGACCTCCACGCCGGAGCTCACCGAAACAGACGTGCAGCATTAGCAGTGTCCATTGCTGTGCTCTGCAGACAGCATTCGAGTTAGGGACAGAAAATACCTGGCTCCCTCATTTATTCCTCCTAGAGACCATTTTCTAGTCCTTTACAATTTCAGTGTCCCATGAAAAGAGGCTCCTCACAACCTCTACTTGCAGTGTATTTCCCAACCAGCTCCTCCTTAGGAAGGCTTTTCTGGTAATCACCCCAGCTTTCCCCATGCTTCCTTTCTTACCCAAAACTCGCTCCACATAAGAAAGGTGGCAAAACAGGAATGCATTTTACCTGTTTCATCTCCTTGCTTCGATAAAGATAAGTACATGTTGCCACCGGTACAATTGGAAAACTGGAAGTTTGTTGGACAGCCGGTGACTTGCTCAAGGTCACAAAAGAGCCTCAGTAGCAGAGCTGGGAACAGAATTTGGTATCCTAATTCCTAATCTGGCAGCCTCACCACAACTCTCATCACGCAATCAAAAAGCTCCTTTGAAGGAATGCTTTTGTGACTAAGAGAAAATTCAAGGCATTAGCAGAAAGAGTCCTTTTAATTTGCCTTTGTTCAAACATTTACGCCTTTTGCTATATGGAAAACATGATTTAAACAAGATACAGGACTACAGTATGATGAAAGACTCTAGACTTTGAAAAACAAAAAATAATTACGGCTGCATTTAGGACTGTACTGATTCCAGGCATTAGGAAGCAAGTGTTTAGATATTCCTTTCGAGTTTTATACTTAGCATAAGGAATAAGTAAAGACCAGCATCTATAGCGAGCTGGTAAGAGTTTTCGTTTACGCAGGCTTTCACATTTCCAAAAAATACTACATATAACAGGAAAAAATTTCACAGCTTTTTAATTAGACTTCATTTTCTAAAGGTCCTAACTTGTTGCACCACAAGTTTTTCAAAAAGCAAACCCAAATCCTTAAGCTGCTACACTCAACGGGAGATTGCCCTGACCTGAAACAATCCAGGGTTTGGTAGGTTCTTCCTTGAAGAGCAGCTCAGTAACTTACCAGCTCTCCCAGGATATGTCAGCTTTGATATTTAGAAACTCTACAGGATAGTTTTATATTTTAGGACAGCACCTTTTGCTTGCTTCCTTTCCTTTGTAATGGAATACGATAATTTGGCAACAGTGGATAGAAACAAATGAGCGTACTGAGAACCAATGTTACTGAAAAAGTGTATACAAAATAATCTGAGCTGCACAAGCTGAAGTAAGCAGAACACTACAAATATTAATAGGATAAACAAAGAAAATGAATGTAAATTTAAAATGATCCATTGGAAAAAGATGTTTCTTAACACAACAGAAAAATTCCCGAAGTGCAGTAAAAATCCTATTGATAGCATTTTTACTGTCACCAAAGTAGTTGGGAGACTCAGGATGAGAGGTTTGTGACTTAGTTTTACAAGAACATGTATTTTGCTCAGTAAATTACTAAAATTGCAACAGAAGAGCGGGGGGAATACAATGCAGGAAGACCCACTCCCCATCCCTGATCTCCTGGCTCAGCCTGTAAAATGCCTGTGCCTTTAAAGCATTTGCAGTGACAGGAGGCCTTGTGTTTGCAGATGTGTTAGCCACTTCTTGATTTGATCTTTACGCAATTATTTTGATAAAGAAAGCCTTCATCTTGTTGACACTATCACTGTAGCCAATACCTATGGACCCCCATTGTTAATTTCCTTATAAATACTTAATAGAAGTCCTCCCTTGGGCTATAGTACTTTTGACACTTGTATAATCTGAAACAAATCCTCTTTTTTAGTCAAACAGACCATGTTACACACACAGTTGGCTAGCTATTTACAAAGCGCCCAATTAAATCCTACTTAATTCTCCCACTCTGAAAATCCCATTTCACTAGTGCGCAGGCTACTGATCACACAAGATGAGGATCTTTCACTGAGCCTGGACACAAGTTTACAGCCAGCAGGACTTGATTGTACAAGAGCTTGCTGTAAAAATAATTCACCCGTCAAATGCTATATACAAATAGTGAAGAGAATGTGCAAATTCAGAGGATTCAAGAAATAAGCTGAAGAATCACAGTTAAAGACAGGTAAATCTAGTTTAATGTTCACATGTAGTAGTTACACATCACAAAGATTAAACAGGATTTTAACTGTAACATAGCTGCAGTGAAATGTAAATCATTTTGTACTAGAAAAATAATCTTGACGCAGTTATCCGATTTTTGGTCTACTTAAGTTCATTTTAAGATGAATTTACATCACTGATCATAATGACTTTGCCCATGTGCCTTTCTGCAGTTCACTATTAATACTCTTTGGACGAAGGAAACAGCAACTGTTTTTGTCAATGGTTTGCCCTTTGGTTGCAAGCAGAGAACTGTTTTCAGTTTTTAAGCAATTAATAAGCTGTAGGAACACATATTTTCAATAAAACCGTTTGGTGCTAAATGAAGTTCCCAAACAAATTTATTCATCTAATTCAACAGCAGATTCAAAAAAAAAGCTGATTAGCGATCTAAAGCAGTGCCCCCATAATGCAAAAACCTAGATAGAATTCGCTTTTCTATTCTCAGTAAAAAACACTACATCTTACTGCTACTTTTATAGAATGCGCTAAAAACCCCTGTGCCTAAATGACAAAAGTGTAGTCTCAATGTATAATACACTTACAAACATTTTTAAGTCTAGATTGAGGAAAACACGTTGTATGGACTCCAAACAAGTTTATTTGCAATTAGACATCTCATGCAATCATGCAGGACCACTAGCTATAGCTGCAACTTTCGAGTCTAAAGGACATTTGGGGACAAAAAGTCCTAAACATTCAAGGTATTTCCATATTAGCAGCTCCATACTTGAGCTGCCGCTTTCTAAAGAGATATTCCCACAGATTAAAAAAAACATACACACCTTTATAATATTTACAAAAAAATATTTAATTAAAAATATTTTATAATTACAGTAGTCTATTAAAGCATATACTTTTCTCACACTTATAGAACATCTCTATATATACACAGTATGAAATGTCACTCATTTGTCTATACAATATGTAACATTCCTGCAGGGAGAAGAAAGTTCCCTGGGCCCCAATAAAATCCATCTATTTTAAACAATAGATGTCAAATATATCTACAAATGCTCTGGTAGATTAGTAAAGCTTCAAGATTCGGCTGCTCGGTCCCTTAAGAGTTACAAGTTTCTACAGTCTGGTTTAGGCTCGGTCCTCTATCCCGGGGCAGAGTCGCAACTTTTCCCGCTGCCACCGTGGGACACGCCGCCGCTCACAGCTGGCCGGGAACGACGAGAAGAGACGGAACCGGGGGGGGGGGAAGGGGGGAAAGGACACGGGGAGCTGGGGGGGGGGGGGGAGGGGAGGGGACCGCTACGGACGTGCAAAATGGTGAAAAGGCTTGGCTCTGCCGGGGTGAAGCATGGGAACTGCTCGGGGGGTTGGATGGCTCCTTCCTCCGGTGCGGCGAGGCAGGGCCGGGCCCCCCCCCGCCGCCGCCGCCCGCCCCCCGCGTTGCCTCTGCGCGGCGCGGCGCCGCCGCACACCTGTGGGAGAGGAATGAATAGAGGGGGTGTGTGAACCGCTCCGCTCCAGACCGACTGGCGCCACCAACAAAACACAAGACATGCTTGATCAACAACCCAAAACAAACCAGGTCAAACAACAACCGCAGCTCCCAGGCTGGGCCAGGCGGAGGGAGGGATGCGCAGCTGCACGCCGCAGCCAGAGGCGCTCCGGGGGGAAGGGGGGTGTTTGGGGGGGGTGAAAAAAACCTCAACCACCCGGTAATTAGAGAAAATAAAATAACCACCCCGTAATTAAAAATAAAACCCCAAAGCCTTCTGCAAGTATTTCTCGCCGGGCTCTGGTCCCCCTCCGGCAGGCTTCCCGCAGGATGCGGTGCGGCCCCACCGAGCCCGGGCGCTGCGCCGCGGAGGGCTGCGCTCCCCCCACCCGCGGCCCCGTGCCCGCCCGGCACTCACCTGGGGAGCGGCGGTCAGCGGCAGAGGATGCTGTCCCCCGGCTTGTTAACAGAGCCTGCCTGCGCAGCAACCAAACACGGCAAATTAACAACTGGGGAGAAACCACACTGAGACCCCCCCCCCCCCTCCTCCGCGTACCCAGGCACTACCATAGCTCCGTCGAGAGCGCTCAGGGAAGCCCCCCAGGGGGACGGAACGAAGGCGGTGGCCGCAGCGCTGCGGGAAGACCCGGGGGCGCGGGGTGCCGGGGCAAGCCGCTTCCCGTGCCGCCGGGCTGCGGGGGGTCCCGTACAAGGGAGCCGCTCCCCGATTCCCGCCCCCCCAAAGCACGCTGCGTTCCATGTGCACAGCCCCCACAGCCCCTCACACTCGCTACACGGCGCGGAGGCTGGAAAGCGCAGGAACAGCGCGCCTGTCCCCGTGTGTGCAAACACGCCGGCTACAGCTACTCTCTCGAGAGGCTGTAATTACACGGTAGACACCGTGCGGCTGCCTGCCCGCACCGAGGGGATGCGGGCACCCACTGCGCACCGCCGGGGCGTTCCTGCGGCCGTCCGCCCCGTCCCCTTCGGTAACTAAGGCTTCTCGGCAGAACCACGGGGTCGAGAGTGGCGGCGCATCACCGGGGCGCTCCCACGGCGGCCGGCGCTGACCATCGCGCCACACCGCTCCGCATCCCGCTCCCCGCGCTCGTGTGTCACGCACCTCTTACCGGGTCAGTGTTAAGGGCTGTCAGCGGGGTCCTGGGAGTGCCCACGGGACAGCTGCCTGGGTGCAGAGCGGGCGGCGGCGGCTGCTGCCGGAGCAGCGCTGGGTGCGTCTCCAGAGCCAGCTGCAGGTCGAGGATATAGTCGATGACGTGCTGCAGGATCTCCACTTTGCTGACCCTCTTGTTGGGCGGGATGGTGGGCACCAGCTTCCTCAGCCGGCTGTAACAGTCATTCATATCGCACTGCAGGCACAGCGCCGCCGGCTCCTCGCCCGACGGCGGGCCCCCCTTGCAGCCACTGTGCTCGGCCAGGCACCGCAGGGCCGGGTGCCCCCCGCCGCCGCCCGCCACGCCGGGCTGCGCCTTGCGACTGGGGTGCCGGACGGGGCTCACGGCTTTCATGGTGCCTCAAGGAGGGAGGGAAACCTCCCGATCCACCACCGCCGCCTGCTGCTGCCGCTGCGACCTCGGGAAGCCGCGCACGCACCGCCCGCAACGGGAGCGGAGCGCGGCCGCAGCGCCTCGATGGCGTGAACGGCGGCCGCCCCGGGGATGTAACGAGAGGCGCTCGCGGAGCCGCGCAACAACAGCGGCACCACAAACCCACCCCGCTCCAAAAAAAATTTTTTTTCTTAAAATGAAAAGCTCGCGCTCGACAGCCGACCAGCCACAATCACGACCGCCTCTGCCGCCGCCGCTGGCCGCGCCGTCCCCTATATACCGCGGGGCGCGGGCGGGGCGGGCGGCGCCG
>NW_024582057.1:1875034-2102373 GCF_017639235.1 Corvus kubaryi
TCAGGGCGCGCCGCCCCCCCCCGGAGCGCGGCGGCGGCCAATGGCGGCGGGGCCGGGGGGGCGGTGGCTCTGCTGGAGGGGCGGGCGGCTCGCGCTGACCCCCCCGGGAGGAGGAGGCGGCGGTGGCGGAGGAGGAGGCGGTCCCGGGGAGGAAGGACTGCGGGAATGCGGGCGGGACCGGCCGCGCAGCGGCTCCCGGCGCCGTCCCCGCGGTCCGGAGCGCAGCGCTGCGCGACCGGCGCCGCTCCCCGCCGCCCGACCCGAACGAACGCGGCTGCACCCGCACTCCCATCCCCCCCATCCCCTTTCCCGGGAGGGTTCGCATCTCCTCGGGTCGTGAAGCGCGTTTTTATCCTCTCGGTGTAGGAGACTCATTCCGGCTTTACACATTTTTGAGGGACTTGGGGACGCTGGTTTACAGGCAGGGAAAATCCCAAGCAAAACTTGAGGAGTGTGGGGGAGAAGGAAGGAGGAGGGTTTAGGGACTTCAAGCAAAGCAGTGCCAGGGAACATTAAATTAGAGCACATAACTATTAAAAATGCATGGAGATGGAGTATTTAAAATTCCTTCATGACATATAATATTAATCCGTTTTATGTAAAATTCATACCTGTAACTTAATTTGGTCCATTAATGCAGCAGATCACGTATTAGTAGATGTACCATGTTTTAAATATGATGCTGGAAATGTCCAGAGTTCTGTACTTTGAGACAGAGCATTAAAATTAACAGACATATACTCCTGAGTCCTGCTTAAGTCATCTTGTGGCAGATTGTAACCTTTTAATTTAATAATGCAGTGTTGAAACTCACTGTTAATTCCTGCTAAGGATTAAGAGCCACTGCGTATTTGAATAGGACACCAGTGTAAGAAACCTGGCACCTGATCCTATGGATGCTGCAGCACTGCGAGCTCTCCATGAGTGAAGTAGGGCTGATTGCTCGGGCAAAGGACTGAAGGAAGGAGTAAAGGCTGCAGGATCTGCCCCTAAGCTTGTAAGTCAAACCCAACAGAAGGGAAGAAATCCATAATGGTGATTAATGATTACATGTCCCCTCAAAGCTTAGTCACAACGGGTGATATATAAAGGATACAGTGGGAAGCTGTCAAACCCAGAACTTGAATGAGCGGTGAGACTGGAACATCTGAAGCGTATAATGAAGCACACTTGCATTCTCTCTCACCTCTTAAAAACACTGGTTTTGAGGCTCTGCTTACAAATAGCCACACTTGTGTTCCTTATTTTGTCCCACATTGCCAGTGCCATCCATGGCAGTTAGGCTCCTCTCAGCTCAAAATCCAAGTGTGTGGTGTAAATCTTTGAGGTGTAAATCTACACTGAGGTCTAGATTTGTATGCTACATCGTGATGATGTGATGGGAAGATGTGCTTCCACTAGCTAGGGGCTGGACGATCCCAATTCTGTTGCAGTCGTTGCTTTCAATCAGTGAAACTCCTTGCAGTTTCCTTGCAGGCATAGGCCTTAAAGCGCACATTATGGTTACTTTGTCTGTTTTCTGGAGTCCTGGTAATATGGACAGATTTGATGTGCTGTCTAGAAAAAAATACATTGTAAATTGTGGTGAAAATGCATGCTCAAATCTTGCTTGTGCCATTTAATTAAAATCTGCATGAAACGAGATAACCCTGTAATATTGGGCTGTTCTGTTAGTACTGAATCCCCTCTGGGATCCCCTCTGATCTCACTGGAAATCTCTGGGAACCCCCAATATGTAACTGTCTCCCCTCTAGCTCTCCCAGAGCTAATTTGGAGAGATTATGTCTGTACACGCAGACAAACACACACATACACACACCCTGGAGCAGCACTATAGCAAATCCACTGAGACTACACTGGTTCTTGAAGATGACTCAGTATTTCTGTAAACTCATGAAGAACCATGAAATGTCTCACACCTCTTTTTCCATCAGGCTCCTTCCACTGCAGAGGGTCCAGAGGAAAATCCGAGGGTCTGCAAGTGTTGAAGTTGCGAGAGGATTGCATGTGTTCATGTAGCTAACGTATTACAGTGGAGATATGCGGGAGAGGGAAAAACAGCCCTCCCCTTCAACTACCATATAAATATTCAGGGTTTTCCTCTAGTAACTTCCTTTGATACTCATGAAGCTGATACATGTTAGTCCGACATGCTCGGCTGAAGAATACGCACCAATTCCCTGTCAACAACAGGTCTGCTTTTGCTCTCCTTGAAGTCAATGGCAGTTTTGTCATCGACTTAAGTGGGACCAGGCTAGGTTGGCTGCTTTTTCAAGATTTAGATTGGATGTGCTTAGTAAATTGCTTTAGAAATGGGTTGGAAAACCCAGAATGTTATCCATCTAGGTGGGCATAGTGAAACTCTTCATCCCTGAAGAGGCTTGTACACAAGAAAGAGGGACAGTGGCTATTGTTCATGCTTTTGTCCTATTAATAGCAATATTTTTCATGACATGAGTATATAGGGATTAACATTTCTGTTTTTCACCAGACCAAGTTTGGATTTTAAATAAATTCTCTGCATCTTTAAACATCTGGTCCCTTTCTGGCTGGCTGGAGGAGTTTATCTGTCTTGGCTGGGTTTTTCTGTGCTTTTGTCCCACATCCAGAGTCAAGATTCATTTCCATTACAAGCAACTCTTGCAGTATTAACACAAGATTCTTGATAATGCTTGAATGGGCCAGTTTGGTCTATTAAAAGTGAACCAATGAGTTCAGATCACATCATAGGTGTTCTCTGAAGATTAGAAAAGTTGCTTTTGATTCAAACCCAAAGTAAAACAAGTTGAAAATGAAAATGTAATGACTGGCTTTGTATGCCCTGTGTCATGAAGATAATCCCATTGAATTTAATGAGAATGAGTAACGTATTCTGAATTTGTCAGCACAGGTCTGAGTATATGAATATGCCATTGAATCCAGGGGAAGAAATAAACCTGAGACATTGATGGCTGTCTCTTGAGTCATGGCGCCAGGGAAGGGGGACAGTCCTTCCAAGCACAGAATGTGTGACATTTCCTCTGACAGCACTCTGGATCTACAGATGTTTGTGCATGATATGGTGCCATTCAACCAGTTGTACCACATTAGTTAAAATAGTCTCTGGACAGATCACATTTGAAGGGAACACATTCAGGTATGCAGAGGGAAGCAAGCAATCAACGCGGTTACTTACACAAGGTTACTTGCTATATCTACCTTAAGAGGGCATGAAATGCACACAAATGCTCAATGCATTTTTATTCTTAAGCAGGTTATGAAACAGTGGTTGAGTCAAGTGTCCTTGTTTTTGAGCTTGGGGCACACTGTATCAGAGCAGTGCAGTAAAATCCCAAGCTTTCCTTTCTTTGAGGCTGATAACTGGTGTGACAAGTTTCATCCTGGTGGGCATAAAGATATGTGATACTGAGACCCCCTGCTCCCCATTCCTGTTGACTTCAGCAAGCAGCCAGAAGACTCAGGATCTCGGAGGAGCTGCTCAACACCTAGAAGGGCTGATCATTAAAAAAGCATTATAAATCTCTGAATGGTTTATGGTTTATGAGGGAAATAGCAATTGATTCCTCAGTGGTGCCATTACTCTCCACTATTGCTATCATTCAAAAGGCAATAATGTTGGTTATTTACCTTCAATTAAAATATCTAGTTAGTTGTGATGTCATTTAAAATAGCAGTATAATGTGTTTAGTGCTCCCTTATCAAACACCATAGATAAACTCCTCTTGGCAACAGGGGATAGTGATATGAAATGAAAAATTGGGCAGGGGAGTAAGATGGAGGAAAGACCATGTAAATCTTTTCCTGGATTATTATTCCTACATGCCTGTGTCCCTTTGTACAACAGACTGGAGGTGAGACTGCAGGCTCCTTTGCAGTGACACCCCATGGATCCTCCAAATGGGTCAGGGAAGATCCACTGGGCTTTCAGGGAGTACAGAGAAGTCACCTCACTCTGCAGAGCGTACCAATGGACTGAAATCCACTGGTCTTCTGGTACCACTCCTCACCAGGGATGATTCATCACTAAAGCTCTTGATCACCAAAACTCAACACAACCTTTTCCCCAAATAATATGAGCTGTCTTTAGTACTGTTCTCCCTATATTCCTCAAATCCAAAATCTAAATATACACTTTACTAAATGTGATTTTTTTTTTCTCATTTTCTGGTTGTGTTCATTACAGAAATTTCTTCTTAATAAGAAGACCTAAAAGATTCTCAAGACCTTCAATTTCTCAGTGCCCCCCTTGCATGAAGTTTAATATAAAATAAAAATAAAAATGGTTGTTGATTGTTCACAATAGCTCTTCACAGACAAAAGAGAAATTTTTTTTGCATGTTCATGTAGTTGTCCAAGTTAGAGAACCCTTCTAATGACAGAAGCATACTTCTACCCACTACTTTATGTTTTCTTTCAGCTTTGTATGCTACAAGAAAGTCACATAACAAACGTTATGGAGAAATGAGGAACAGAACTAAAAAAGCCCTTCTCCATGTCTTGATTCTCATGTATGCTTCTTTTTACACAAATGTGGAAATAAATGCATAAAGAAATATTTCACCTCAGTTGGTGGACAGAACCAAAAAAAATACTGTGATGAGGTTCGTGTCTACAAGCGATTTTCTTGCTGTGCTGTCTCCAGCATGGCTGTGTTGTAGGAATTTGTTCAAACCCACATCATCCCTTTGAGAGTCTGCAGCAGCAGAATGTCACTGACAGGCGCCCTGGCATTTTGCTGGTGGTTGTATGTCAGCTGAAGGCTAATGTCATTTAAGAAGGTTGCTTTGTTCAGGTGACCAGAAACACTGGGTTTGTCGGGTAATGTCAGATTTCTGCGTTGACTAAAGCAAGCTTGTGGCAAGAAAGATAACTCATGCTGACAACCTTCTGCAGTGTGGTCCAAATATAAACAATCAAGATGCTTATTCTGGGGAAGGGGAAAATAATTTAGGAGTATTTGGAGCAGCTTCCTGAGGAACACTCCATTAAACTGAGTTACATAGTAACAGATTGAATTTAGAGTCTTAACTTTAATTTTATTTTGTGTAGATTTGGATCAGATTTATGTGCAATGTCATGCCCTTTATTTGTAGACAGAAATCCTCAGCCAATCCGCCTGAAAACTGATGGTATGATACCACTTCATACTATTTTTGTGTTTGTTACGAGTTTACATTAAGTGGTCTATAATCACACAAATAATGCAGCCTACAGGGACAATGAGCAAATCGACCTAAATTAAATAAGTATCTAGATGTGTACATGCTCATCTGCATATGTTATCATTACACCAATGATACTGGTATTTATTTTCAGGGTACCTGAAGAGCTAAATCAGAAAAAGCAGTCTAAGTTCATGCCACAAAAAAAAACCCTCAATAGCAATATTTTGCACTAATACAACATTTTACATTTTGAAAGCTAATACTAACATGTTTATTATTTATTCTCTGTGAGTGTTCTAAGGAATACTTCAAAATATTTGGAGTTTATTTTTTTTAATCTTTTAAAAAAATGTTTTAAATTAAAAGAAGAAATCACCTCTTTTTCCCTGACTGTGAAGACAAACTTTCCCACAGTGGAAGGACATCCAAGGTAGATGGAGAGACCTTGTTTCCTCTGTGTTGATGCAAATGTGTTCTGTGACTGTAGTCAGCTGGCTCTCAAAGTACTTTTATGGGCCAGTGTCACTTTCAGACATAACCTGCTTGCCAAATGCGAATTTCCAGTTCTGCATTTTGTTTCATGCAAGTGGAAGCCTGACAAATATGTACGCACTATAGAAAATGCCATTTGCCGGATTTGGTTCAAGTCAAATTGGTGCCACCACTGGGAACAGAAGTTAGAAAGAACTAGAAATTCAAGTCTGGTGGTTGTGTTTGTGGAGGGCAAGCTTTTCACAGCATCTTCAAATCCCCCGACTGCAGCTATTTATGAGCCACGCCATGTACTTCCCATACCTGCTGAAATCTTTGTAATCTTATTATTTACCTGCTATAGAGTTCCTGTTGCCATAACATGTGAGGATCTACCAAGGCCTTTGTAACAGAAGCAAAAGGCTCTTCCTCATTCTTCTGTTCCGTCTTGCAGAAGAAATGTTAGAATAGCAGGAAATTACTTATAGGATGATAGCACCAGTTTAATTTGCTCATGTACTTGTGTGTGTTTGAAAAAGCCATCTGCTCAAAAGGTGAGTATTGTATTAGTTTGTACCAGGTTGCTTCCTGTGATCATTCCTTACAGCCTGCGTGGCTTCTATGAAAGTTGTCACTTAAGAAAACAAGAGACCTCAGCTTTTGTTGACAGAAAACCGCTCTTGCAGGATTTCATGTTTAGAGAGCATGAAAAAACCGTCGACAGGTAATGTCTCCCTTAGGCAGACAGGGTCACACTCACGAGTTTAATTTCAGCAATAGTATATGCTAAAGTGACCTTCTATATTTATTAGGACAACAGGATTGTCTAACGAAAACCACTGTGTAGCACATGAATTTAAATCAAGATATACATTGCAGACTGCAAATGACTGGAGATGCAGAAAAAAGAAAGATGGATGTAGGGCGAATATTGGACAGTGATCCATGAAGTGCAATTCTTCACAGTTAAATATATTCTATGACTTACTAATTTTCCCTTAGAAGAAATGGGAATGAATGTTATTTTCCATTTTGGAGTAATTGTATAGCAATTCTTCATGGTTTTGCTTCTTTTGCAGGGGGCAAACTACGCAAAAGTATTTTAAAGACATATTCAAAATTGCTGTTAAAAATGCTTCAACATGCAAATTTCTTACAGTTTCACTTTTTTTTCTTTAAGCTAAATGATGTGCATATAAAAAAATATTTTGGGTAATCACACAGCTTATGCTAAGTAACTATTTCAAGTTGTCCTCGATACCAGTATGTTTCCACATATTTACCTTGAAGTGTTAATGACATTTATTTTGGCAATTTTTACTCCACTAACGTGCTCTTTCAACACTTTAAAGAACTGATAAAATTTTATTCAAGCAAATCTCTTCATTTACCTCAGTGGAGAAACTGACTTGAAAAGCAGCACAAATCCTTGCTTATATAGAAAGTTTGTCTTGAAGTTAATGAGCTTATTTGCCTGAGTAAGGATATGGATATAGGGACTGCTCAAGTGAGCAGGAGTTTCACAACTGGATGCAAAGTCATTAGCTTACTTCAGACCAGCCTCTTGAAATAGTTGCTGAACACTGAGCGCCTGAGAACTGGTTCTCAAAATAATATTTTGTAAAACGTGAAAATGCATGTGCAAAAGAGTAAGGAAAATGGAAACTTTAAGCACAAACGTCTAATTAAAAGACATTGTGGTTAGTGGTGGTGATTATTCGAAGTAAATGTTATGTCCCCACAGCGTTGTACCCAATGTCCATTCAGCCTTTTTCCACTGGGAGTACAAGACTCTTTATAGACAAAAAGAGTTTTCCTTTGCCCCCAGGAACTTCCGAACACACACAATACATCAATCTTCCTTGCAGTATGGTATGAATTCTTATTAGAAATACATTAATAGAATATCACAAATTTGTAATCTTAACACGAGGCATGATTTATTTACAACCTTGCATCTCACCTTCTTCTTTTTGTCCCCTCCCTGTCGCCTCTGTATCTTCTTTCTTCTGAACTGTCTTACACTTGCAGCATCAGGATTCTCCATGGTGTTTAATGTTTTAGTAAGGTGGCAGTCCCTCCTTTTGCTCTTTAGGGTACTGTTTCATCCTCATGTGCTGAGAGATGCGTGCTTTTACCTCGGCATCTCACAAAAGGTACTCCACCAAGCATGTGAGCAACCGAATGGGGATGTGTGTGTGTGTCCCTCCTTCCTCCATTGCTTCAGACAGGAGCTGAGGTAGTTACAGCCCATACAAAACTATGCCAGATGAAACTTAACTGGCATTGCATAAAGAGGATGCACAATGGGCAGGCACTGGATAAAACATTTATTTTCAGTTGTTATTGATGACCTCTCAGAAGTTGCTCGTGGCTCTACTTTGGCCTGTCACTTGTGAGGTAAAGGGTCATCAATAACTTATGGAAATAAATGTCTTGCTGATAGTCTGGCTACAGCAAGCCCAGTATATTGTCTCACATACAGACATGCAGGCACAGAAAATACAAATCACAGAGAAACCAATTTTGGTATTAGCTTCTGTCCTTCTATCTTTAGAAAAATGTGGCTTTTTAGATTTTGTTTCCTTTCCTTCTTTTTCTCTTTTCTTTTCTTTTCTTTTCTTTTCTCTTTTCTCTTTTCTTTTCTTTTCTTTTCTTTTCTTTTCTTTTCTTTTCTTTTCTTTTCTTTCTCTCATCTTCTATTTCTTTCTGGTATTTCATAAAGATATGCCCCTAATTTATTTATAAGTGTAAGTCTCCAGAACAAGGTAGCATTACTGAGCTGGCTTACCAGTTCCTCTGTACACGAGTACATTCATAATTGATAGAATGGTCTATAGTGTTGGGACTAAAATAAACTTAAGGTCAAATCTCTGAGAGAGCAAATCTTGCCATTATTCCTGATGAGAAATAAATACGTGCTGGAACTAAAAACTGTGGAGTTGAAAGGGAATAAAACCGAATGCATAAGGGCATTTTGAACAATTCATTCCAAAGTGAAAGTGCTCTTTCTTAGTTTTTCTTCATTGCCTTGATCTTCCTAAAACTGTTGTTGGGGCAGGTTAATGACTGACCTTTGAGGGAACCACATACCAGTCTTTGTTCCCTAGCAGTCAGGATCTTGCAGAAGCTTGAAACCTTTGAGGGAGAGAATAGGATTAAACTGCTGCATGAAGTCCAGCGCAGGTGATGATCAATGGGAGCAGAGGAATGAGTTTCTCAGGATACTCTCTCCCTTCCCCCACCAACTGGAATTTATTTCCTTTACTGCAAAGTTACCTGATGGAGACGGCTGACTGTCAGTGATTGTTGTCAGATTAATTTCCCTTAAGCAGCCATCAAAAGCATTCGGTGTTAAAATCCCAATAAGATTTCAAAGGTTATTGGTCATTTAAGATTTAAACATTATATCAAGCAGTTAAAATCAGAAAGAATTAACTTGAGCCTCCCACTAAAATCACATATCTACATAAACTCAGCTTACTTGCCACCCTCCAGTTTTCAAGGTGTCCAGCAAACTAAAGACGAGTGTTTGATCCTGCAATGTGTGCACGTACCGAGTAACTTCTGATAAACTGGTGTTTACACGGTGAGTCCTTCACACCTGCCTGTCCCAATGCCCACCTGTACACCCATTAATGAAGCCATTGGCCCTAATATGCTACATTGACTGCAAGGTCCCTTTGCATGCAGACTTTTGCAGGAGATTAGCTTTCACCTTGCCCGCATTCCGAATCTGCCCTACTTGAATTGGTGTAAAAATCCATTGTCACTGTGAGGACTGAGCTGCTGGTGAGCCGCATGGGTCCCCTCCCCATGCTCCCTGCCCCACGCTCCCGGTCCCTGTGCGGAGATGCTGCTTCTCCCCTACGTGTCCCCTCCTGCCGCCGCTCTTGCTCCTTCGGGTGGCTGAGCCTTTGCTGCGACAAGGTTCAGATAAAGGGTCTGCAAGCTGACGGGTGACATTTCAGCAACGGTTTCTGGTGCCTTTCGAGGCTTCTGTATGGCTGCAAGCGCTTGTTATTATTCCTAAAGGTTTGGAGTCAAGCTCCTTTTGTTCTCTTAGAACTTAGGCACAAACCAATTTATTAACGGGAGAGTTAAAATAAGCAGAATTTCAACGAAAAGCATTGCAAGCGTCCCACCTGCCTGGCCTCAAACAGCTACTCAGCAAAAGCCCAGGGAAGCAAAACACAAAGCTGTAATTTGAGTTGCTCTAAGATTGCACTGATAGGGGAACCTGATGTCACATCTCATTCTCCACAGCCTGGAGGAGCTCATATGCATGCAGGCTCTGAGGCCCACAGCTAGAGGTGCTGTGTGATGAAGATGAGATAAAATACAGAAGAGCTGTAGTTTCAGACTGACGATCGAGGGGCCATTTCATTCACTGAGGAAAAACCCTGCACTCCGCAACAGTTTATATGTCTGTAAGGAGAGATATTTATGTTTAAACCCAACCTGCATCTCGTGCTGAGTCACAAACAGAGATACGCTGGGATTTGCTGAGGGGGCTTTGCCCTGAACTCTCAGAAACTAATCTAAAGAGGGGATCTATGTAAACAACTTACATTAAGGAACAATCAGATTTTCCCACTGTGGGCCTAAGACACACCATTAGGAATGTATCCTCTTGTGAAGAACTGCAGTAAAAAAGAAATGAAGAATTTCACATGGGAAGTAAACTTCCATTGAAAATTTGAGGGGATATCTTACCAAAACCGGCCAAATTATCAATATAATCGGGTATTCTGCAGTGTGGGAATCTCGCTGCTGAAAGCAGTGGGAAACTTTGAGGCTGAATGTGGGAAGTTTGCGAGCGTTGGCAGGGATTGTAAACCTTGCTGGAGCGCAGTGAAAAGCCCCTCATTCCTGCAGGAAAGAACTTTTCTAAAGTGCCTGCAAATGAATTGAGGATGGAAACAGAGACATCTCCATTCAAACAATGGAGCTGGCAAGGACCGAGCGCAACACCCGGCCCCCACGGCCAGCGGGGGCCGAGCGGGAGCGGGCCGTGGAAATGCCGCCTTCCCAGCACCGGCCCGGGACAGCGCTTGGAGCAGGGGGAACACCCGCGCGGCTGCGGGCAGCGCTCCCCGCCCCACGCGTGGAGCTGGGGTGGGGGCTGCGGGGGGAGGCGATCCCCGCCGCTCCCGCCGCGTCCCGCTCCCACCCCCGGCTCCCTCCGCCCCTCCCGGCCGCTGCCTTGGCCCGGGCGGCCCAGACTGGCCGGCGCCGGGCCCGTGACATCACCCATTCACACTGCGGCCCAGCTGGCGCCGCCGGGGCGGTCGCCGCGGCAACGCGGACGCCGATCCGCGGGCAATGACTTCCAGCTGCCCGCCCGCGGGAGCGCGCCCGGCGCGCCCCCGCCTCGCCGCGCGCCCCCGCGCTTCCCATCCCCTCCTCTTGCAACCCTTTACACCCCCTCCCCCCCCCTCAGGTATTTTACCCGTGCCCTAGCGATGGGGAATGCTGGGGGACCAGAGCCGCCCCGGGGGCGGGGGTCTCGCGGAGCTCGTGTGGTCTAAAATAATTCCACATTCACCTTTTTATATATACATATACACACACGGTTACTGATTTTGCTGATCTCTACCGTATTCTCCCTAGGTGCTGGCTTTCTCCCCCACAGCTGTAGAAAAGAGATTCCTGTAATCTCTCCCATGCGGACTTCTGCTCCGACTTTTCGTTCTCATGCTCCTCTCCGCACGCCTGTAATTGTGTGATACCCTTTTTGAGACGGTGGGAGAAGGATTGCATGGAAACGGCATACGGGACTACCATGTGCTGAGTACTTCTGGAAACCGTTTTCTCTCTAGCTGCCCAAGTGTGAAACATTTTTTACCCCAGTATTGTGGTCCAGTACACGAAAATCTTGATACAGAGTGTTTTGAAAGCTTAAAGGCTATAGTCTTTCTAAGCTCATCCAAAAAACTTAAAATGCTTGATGTCTTTGTGAGAGAGCTAGGACTGATGTCAAACTTCGCAAATACCCTGTTTTATTCACCTAACAGATATGCTTCTATGCTTTGTGTTCACTAAGAAAACTTTTGAAGTCTGAGTTGACTAAAACTTGCAGCAGAAGCACCAGGAGACAAGTAAGACAAACCTACAGTGGAGCATTAAAATATTTTGTGACTTTTGAAACCAGTATCGTGATTTTATTTATATACATACTTTTTCTTTTTTTAAATGTGATTCAGGAATTTCTGATACTGCAGTTTGATACTGCTGCAGATTTGCCCTGTGTGACTTCCTGAAGTCCCAAAGGGGCCCTGAGTCAAATGAAGAATTAGAAGTGAGAGTTCCCAGGTTTTCTGTACAGCCCTCTGGCAGGTAGCTCACAACACTTCCTTTGAGAATGAATAGTTACTACCTATTGCCTTGCAGTTTGTTGATTCACAGTTCCTACAGGAAACCATCTGTAAATATTAGCTTGTGTAATTTGTAGTGATATTAAACAAAGTGATGAGAATCCTACTTAAGAAAAAAATTGATAGCTTTCCATATGGTTCCAAAAAGCTTAATACTGATACTAGTTAGCACAGGGTAGGAACAGCACAGTTCCGACTCAATTTATTTGTAAAAATGAAGGCTTAGTGAAACATTAATTTTCCAAAATTACGGAATGTTTTAATGTGATTGTAATTGCCCCTTTGTGCTTTTAATTTATTACCATTGTTATAACGAATTATAACTCATTGTAACCAAATGGTTTAGATGTGAAAAAGCCAGGCTGGTATGCTGGCATCTTGTTATAAAGATGGTCTCTCTATAATGCAATCATAGCGTATCCATTCTGATTTCCATGGGGGTTTCATTTGCAGCAGTATTGTGATGCTGTTATGTCTCAGGCTCAGTCTTTTACATCTTCGCATCTTACCTTTCTATAATGTGTTTTCCTGGGGAGCTGCACTTAGATTCAGGACAGCTGGAAGAGCTGGGTGTTGTACAAAGGAGGCACAGCAAACTCGCCTAAGTGATGCTGAGGAGGGGAGCCCTGTGGAAACTCTGGTGCGAGCTGAGGAGTGTGTTGCAATGGTGTCTGAACTGCTGTTCCTCAGGAGCCAGAGTGACTCTGAACACCTAGCACAGTGTATGCATCTGGACACACTCCAGTGGCATTCCTACCCTATGGGACCAAAGTGTTAAGCCTTGCTGAACCAGATCCATGCCTGTTTGGGTGTGTCTATGCTTCGTTCCTGTTATCAGGAGTGCTGAGGAGCCCAGAGCAGCAGGTGCCCACACAGAGGCCTGATGCTGCATGGTGCGGAGCAGAAGGTACTCATTCAGCCTGAGCACAGAGCCTCCATGCTCTGCTCCACAGCGCACAGAGATGAACTCAGCAACAGTCCTGCATCCGGTCTGGATTTGTGCTGTGCCCTACCAAAGCCCAGACTGAGTTCAATCTGGGGTTAATAGCCCTAACTCCATCCCAAAGCCTCTCAAATCCATCTGGACTTTGCTACCTAGCTCTCCTGGGAGCACAGCATAGGGATAATTGGGCAAGCTCTACAAGATGCATTCATATTCTGTGCTACATGAAAGTACTTGCATGGATGTGAATCTTGCAGTGGTCTGGGATGCAGCCTTAGCTAATGAACTCAGTCAGACCCGAATTGGCTCTGCAAAGAGCTCATACTGTTGTCTCTGTTGCTTCAGCATTCCTGATCTGCAGCTCATCACCTGTGGCATATCAGCACATTGATTTTATCTGGTGTTGTATGTGTAGATGCATAAGGTAAAATGTGATTGGGCACAAAATATCCCTAAAAGCATTAAGAAGAATATTTTTAGAGAGAGGCTCAGTAGCACAAGGGGATTGTTTTTAAGACTAGGTCCATACCCTGACATTTTACCATTAATTTTTCTTATGGGAAAGGGAGCAGATCCATAGGAACATGGGATTTGCTATAGGAAAAACTGACTGTAGTACTAAACTTCAACTGTGCTTGTATGTTCCCTTTTTCAGTGTTTGTAATAGTCAGATATTTGTGTTCTCTTCCATTGCATGCTACAGTTCTAATCTAGCAAAGCGCTTAAATTATGTTCTTTAGAGCTTTACTGGATCAGGGCCATTTTCAGTACTTCCAAAAAGTAAAGCCTAAAACATTCTCTGAAATCTTTGGCTAGAGATTGTCTAATATTATTCCTTACCCGTAAGGATCTTATCTTCACTCTCCCATAGGAACTGAAATAGCAAATGTCATGTATGCAGCCTTGGCAGGCAAGTTTTGAACTTGGAGGGCTTCTTTTGGTGAAGTAGTGCGGGCCAGCATGCTTGAGACATGTTCAAAGCCTTTTATCCTTCCTCATCCATTCAAAATACAAACAGACAATTCCCAGTTTCCAAAACAGGGCTAGACATATATTGTGATGGTGGCAGTGACTCGATAAGGAAATATGGGAAGCACAGTCTTCAGTTGACTGTATAGAATGTGCTTTATCCAAGAAGGAAAGAATCCCTTAGTGTAAAAATAAAAGAAATCATTATATTGAAATTTTTTTCATGTGCTAGGAACTGCTTATTGATTCGTAGAGTCTTTGACACGCTTTCCTTGTCAGTACTGCAAAATGCTTACCTTGGTAGATCAGTGACAGATATCTAAGTTAGAGATTCCTCTTCATCTTCAGAGTTTGTTTGCATTAGTGGGACCTCATGGCTCTTGCTTCTGATAACTGCAATGTGTTCAAACATGCTGTCTTATTCCGAACCAGTTTTTTCTCTTCATTTTTGCTTAGAAGCCAAAGGATGCTAGGGTGCCAGTAAGTTGAAAGTCATTATTGTTTTTTGTGGGTTTAGATTATCATGAACCCTCTATGCCCATTCCAGAGGGTAGAGGGCTAAAGAAGGTGTTTTCAGGCAGCCTATGCTATGAGCTATAGCATAGAGGAAGAAGCTTCAGTGGAGTGTTCACAGAGAGAACATAACTCCACAAAGGACGATGAGTTGAGGACTCCTCTGTGCTCTCCATGGCAGACCTACTGACAAATTCCAAGAACCTCTATGAGCCTCTTCCCTAGCACAACTTGGGAGTGGTTTTCAGTTTTTGAGACCCAGCACACCTATAAAATAGTGTGAGATCTGTCTTTTTCGTAGAAGACACGATAGTGTCAGTTCAGAGTCTCTTACTGTGGTTTATTAAAAATATATTTGCTTCAGATTTTTTGGGATTCAAAAGTTTGTCAGATGTGCTGGTGGTGATTTGGGACAGTTGTGCACAGTGCAACAAACACAGAACTGTCAGGTTCTATGTGAAGGTTCTATGTCAGGTTCTATGTCATGGTCTATGTGAAGTTTTGTGAGGTGGTCTTAGAGAAAAGATAGTGCTGGAGAGAATCTGTGAAATAGGAACAATTTTAGATTTCTCTTCATTGTTGAATGAGGTCTATTCCAGACTTTAAACTGGGATAAGAAATGAAAAATAGCACATTTTCATTACGTGTCATTGCATCCCTCAAGTTGCCCAATAAACGGGCCTGGCCATGAGAGGGCTCATATTAACTTTATGAACTGTGTTAACTGAATTAAAAGATGTTTTTTGTGCGGTGTGGGCATGTATGGATCCATGAAGTATCCAACACCCTCAAATTTGAATACTATAACTACTTATTTAATTAATTATTATTCATATTAATTACAATGTAACTAAGATTAATTTGTGGAAAAAATCCAATTACTAAATCAACTACGTGTCTCTGGAAGGAATAGGAACAGGAAACTAAGGTTTCAGTTCTAATCTTGAAATTCCAGTCTATTCATTGAACAAAATTTTCATATTCCTTTTTGATAGTGGCCTGTCCACCTAACTAAAGCTGGTATGTTAATTGCAGCAGGTTGAAATGATACATCATGGCTATAGAGTTCCCTTTTCATGCCCTTCCTACCCTGCTTCCTGTGGGGTTCACACAGGCCTTCTTTTCTCCACTTCATGAACAATCCTGCAAATATAGTCAAAGCTAGTAATAGTCCATGTGGCTCACAAATTATGGAAAATGGCTACTGATGTTCATAGGGCTCTTCAGAGGAAGAGCCAAATTTTTTCTACTGTGTCTTTGTATGTTTCACCACTCCTGACATTCATCCCATCCAGTTAGCACACCATTGGATATCTGTCTGGGCTCTTCACCTGTGGAGCACAGCCAGCTGGAGGTTCCCCTAGCAACAGAATTCCATCTAGGGTGTTCACAGTGGAAGCGTGGAAGCATTAGCAGCTGGAGGTTCACTCTGGTGTTATATTTCTGTCCAAGTCTGTCAACAGCTGGAACTCTATTGTCTGGAAGTTCCTACCTTGGTGGCCAAGATAGGGGTTGATGGCAATATGAAAGTACTGGCCAAGGTTGGGGAGAGAGGAGACTTCCCCCGGTAATGCAAACAAACAGTCCCAGAGGAAGGGTGACACCGTTCAATTCAAAATATTCTGAGTTAGAAACTCAGCCCTGCAAGACCAGTTTCCAGTTTCCACTTTCTCTGGTCTGTCACGGCATATGATACCCTTGAATGTTGCGTTTCAGCACAATTTCATGAGGTTCAACAAGACTCAGGGACAGGTGCTGCACTTGGGTCACAACAACCCCAGGCAGCACTACAGGCTGGGGGAAGAGCGGCTGGAAAGCTGCCCAGCCAAAAAGAACCTGGGGATGCTGGTTGACAGTGGCTGAACATGAGCCAGCGTGTGCCCAGGTGGCCAAGAAGGCCAATGGCCCTGGCCTGTATCAGCAATAGTGTCGCCAGCAGGCTCCGACCAGTGATTGTCCCTCTGTACTCAGTACTGTTGACACCACACCTCAGCTGCTGTGCTCAGTTTTGGGCCCCTCACCACAAGAAAGACACCGAGGTGCTGGAGCATGTCCAGAGAAGGGCAATGGAGCTGGTGAAGGGTCAGGAGCACAAGTCTGACAAGGAGCAGCTGAGTGAGCTGGGAGTGTTTAGCCTGGAGAAAAGGAGGCTCAGGAGGGACCTTATCACTCACTACAGCTGCCTGAAAGGAGGGTGTAGCCAGGTGGGGGTCGATCTAATCTCCCAAGTAGCAAGAGACAGGATGAGAAGTGGCCTCAAATTACATCAGTAGAGATTTAGACTGGACATTAGGAAAAATTTCTTTGTGGAAAGGGTGGTCAGGCATTGGAACGAGCAGTCCATGGAATGGACATCACCATCCCTAGAAATGTTCAAAAAACTGTGAATGTGGCAGTTAGGGACATGGTTTAGTGGTGAATATGGCAGTGCTGGGTTAACAGCTGAACTCAGTTATCTTATAGGTCTTTTCCAACCTAAACAATTCTATGATTCTAAGTCAATAAACCCCATCACTGCTGTACAGGAAGCAGGGACAGACAAAAGCAAGACAAGCTGAACCCCCCAGACATCTGCTGGTCTACCCAACAGTACCTATGGGCACAGACTCTGGACCCTGATCTGCATGATAGATTGTCAAAATTTCTCTTAGGATTTCTTTGGGGCAGGGGCTAAGATGGTTATCCTGAATAACATCCTGCAGGGCCATGAGGAAGCGCAGCCTCAGCAGCGAGCCCAGCTAATAACTAGGGTCATGTCTTAACAGAACCATAGCCACTCCTGTGGATGAGGTAATTGGCTCCTCACTTAAATGCTGAGGCTATTAACAGTTTTCCTATTTGAGAGAGGAGGAAGAATAGATAATTTCTTTTCACAGTACAGCTTATTTTATTTAATAGGGGTTTTGTTTGTTTTCTCTTCCTCCTTCAGGGAACAACAGAGAATTTTCTTTCAACTCTCAGGGATATAATAGCATATATACAGACTTTGTTTTTGTTTGGACAACCCATGCTGCACTCTTTTTTCCTAAGAATCACCATTTCCAGTGCAGATTTAAAACACTGAAGTTAAATGTGTGTAGCTGGTTACCTTAATATATGATAAATGCTGCGCATGTTTTCTCTAGTGGACGCTTCTCCTTTTCCCCTTCCCCCATTTCTCTTTTCCTCTAGAGGACAATTCAGAAGGGTGGTTATGGCAGATGACTTGAGGTTAATAACAGTTGAGAAAGTAGGTCTACCCATAGTGCTTAATTTTGAATAGATTTATCCTTAAATATCTATCCTTGCACACAGGTCAACTTATAAAATCAGAACCTTCATGTAGAGCTTGCTCCGGATTTTCATGAAGATTTTATCTGTCTGAAGTTAAGTGTTATTTTTCTAGCTATTAAGTAAAACCTGCATTTAACATTTTAAAGAGCTTTGTTAGCTTCCTTTCAGATGTGGCAGCTGTGATTCCAGGTTGAGTGACAGTTAAATGTAGATGATGCAGAGGGTCATCTGATCAGAACTACAAACTCTCAGAAGAAGACAAGACTAAGCATGGTGTGTTACAAGAGGCATCTCAACCTTTAATGTAGCTTTTGTGTATGTTTCTCCAAGATAGTTTGTTCTTAAGACTGGAGCAAGAACAGAGAATTATTCTTTTTCCTTGGAGCTGTAATTAATTTTGATAGATTAAAGATTTCCCATTGGCCAGGCTGCCCACTTCAAATACCTTATTTGATAAAGGAAAGATCCTTCCTTGCTGCTGTGACTTTGTATTTTCTAAAAAATTTTTATTTCGGTAGATGGCAGAATTCTGGTTGAGGTCCTTAAGATAAGACAAGCTTAGAAATCTGCTTTTGTCTAGAAACTCTTGCTCTTACAGTCCAGGCTTCTTAGGAGCCAATTAATTGAAGTCTGAAATTGCAAAGAAGAAAGAAATTGGAATTTGTATTTGTCTGCATATACATAAATATATGTCTGAAGGACACCACTTTATGCTAGTTTTCTCCTAATTTCCCCCAAAACTTTTTACTTGTTTGGTTATGTGGCTCTGCCTCTGTTCCAAAAACCAGATTTCACAGTGGTCATCCATGTATTTTAGATAAGTAAACCTGTTCTAATGAATGTCTTGAATATGGACTCCTACTCATATAATTATGATTTATTTGATATTAATCTATAGTTATGCATTAGCAATCTTTAATGACTCATTTTCTTTCTAAAGCTTGTGGGGGAAAATAGCTGCACTTAAATACTTACAGAAAGCAATTCAGAAATTAGATTTACTCATAAAATTGTATTAATTTTCCATGAGCTCTTGGCACAAATTTAATGTAAAACTGAGAACCTGTAAGTTGGGGTCAATTAGGGGTGATTTTGAAAATAGCTTATTTAGTTGTTTTGGCCAACTACAGCTCACTTAGTTGTGTCTTGTGTTTATTATTCAATTCAGTGCCCTAAAGTCTGTCCTAGTAGCAAAGCATCCATTGTCTTCAACAGTGGAAGGACTGGTGAATATATCAGGAGTAAAGCACACATTTAGTACTCTGCATTTTTTTGGACTGCAGAATCTAAACATAAGCAGAGTGTATTTATGTGAGTTACATATATGTGTGCTTACACTGTACATGTGTCTGTATAATACAGTAAATGTGCAGTCACATTCTGAAAGTATCCTGTATCTGTTCCTTCTAAACATCAGCCACTTTTAGTCCATCGGTTCAACAAGACCAAGTCATTTGGTAGAAATTCTTAATAACTTCAAGCAGAATTTGGATATCTGTCATTTGATTAAGTATAAAGAATGAAACCTTTAAGTCTTTTTGTTTGTTTGTTTGGGGGTTTTTTTGGGGGGTATGTGGGGGTTGGAGTGGAGGGCTAGGGGGTATATGAAGAGGCACATCTGCCAGAAATTTTTCTACTGTCCTTAGATATCCCAGCTTTTTACTGGAGTGACCATTAATGAAGCATTCATTTGGCTATCATGAAGTATATGAAGAGGCACATCTGCCAGAAATTTTTCTACTGTCCTTAGATATCCCAGCTTTTTACTGGAGTGACCATTAATGAAGCATTCATTTGGCTATCATGAAGTAAAGCATGTCCTTCTCCCCTGCCTTCAGATTTCACACATCCACACCGTATTTCTACCTCTTCCTCTTTTTCTGTCTTCCTTTCCTACAGCTTCTTTTTGTATAAGTTTGATCCCTAAATGGTCCTGGCCTAAGGTCTGTGATGGACAGCCTAGCAATTTGCAGACCTAATGTCATTTTCTTTGATCTCTAAGGAAACAAAAGGAGGACTATGAAATCCTATAAATATCAAAAGCAGGTATTGTAAATCAGCCCCAATCCTGTTGCTGAACTGAATATCACTGTAGCAGTAAACATGAAATGTGTGATTTAGGTGAGACATACTACTTAATGTCAGGTTTTGCAGTATTTGTGTGTGTGTTGGGCTTAATTTCTTTTATTTTGAGAACTGAAAACTTAAATTGGTAGGAAACCCAGCATTTAGCTTCATAAGTGGTGAGATATGAGAAGCACTCCTGATCTGAAGTAGGGAAACTGGAAGTTTTAGAACTCTTTTGCCATTGAATGATTATGTTACAATAACAGTGCATGATGACACCGTGTTCTTCAGGCACGTGCTTTTTAATTCTTTGAATAAAAGACCCATTTTGCACTTATTAATCTCCCTCACCAACCCTTCTAGACCACAGCATTACAGACTGAAGTTCACACATAATTTAAGTTCTAATTGTACAGATGTACTCCCAGGTGGAAAAGGGAGAAGTGATATCAGGAATACAGGCAGAATTTAGTGTCATTGTATATGAATAGGCAAACCGTAAGTACTGTATAGATGACCTTTAAGCAAAATGAGAATTCATTAGGGTTAGCAGGCATGATTTTCAGAAAAAGCATCACAGTACTGCTGTTAAGATTATTAGCTTCTTTAGAGGTTTGTCAGTGTGGATAAACCAAAAAACCTCATGTCATTTAGCATACTAGCAAATGCCAGTGACTGTACTTAGCAGAAACCAAAGAAGATAACCTCAAATCTTGTGATACCCCTGCATGCCTCTGCATTATGTTCTGTGAGGATAGAGTGTTTTTCTTTAAATCTTTGCATGTAAGACTGTAAATTCAGAAGAAGGATTTGTATACTAAACACCAGATTTAAATACTTAAAGCTGCACAAAATGATTTCAGTAATGCATGGATCAACCTGCTGACTGGCTGCAGAACTGTTGCTTGCTCTACCTGGTGCAGGTCTTAATTGTCTCAGCGTGCCAATCAGTAATAGCAGTATGGGAAATGCCTGACAGCCTGGAATCAGCGGTGATTTTTCATTGAGAGAATCATCGTGGCATTTTGTGGTGGTTTTAAATCTACTACGTGTATATGTATATATAATGCTATGGCTTCTGCTTTTTATACAGATGTATTACTGATTTTAGACTCCAGGTTGTTTTCTGTCACTCAGTTGAGGGAATTATTGCTTATATATATGCAACTGTGGAAGGGAAGCAGTCAGGTGCTCAACAGTTATGAGGATAGAGTCTAAAATGAGTCACACTGGAATTTGACTATTTCTTATAATAACTTGTCAAAACATTGGATTGTAATACAAAGCTTGCAGGAATACTTTCTGCACATGTAGAACGTGCTTTTCCTTTTGTTAATTTTCAAAGAAGTAGAATTAAAAAATATGGACAGAGTCATCTTAATTTTTTCTTTAGATCAGAAAATGTAATATTTTGTTCAAACATTTTAATAGAACAATTACTCTTTTGTTTTTAAATAAAATTTTCAAGTGAATTAAGTGCTTGTGACAGGTGCATTTTGAACAGTCATAGAGAATTAAGTCCTTTTCTTCTACATCTTATAACAGTGTCAGTCAAAGATTTCTTTATCTGTCACCTTCAGGCATCACAGCTTTCTTTCAGAGTGACCATTCCTAAAAGTAAAGGAAAGTAAAGGTAGTAATACCAAAATCCCCCCCCTTTTTTTTTCTCTGAGATTGGTTATTGTCTGCTAGGATAATTGATGCTTCTTCACCTTGAACTCTGCTGAGATTGCTGGCTCACTTCTTGTCCTTGAAGAGCATGAACATGAGAACTTTCGACCTGGATTAGATTTTGAGGTAATGATCTTGAAGTATAGGACCAATACTGGGGTGCCATTCTGCTGTTATTTTTGCTGCAATTAGCATCTAAAATACTAAATAAACAGTGTTCTCCAGTTCTTTTCCTCCCGTGCCTGTCATTAACAGTGTACAAAGGTTTAGTGCAATCTCCTTTAATAACAGGAATAGAAAAAGGAAGAAATAGCTACATGCTTATTAGAAACAAAATCAATTATTACTTTTAAAAACTACCTGCTTTCAATTAAGCAGGAAATTATCTAACCGGTTACTTAATTTGCTCTAGCTGGCAGTCTCTCAACTGCTTTATGCTGAGTGGAGCATGAAATTAAATATGTAACAACTATCCTAATGGTTATGTTTTTAGAAAACCAGCATTTAGAAATGGTATTTTGCATAGTTTCAAGAGAAATAATGACACAAAAATAAATTACTACTGCTTCAATGCATTTGATATTTAAAGGAAAGATAATACTTAATTGTTGATTCTCTTATTCTGATTAATAGCAAAATAATCTTTGGTTTGAGTGATGCAGATCTGTACTTGGGAATTGGGTTATTTGTTTAGGTTGTTGTTGTCTTCCCCCCTGTGTGTAATGGGTGAAATAATTGCTGTTTGTCTCCTGCTGCTTCAAGTGTTAAGATCCCCCCCATGAGGACCAATTCTGTGTACAATGTGCCTTTTGGTAAAATTTTTCTAGGAATCTTCAAGAGATTTTTAACTTTTCTGTTGATGCTATCTGCTGGATCTCTCTCAGGATACAGCTTCTGTATCCCAACTGAAATCCATGCTTTTTTACTACTTAAGAGTAATTTTCCATTGCAGAGGAAACAGCTTGGAGTTCAATACTGGCCCACATAGATGACTTTAAAAAAACCTGGGAATCTGATGCAGAATGCTTCTGATTGTGCGTTAAGGGAGAGGTGAAGCTGATGGTCCAAGTTTAGGTGTGTCAAAGTGCTTGAATCATCTAGTTCTTCGTGTATATTAGCATCAACCCACCACCCCTCTCCCCAGCCCCAAAATTTTGCAAGCGTTTACAATGGCAGAATGATCCACAGATTTGCACCATGTAAACTTGGCTATGCTTCCATCCAGGAAATTATGTTTCGATTTGAATTTAATGCCTTTGATTTGATTAACTTTGTGACACAAATCCACAGACTTCATTATATTTATCACTGTATAAACTTCACTTTCAGTTTTATTTAGATTTAACAATAGAGAAATAATTTATACTATAATCCTAAATTAGAATGAGATTTTTAGAACTATATCAAACAGTTACACGGATCACAGAAGTTTTCCTTTTTTAACAACAGTTAATAAAAAAAATTCTATTGCCATAATTATGATTTGGGAGGCAGTAACTCACCACATTCCCCAATAACCAGATACAGACTATTTTGTTCTTCAGTAGGGTTTTAATGCTATCTGGTTAACAAAGAAAATGTGCTATTTTGTAGATTCTCTAATGGACACGTTTCTGTTCTCTGGAAAATTGTGAATTTGAGCCTCCAAAGCAGTAAAATTGTTGGTCTTTGCTTTGAGTCTTGACTCAGACATTTATTGTCTGCCATAACTTTTGAAAAAGCTTTGAAATTTGGTAGAAAGTGGTGGTTTCTCCACAAAGTAATCCCACTGTTAGATTGCAGGAGTGATGGTTGTGATAGCAACTGCCTGCATCTTGTGAAAATTACTTGTTAGTTGTTAGTTGGTCTTAGTCTGCCAAGCCATTCTGTTCTGTTTCTTGAATGAAGGACAATTTTAAATTGTCCAAAATAACAAAAATTAATAAAAATAAGGTCTTATTAAGTTGAATCAGAATTAAAAAAGCATGTCTGTTTTTTCATTTATGTTTAGACCCCTTCACCCCTCTCTGTCATGCAATTGAGAAGCTGTCTCCCATTCTTCAACACTCTAAAATGACTTTTGTGTTCCAGCAACAACTTGATGAAAAAAGTGGCAAAAAACCCCCAGCTTGAGGAAATGAGCTCAGACATTTGAAGTACTTAGATCAGCATCCCTATTTGTCACCCCAATTTTCTCAGAATTCTCCAGTCAGAATCTTGAGGAAAAGTCACCTTTCCTTATTCGTGTCTTTGGCATCAATTTTCTCTCTCCATAGCCTGCAATGAGAATCACTGAGCTGAAAACCAGCCTGCTCTCCCTCAGTGATGCCTTCCCTGGAAGCTGATGGTGTCCTGTCAGCAGCTCAGCCAGACAGAACCACCGGCACCATCTTCATTAGGGGAAAAGCTAATATAAACAAATAAAGGCGTTAGTGGAGATAGCAGAGTGAGGGGATTACTGAAAAATGCCTTGCAGAGTCAGTTGTTATGCCTTTAGTTTTAAAAATATATAAATGTTATATGAATCTCAAATCCGCTTTTATTTACATAAAATATTTATACACCAAGCAAGACAATTTCACAACTTTAAAATGTATTTTCCTGTTAGATTAATCTTTTCATATGCTAACCACATTACAAGTAAACATTTTCATACTCTCCGCTACATGAATGTGGCTAAAAGCTTCCTTGTTATTTTATAGTTACAGCATTTCAAATGTATCTTTTTTTGACGTGGTTAGGCAGCCTGCCAGTTTTACCACTAAATTATAGCAGAGAAAACACTCAGTAGAATTTGATTAGATTTCTTCCTTCTCCCCATGAGTAAGGCGAAGCAAATTTATGCTCAAAATGCAAGCTGGGTTCTGAAGAATTGAATATAGATCTGTATTTGTAGTGTTAAAAATGCAGGCGAGTTTTGTAGTGGAAAACAGATCTTGTTTATAGTGCTACTTTATATTACTGTTGAATTTTGTTCTGTCACTATCTGTAGAATGATAGAAAAATATTAGGCAATACCAAAGATAAGATTTGTATTTCGGAGACTTAGAGATGAATATGTCCTTATCTTTGCTATTAGTAAACAATTATATTAATAGAACCATAGAATGTCTCAGGCTGGAAGGGACCTTAAAGATCATCTGTTTCCAACCCCCCTGCCATGGGCAGGGACACCTTGCACTAGACCAGGTTGCTCAGAGCCCCATCCAACCTGGCCTTGAGCGCTTCCAGGGATGGGACATCCATGAGTTCCCTGGGCAACCTGTTCCAGTGCCTCACCAACCTCAGAGTAAAGAATTTTTTCCTAATATCTAATCTAAACCTACTCTCAGTTGGAGTCAATCCCCCATTGTTCTGTCACTACATGCTCTTGTAACAAGTCTCTCTCTATCTTTCCTGTAGGCTCCCTTCAGGTACTGGAAAGCTGCACTTAGGTCACCCCAAAGCCTTCTCTTTTCCAGGCTGAACAAACCCAATTCTCCTAGCCTTTCCTCATAGGAGAGGTGCTCCATCCCTCTATTCATCTTGGTGGCCTGTTCTGGACTTACTCTAGCAGGTCGATGTTCCTGTGGTGGAGATCCCAGACGTGGATGCAGCATTCCAGGTGGGGTCTCACTGGAAGAGCAGGGCAGAATCCCCTCCCCACTTTGCTGGCCACACTGCTTTGGATGCAGCCCAGGACACGTTTGGCTTTCTGAGCTGAGAGCCCACATTGCTGGGTCATGTCCAGCCTTTCATCCACCAGTGCTCCCAAGTCCTTCTTGGCAGAGCTGCTTTCAATCTGTTCATCCCCCAGCCTGTACTGGTAAGGGGGATTGTCCCGACCCTTGTGCAGCACCTTCCACTTGATCGTGTTAAATTTAATGAGATTCCTTTGGGCCTGCTTCTTGAGCTTGTCTGGATCCCTCTGGATGACATCCCATCCTTCAGGTGTGAAGTACCTATTAAGACTGGATTAATCCCAACCGATTACAATCATTTACCCTAAGGATCCGCTTTAGGTGCATGTTATCTGTCGACTTTACTCCTAAGGAGAAAGGCTGCATTTAAATGACCTGTGAGTATGTGGTGGGGCATGTGTCCAAGCCATAAGACTGATTTGTCTAAATCAGAGGTCTAGTTGGAGCATATTGTGGTGCCTCCTGACCAAGAAGTCCAGGTTTCTTTCTTGCAGTAGTCAGGGCAGAATGGGAGAAGAGATCATATGTGCCTGATTTTGACCTGATACAGAGTTGGAACATGGGATAAGGCAGCATCTGAAACTGGCAGTTAGGAATCTTTCCCAGGTACACAGACCATTGTCTGAAGATCTTCAGCGGGCTGAACTGCCTCTGTGTCTATCATCTCCCATGTATGACAGGCAGATTTATTTTCTAGACCTTATTCTCTGTCTCAGCATTCAGGCTGCTAACTTGAATTCCTAGGTTGGCTGGTTTGTGAATTATGAATGCCAGTGACCAAAACCCCTTCAACAGACGTTTCTGAAAGACCATATCAAGTGTTTATTATATGTTTGATAGATAACTGCATGAGCAATTAGCTTATGAGTGTGAATTATCATTACAATGACATGAAAACAAACTTCTTTATGTTATAGTTGTTACTCAGCAGCACTGTTTTCATAATATATTTTTGCCTTTTAAGGACAGGAGAGACCATTGTGAACCACTGTTCCATAACATAAACCAAAAAATTTTAGTCATTAGTCTCTGAGGAAGCCCATTCTGGTCATTAGTTGAGTTTAAGTATGTATTTTACAGAAAAATAGTGCAAAAGCTTAAGATGGATATAAGTGCTTATTTAATCCCCATTCTAAGAGTCAAGCACAATAGCTGTATAGGAGTCCCTTATATTCTGTAAATCCTTTATAGGAACAGAAAGGTTCAGAATCTGACATTATAAGTCAAGCACATTTCACAAATGACCTTTAAAAATGTACACTTGTTGCTGCTTACAATGTGGTTTTTTAGTATTAAGGTGAACTGACATATGTATTCATGGTTCCCTCACCTACTTCCAGGCAAAGGAATTAAATCAGTAACTTTAATGAATATAATTTCATTATCTACCATATATAGATATGACATTTAACAAATCTTTAAATTTTTCTTTTGCGAGAATATACTTAATAATTAAGAAAATTTAATAAATGTGACTATGATATATCTGATTCATTTAATTAGGAAAAAACATTCTGTGAAACATGGGCAGTTGATGTAAAGATGTTTCATCAGGATTAACTTGACTCTTAGGTTAAAAGAAACTAATGTAGGAGGAAGAGAGCTTTTATTGTTGTTTTTTTTTTTATAAACCCCATGAAAATCTTTGGATTTTCAATTTAAAAAATATTTAAAGATTTGTTTTAGAACATATTCAGCAATGCATCAGTTGGCTGTGCAAATGGTAAAAACAGTGAGTCAGTAAGCTAACTAGCCTAATTATTCTTAGCAAAGAGGTAGCATCTATAGCACAGCATGGATTACTTATTTATACATGGTAAACAGCTTTCATGACAATGGACTGATTCAAAGCCTGTTGGCATCAGCCAGTGCACTCCTACTTTTATCATCAACTTCCATTCCGATTTGGAGCCTGATCCAAAGGATCAAAGCCTGATCCAATTACTGAAGTTGATGAAAAAGTTGTTGTTACAGCTGAGGTGGTATAAGGACCTAAACAAGCTGTACTCCCTCTTTGAACAACCTTTTCCTTGATTCTTCTGTTAATTTTGACAGCAACCAGGTCTTGAGAGAACTCTTATTGAACAAGTGTTGATTTTTAGATCTAACTCTCTAAATGTGAGTTATTCTATCGAATGTTCAAAATGTGTCCTGTCTGTAACTATGAAGAATATGACATTGTCAGAAGGAGCTCAAAAAGTGTTGTATATGTTTGTAGATAATTACATTTAAGTAGGGTAGCAGAACATTAATTTAATTTATGATTTGTGTACAAATAAAAGATGTAATTGATTTAATTTATATCACCATGGATCATTAGTCAATGTGACCTAGAAAGATCTATATTTTGATCTGAAGCTCAATGTGATCTTATTCCCTTTAAAGAGCATAATAGTCATCAACAGCTTGTAGCCTTTGAGGTACTGTCTGTTCCCTAAATGTTTTTAAGCATTTATTGACAATGATCTTCTCAGTGTTCATAGGATGAAAGGTACAATTTCTTTTACCTGTAAGACTTTTCTCAGACATGAGCACACAATTTGTTGATCCACTCAAAATATGTCAGTGCCCCACAAGCTTCACAACATGGGCAGTCCAAATAAACTGGAAAGGGAAACAATGAAATGGAAAAGTAAACTTTTTTTGCTGTTTCTGTGAGGTTGATAGAAAATGACACTGTGAGAGCATGTAGGATTTCTCACTGATGATGCAGTCAAGATAGATGATCTTCAGATCACTCATTAGTGTATTTGTTTGTTGTCTTTCAGAGTGGGGGAACTCATCAGGTATGAATTAAAGGATGTTACTTATATATGTCCTGATTGATAGCCATGTTCTCAGAAATTTTAAGTCCGGAGTGTGAATAGTAAAGAAAGACTAATTTTTGTCCATAGGATGTTGCACCATACACATTCCACGTCCCTTCTTCAGCCAAATCCATTTTCACTACAGTCTTCCTCTGCAACAGAATTGAAACATAAAGGTTGTATTCTTACTTTTATATTAGCTCCAAGCACAAACTCTCTGATCATCCTCTGCTAACACATGGATTTGAGACTGAGCCAAACTACAGTTTCAAGGGTAGGGAAAACCAGGGGTAGGGATGGACTGACTCTCCTTTGAGCTGTGCATTTTCCAAAGGAAAGCACAGTGTTCCAGCCTTGTGATTCTGTACTTCCACAGGCCTCTTGGATGCAGTGCCTTGGTTTGACCGTGGGGCTTTTACTTCTCAGGCTGTAATTTAATAACAGCTGCTTGATACTTTCTTGCTTTAAAAACAGCAGTAATAAGAGCACGGCCCCATCATATGCTCCAGAACTGCAAAGAAAAGAGCCCCCAGTAGTCTAATAGCAGTGGGATTCCAAACAGATTTGTAATTTCACAAAGTATACAAGCTATACATATAATGTTTATTCTAAAGAAGAAATGTGAAATGTAGTCAGCAGATAAAATGTTTATTTTCTCACTGTCACATGTGTTTTTTCATCCTTTTGTGACATCAGTGTGGTAATATCGAAATAGATTTTTCTAAAGCACAAGACATGCTGTGTGAAGAGGCAGGAACAGGAGTATTCAAACCACACCAGGATCTTGACTGGTTGATCATCTCTTGCTACTTATGATTAAGCAATAAGGAGAGAGGTACAGGGTATTTCCTGGGGATTAATAACTGATAGGGAGGAGTTAATGGCCTGAGGTGCAGCTGAGGGCCATTAACCTCAGCTGGTCATCAATCCTCATTAAAAACCTCTGCAACGCAGTTCACCAAACACGGTGAAGGGCAAACCAATGTTTTAAGTACCTTTGTGATTCCCTTCTCTGTTGTGTCCTTAAATTTGTTCTGATTTAATTTCTGTTTCTTCCTAGGGTAGATGGTGCTTTTTCTTACTGCAACAGAAGTTCTAGTCAACTATGGGTTTATCTCACCAGTAGTTGTATGAAAACTGCAGAGTTCAGACCTTTATGTGCAAATGGGAGTCCTCACTACTACAGCAGCAGAATAAAGTTTAGAAAATCCAGCATTTAATTACATAAAAAAGAAAGTAAGTAATAAATTTCATAAAAGATTGGTTTGTGAAATCCAAATTTGTTTTTTTAATACTGTAGTACAACCTTTTCTGTTGCAACAAAAGGAATTTGTAAGGCAAGGGCCCATGATTCTTTCAATTTTGAAGCTGTTAAACTTTCTTTTACTGTGTTTCAAAAAATTGTTCCTTTGTGTTTGGAAGTGTTTGGTACATAAACCACCTCCTAATTCTGAAAAAAAGCCAAGTATTGTAAATATATTCACATTAGATGATAATATATTGGAATATGTGTATTTTATAATGGATTTGGGGTTTCCTTAGGTTTTGAAATACATGAAATTTAGTGTTATGCCGGATATTTCTAGAAAGTTAATCTCCTTGCAAGGGAGGCCTGTTGTCAGCATGGTATTTAGAATATAATGATTTTGTAGTTATGCTATTGCTCTTGGTTATTCCAAATTCAGATTGTGGTAACAAAATATGAAGCTATGACAAAAGTCTTGAGAGTATTTTTGGAAACTGACAAAATTCTGAAGTCTCTTTTCCAGGCCTTAGCCCTTACTTCTTGTGGTAGCAGTACAATACCTGGGTAATACTGGAGAGCTCTGTTGGCCTAATGTGTTTATTGCAGATGTTTATCTGAAAATCACCAGAAAGGTCTCTGCAGCCCTTACAACTTTATAAAGATACTGTCAAATGTGGTTGGTAGACCTTTGGGGGCAGGAGGCAGATAATGAAATGAAAGGGTATAATCTGGCAGCAAGAAATCAATGAAGATTTTTTTTTTTTTTTTATTTGATCATAGTGAGAGTGGAATTAGTGTTTGGCCTTGATTTAAAAGTGTAGGATTTTGCCCAACAGCTGCTGATGAACTCTGCACCCTGTGCATGGGCTTACAAAAACAGAAGCCCTTTTTGTTTGGGTCTACACAAATACCTGTGAGGTAAGTGACCTGAATGCTTGAAAGGGGGAGAGTACAGGGCACTCCAGTTGAAGAAGTACTGCTTCTGTTATATCCTTTCCTGATGCTGTAGAATACAAAACAGTCCCCTTTGCAGAGAGTGGGAAACTGGTGAAGGGTGCTGCTGGGTTCCACCACCTCAAAAAGCTCATCTGAATCTGACACAGGGAAAGGGGATATGTGCTGTTCCCATGTATCACCAGGAACTTGGATATGCGAGTAGTGGGAACTGCATGGGCGAGACTTGGATCAAAGCAGCAGTTCTTTGGATGTAGTTATAGAAGGTATGTCTCAATACAGCCTTGTCTTTTATTCAAAAGACTCAAGGCAAATATGTATGGTGACTGCAGTAAGCCTATTTCCCCTTCCTGGTTTAGAAAGACATAAACCTTCATGTATTGCAGGACTTCACTGTCACTATTCATCTCAGTGAAGATAGGCATGCACAGGCTTATTTGCAGAATCGTCCTCCTGAAATAGATACAGACTGATAGAGACTCCTGTTCTGTGGAAAGGCCCTTACTTGGGCCCTTATATTCTGCGTAATAACAGCTGAAGAGAAAGTCTTCTACATTAGCTCTCTGCATCTGGGACTTGAGGAGGATTCTTAACCAGTCCAAGAGCATTTTGAAAGGAATTTCAGAAGAAAAAGATGTTTTGTAAATGAAGTCTAAAGCAAAGCTCTTATCTTGTTTAGTCAAAAGTAGCTCACTCTGTACAGTTTTGCTCATGGGAGGCTTCTGAATGCTATTTTACTGTATGGGATGATTTGGACTACCTTACTAATTTTGAGGTTTCATATCAGATACCTCTGCTGGAAGCACCAGTCCCCTCTCCTATACTGTGCTCTTATGGCTGTAAGTCTTAGAGTGGCTTATATTTTCAATTCCAGGTATCAAGAATGTTAATAATATTATATAATTATATATAATAATATGTGTAATTATATATATAAATTATATAATATATATTAATGATTATAAATCAATTATTTATAGGGTATGCCAGTACTGCAACCAGCAAACTTGCTTTGAGGGTACTTTTTGAGACTAACTTACTCTGTAGCTCTTTTAGCACAAGCCAGTTTCCTGTGTAAGACACAATATCTGCATTTCTGTGGCTCCTGCACACCTTATAAAATCTTCTGCTTTTCATGTTTCAAATGCTATTAAATGCTCTCCTGCTTGTTTTGTGTTTTAAGGGACAATGAATAAAGCTTAAAAAATACAGGCTCTAGGGTGTGCATTTGTGGTCCATTCCTCTATGCATGTTTCATATAAAGAAAATCCTTGCTTGTTCTCTAGATGCTGTAGAGAAGGCACTATCTGTTGAAGGGAGCCAAGTGTGGCACTTTATTGCGCTGGAAGTCATGATTGCTCAGCTGTGAGATTGCTTCCTGGAAATCTGTAGAGGAGAATCGAGCACAGTGCAGCAGAAGCCACACATGAATGTGGTGAGTGAATAGCTGTGTTTGTGCATAGGGAATAGCTGAGGAACTTGGGGAACAGTAGTGTCCTTTTGAGCATGACTGGCCAGTTGAGGATATACCAGTTAAATTCCTCGGAGAACCCAGCTGACAGATGTCAGTGTGGGTAAGGGCAAATAATACAAGTTGGAGATGGAAGGTTTCAAGGAAGAAGCAAACAAGGAGACATCAGAGTAGTCCAATCATAGTGGTCTACAAAGAATTAAGTCCCTTTTCTCTAAGTCCTCTGGCATCCCTGTCCAAGTTGGAAAGTCATGTGAAAGACTCTACCTCACGCCTTTTCTTCACTTACCATTTATTAGTTCATGGTGTAGGAAAATAACTTTGCCTGGTTTGATGTGACAACTCTGTAGCCTTTGGCCTTTTTTGTACTCTTCAGAAAGGCCTTCACCTCAGTTGATGTCTCAGCAATTTATTTATGACTCTACAGTGTTACCGTTTTAATTTTTTTCTTTTTGATGAATGCCAGTGACCATCCTGTAAAATCTTTTTAAGGCCAAGATGTTAATGTTTTTTGTGTTGCTGTTCACTTTTTACAATGGCTACTCACCAACTCATATTTTTTCTCTTTCCTCCTAAATCTCTGGCTTGAAAGAGAGTGTTTCTCTTGGCTCATGGCTTAACACCTTCTGTGTTTTCCTGAGCAACTGACCTCCCATGTTTACTTTAAGCATGAAGTTTCAGTGTCTTTATATTCATCTTGTTTCAGACTGATCATGGGCTTGCTGCAAAGCTTTAAAAAAACCCAGAAATTTTTATGCTTTCTACATCTTTGCCTCCACGTATGGAATGAATGTGCTGAGTCTTTCCTCTGTCTTGTGTATCTCCTCCTTTATAGTATAGGGTTTTTCTGCCTTTGTCTTCATGCTGAGTAAATCTTGCCCTTCAAATTCTCAGTATAAAATATTGACATCATTATGGAATTCTACTGTGTGATTATGGAATGGTTTATTTTTATTTCTCAACTGTAGCTTTCAATACAGGAGAAGTTAAAGGATTTTGATAGGATAGTGGTACACTTGTGCTGCTTTGGCACTGCTGTGCAGGAACTCTGACTTCAGTGGCAATACTCTAGATTTATGCTTATTGTAACAAGAAACCAAATCAATGTCTTTTTCTAGCTAAGTGTTTCAACGTGATATTTCAGTGGCCTAGACAATATAATTGCTTGTAATAGAAATATTTCAGCTCTTTTTGAGTGTATATGGTTCTGCTATACTTTACACAGTTATAAAACTGTTTTTATATCCCATCAAGTCAAAATATTCTTCAGAGGTTAGAGTGATTCCCTATGCTTCCAGCTTTCACAATAACGTGTTGTATTGAGTCTTAGTAAGAATGTGATTAATGGTTGAAACACACTGGATTTCTTATAATCCCCAAGTAACAGTTGATTGTTGTTCTTGTTCCTTGTTTCACAGCTGTGTGAAATAACCAGTCTTATACCTGAAAGCTTTGGCTGGAACTTAGTTGAGCAGAGCATTTGGAGCTCACCTCAATTATTGGTTTTTTTGTTGAAAAACGTTTTCCTGTTAGCAAAAGCTTATTTCCGTCTCTCTTCTAATCAGCCTAGTGGATCAATGTGCAGAAAATGACATGCCGAGGCAAGATGCTGCTGAGTGTGAACAAATATTTAGAGATAAACAGAAGAAACTGGATGTGTTCCGAAGAATGTCACCTTCTTAAGCCTGGAATGTTTTCTTTGCAACATTTTTAGAGCAGTGGGATTTCTGTTCAGCGGGATCTGAGATAGGATTGCCGTGAACTCTTGTGGTGTTAAGGTCAGAATTGTCCACTTCTTAGATGTTGCCTTTGAGCCAAGTATCTTGAAAGCCTTGCATCATCAGTCTTGTGGCACTCTGCTTGTCAGGATTCCAGATCGTGTCGCTGTGCAGCAAACCTGCTAAGCAGGCTCTCTTGGGAATGGCAGATTTTGCAGAGCTATAGGATGGGAAAGCTCAACTAGAATTTCCATGCTTTATGCTCCCATGCCAGGAACCAGATGAGATTGGGTTTTGCATGGGTTTAGCCTTGTCTCTATAGAAAGGACTTTGGAGATCTCAGAGGCAGGATTTAAGGAAGGGCAAACATGGGAAGTATGCCTGCTGGGGTTTATTGAAAGCTGTAGATATAGGGAGCTTATGTACCTGATCAAGAAAACTGAGAATATCACTTAAAGTAGTAGCAGATATTTAAGTAGGAAAAGGAAAATTAGCAAGGCTTAATTTCACTGAGATTCTGGAGAGTGCAGGAAATCTTCCCTGGGCAGCATGACTGAGTCTCTCTTTACATTTCTGGTTTGTATAGAGGCTAATACGTCCATATTTTAGTCTCGCTTGTCCTGGAGCCTGGAATTTCCCGTCAGTGAGAAACCCCGCTTTTTGGTAACTATAGATGCAACCCCACGTCTAAATGTGTTGCACATAAGACAATTCCCACTCCCCCAAGTTTCTGTAGGGATGCTGACTTTGTAGAAATTCTTTCCTGCTGCTTTTGTGGCACTTAAGATATAATTTTACTATTTCTTTGACATGTGAATAGAGAATGTATCTGATATGTATGGTAGAAGATTTCTGTAGATACCTGTGGGATAAGGTAACAGCATTTTAAATGGTTACAGCTGTTGGAGGTGGGGGCATTTTCCACTGAGAGAAATGGAAAGACTTCTTGGTATGATCCAATGGTAGGTGTAGGGAAAAATGTTGGTTTTTTTTTTTTTTTTGAAATCAAACTCACAGAAGAGAGGCAGGGTTGCTGCATGTATTGCAGCATGTAGCTTCAAAAAGGAAACAAAGAATTGTCTCATTCCTTTGCTGTTTCTGGGGGCTAAGGGAGTAAATGACCTTCAGCTTTATGTAAATGGAAGGATTGCAGCTTGTAAGTGATGGTAGCCATTTAAAAACAAAAGTAATCCCACTTTTCTGGTTTTTGGCAAATGCCTTGTAGTATGCAAATGGTCTGACAATACTGTGTACCTTATAAACGTATTTAAGTACCAAAATATTTCATATAAATTTGAAGACTTTATTCTTGTGTGCTCCAGTATCAATCAGGAGTCTGTACAAAGACAGGGGAGTTACTGTCGCATGCAACTAGTGTGAACTCATAATAAGATCCAAAATATTCTAGATATTAGAAGGGACTAATATCTATTGTTGATTATAATTCCAGTCACTGGTTATAAACCTCATGAAATGAATTGCCTCATTTATAATGCATACCATGGGACAACATCTAATTTGGTGACAAGCATGGAGTCTAGCAAAGATTCAATAGAAATATCTGCTTAAATGACCATGTTCTCACCTAATTACATATATTTTCTAAATCTTTGTTATTTAATATACCTGTTGTTATTATTAAATTGAATTTCACACCTTTAAAAATTCTGGTAAAGATATGTCCTTTTCTTTGTGAGGTGCAAGGTTAGTGTTTGTTTTAAATTGTGACTTTTTGTGAGAAAGATAAGAAATCAACATATGCTGTTATCACTCCTCACTTTTGAAATAACAAGGTGAGGGCTATCCTTGAAAAGTAATTGATATTCCTGTACAGGTTGAAACTGATATACAAAACTGATATACAAACAGATAAACAGAATCCTTCTAGTCTGTGCTTTAGCTGAAAATACCATACCAATGGTTGTCTTACATGGCCTCCAGTTTCAGACCAGACCTTTGACCTTTTGGACCATTCTGCTGGTTTACTCTGGCCTTTCAGATGCCTTGGGTCTATGTAATTTTAGCTGCATAAGTAGAACACAAAAGTACTAAAGTGATGCTAAGTTAATGTCATGCAGTGGGTTAACCTTGGCTTGGCACCAGGTACTTGCCAAGCTTCTCCATCACTCCCCTATGCAGCAGAACAGCGGGGAGAAAATAGGATGAACAAAACCTCACAGGTCAAGATAAAGGCAGTTTAATAAAGAAAAAGTGAAGATTGTGCCTGTGCAAGCAAAGGTAAAAAAAAAAACCAAAACCAAAAATGTTTTATTCTCTACTTCCCATCAGCAAGTGATGTCCTGTTGCTTCCCAGGAAGCGGTTCCTCTGGAAGGCAAATGCTGTGAATAACAAATGCTCCCCTGCCATTTCCTTCCCTTTTTTGTTTAGCTTTTATATCTGAGATTACCTCATATGGTGTGGAATATCCCTTTGGTCAGTTTGGGTCAGCTGTCCTGGCTGTGTCCTCTCCCAAGATCTTGCCCACCCCCAGCCTGCTGGTGGTGAATGTTGAGGAGACAGTGCTGATGCTGTGCCAGCCCTGCTCAGCAGAGCCCAGACACGGGAGTGTTATCAGCACCTTTCCAGCGACCAATGCAAAGCACAGCACTGTGAGGGCTGCAGTGGGGGGAATTAATTCCATCTCAGCCAGACCCAATACACACTGCCTACTAGGCTTAGGGAAAATGGCTCAATTGTATGTAATTATTTTGCACTTAAAATATCACCTTTACCTTGCATAACAGGTAAATAAAATTCCACTGCTTATCTAGGTGAGCATGTAGCAAGTCCACAGTTTAATGGAAGAACTTGCAATGAAATTTGGTCTTCACAGATCATTGTGGCTAGTTAGGAAGCATAAGGAATGGTTCAATATCATTGGGAGGTAACACAGTTGCCATTATTGTATGAGGTAAAGACTGTAAGAGTATAGTTCTGTTAAGTTTCATTCCTAGAATTCTGAAAACTAGTTCTGGTCTATAACACAACTGGGTCTGGTGTAAAATTCCAATGCCTGTGCTCTGGTATAAAATAACATATTTTTTAGTTATTTGTTTCTATGTGGTTTTGGTCATGGTTAGTGGTGGTAGTGGCAATGTGAGGTATCACTGCTGTTCTGACAAATGCTTCAATACTAAATGTGACCATGGTGGAGTGAGCTGTGGGGTTGAATCCCTGTTTACATCTGCAGGATGTTTGCACTGTTCCAGTCTGTTTTACCCATGGAAGTGCATTACAAACAAAATGATTATACCAGTGTTACTTTGAAGGGGGCTGTTGAGATGTAACAAACCCATTGTGTATGACTTGGTGCAAGAGGGAGGGGAATGCTTTTCCTAAACAGATGTACAAAGCTTGGAACATGAAGAGTCATTGCTGAAACTTGTTCAGGTGGGGGAATCTTATATTGCTGCTCTTGCAGAGTCACTTGTTGGGTGAGAATTGTGCAAGTGTTTTGTCTGTTAATTCAGCAAATACTTTTATCCTTTGAGCTCTTTATACGCATATAGGAAGTTGTTGTTTTGGGTTCTTTTTAAAAAACAATTGTATTAAGACAAATAGTTCTTTCATTTAATCAGTTGCTTATCTTCTGTACTATTCTGGAATGCTCTCCCAAAGCCCTGAAATTCTGCACTTGCAACAGGCTTATGCTGTAGATACAGAACAGGTGTTGTGCCCTGAAAATATGGCCTTCAGGGGAGGTATCAGACACAGCGTACTTTATCTATGTTTCTGCAGAAAGGGAAAGAGGAGGGTGATAGTTGCTGGAGAATCTCTCGTGTGGGATGGTGGCACCTATCTATCATGCTGACCTGAAGTCTTAGTGGGTTTGCTGCTTACCAGGTGCTCAGACTTGAGATGTCGTGGAGAGTCTGCCGAGGCTTGTCTGTCTTTTAGACTGTCACCTCCTGCTGCATATCCATCTGAGCAGCAGTGGTACTGCCAGGGTATGCTGAGTGTACCAAGATTAGCCACGAGGTTTGGAGCAAGGATGGAGTGTGTATGAATAGCCACAGGGTGCTGGGACAAGGATGGGGCTTGCTGCTGAGTGGGATGTGTGAATTAGTGGCAAAGGGCACAGGTAAGCCTGAGGTATTTGTGTCTCGTGCCTCAGTCCTCACTAGTGAGGTTTCACAGGCTTCTGTTCTTAATGAAACAGTTCAAGAAGGACATAGAGCCCCTTCAGGGGACAAGGACCATGTTAGGGAATACTTGGGAGAACTTGACCCATGCAAGTCAGTGGGACAAAACAGGCTGCATTCAAGATTGCTGAGAGAGCTGGTTCATGTCTGTACAAAGATGTTGTCTTTGAATAGTCATGGAGATTGGGGAAGTGCCCCAATTCCTGGACAAAGCCAAATGCTATACCTATCTCCAGGAAAAATCAAAAGTGGACTCTAGGCTCCTCAGCCTATCTTCACTCTGTGGAGGCAGTCCTCTTGGAGCAAATCTCTGCACAGATGTAGAAGTGAGTGAGAACCAATGTCATGGACTGCCTTGGAGAGAAATCACCTTCCCTGTGATAACAGTCAGGAAATGGAGCAGATTGCTTGGAGGCCATCCTTCCCTGCAGGCTTTCAAGACTCAACTGGATAAAACCCTACGTAAGCTGGTTTGATTCTAGCTGACCTTTTTGAGTGATTGGTTGGATAACAGGCTTCCTGAGGCCCTTCTCACCTGAGTGAGTCTGAGTCAATGATTCTACAATGGACAAGATGTCAGAGGTGGCAGGTGAATCCTATTGTGCTATTTGTATGTTGTGGCAGAGTGCATCAACAAAGCAGAGACATTTCCTGAATTACATGAAGATGCAAGCCTGTTGGTCTGCATCCATGTTGCTGTTTAAGTAGGGGAGTAACTCAAGTGTTGGGAAAAGAGAACTGCAGGTGATGAGGAGCTGATGAATAAATCTTATTACAGGGTCATTTTATCTAATACTTTTCTCTGTGTGATTTTTTTTTTTCCCCTAGAGCTTTAATTTTGTTATTTAAAGACCATGACCCATTATGTTAGGGATATAGTTGCAAACAGAAAGACAGCAGATAAATCTGTATGGGATTTTTAAATTGAGAGAATGGCTTTAGTGAACATATGACGTCCATTTGTGAGAGTTAGGAAGGAGGAAGATAAATCACAGATTTGTAACTTAGAAATTAATGTAGTCATGCAAAACTTCTGTTATGTGGACTCTGAGGATCTATCTACAGTTGAATTTTTATACTGTGATTGGCATTTCACAGATGGGAAAGGAGGATAATATGGTGAGAGAAGTGTCAGGGCATGAAAGCATAGAAAAGTGTGCTAGTGGTTTTTCTGGTTTTGTGCTTCTCACAAATGCTGCTATTCATAGGTCATCTGAATGGAGGATTTACTTGACATTGCAGAAAATATTTTCTGCATTCAGTGTAGGAACATTCTCTCTAAGTCTGTTCTATCTGGTGGCAGTTTTGGACACAATGCAATGTTGGTAATTTGATTGTTTACCTAGTATGAATCTTGCATGAGAAACATGGGGACTACAAAGCAGCTTTCGGTTTGCACTTGTCAGTGAGGATTCTGAAAAGGCTATTCATGTTGGCCTAGTAATGTGCAAAAAAATTTAATCCTTTTAAATTAGGATTTATGAATAATCCGGATTTCTGTGTGGTGGATCTAATCACCAAGATACTTGAGGAGAGAGCCCTTTTTTTTGTTCATCTGTTTTTTCCTCCTAGAAAGGTGGATGTGGGAGCTTAAATACATGATGGAGCAGTGGAAACAGTGTGAATTTGGAATGAGTTGTGTTCCTCTGTTGGCCTCAATACTGTAAGAACAGTTTGTTTTCAGAGAACTTGCTCTTGCCCAGAGGCTTCCAACTCCAGAAGTTCTTTCAGGTAGTAAAGAGCAGTTAATTGCTTCTTACTACTCGAGAGGAACAAACATTCTGACTCTTTCATTGATCTATTTTCTTAACAACAGCACAAATATAGCAAGCTGTGCTATGGGGTGGAAAGAAGGGGCTTATGCACTGTAGGATTTGATGGCTGCAGCTCTGAGGGAACTCACCTGTCACCTGTCCAAATTCACACACCTTTTGTGGAGTTGTCAGTGGGATAGCTGGAAGAGATCCTGGTGTTGCCTAAAGAAGAAGCCTTCTGAAAGCAAGCATGTGTTTACAGGCAGAGGGAACTTTCTGGAACAGCAAATTAGCTCCACCTTGTTTCAAGGAATGAGTGAAGAGAGTTCATGCAAGTCCTTATTTAGATTCTGTATCTGAACACCCGTGTTGAGTTTCTTGGTAACTCCAGTTTTTGAAGATCATTGGGGTCTGTATCCCAAAGCCACGACACTAAGATAACCTGTGTTCTGCCTTTTGGAGAGGTAGAGCGGGGGCTACAGAAGAAAAAAATATTTTGTGGTGGTGCCGTGTGTGTGCTAAAAAAGGAAAACAAGCTTAGACTCTTATTTACTATCTTAACTCTCATTTTTCTTTGAGGAAAAAATCAACAGTCTTACGCTAGTTATGTAATACTATGGCAGAAATGTTCTTTTCTAACAGTGTATATGTTCTGATGTGCAATTAAACTCAGGGACTTTGTGTGTTTCGATGTGTCAGTAGATTCTTCCTTCAGGCCTGAGCTGCAGTGAGACATTTTCCGTATGGGAATGTGAATATGATGTTAGTTGAGACAGTAGTAGCATAGTTGGTGATATGGTCAGGGCTGCATCATCAGCACTTGGAGTACCTTGTAATACTGGTCACAAGGCCACAAGAGTGGCCTGATTAGCAAAAACCAGTAGAGTATGTCTTTAACTTGATTTTAAGTTACTGATATCAAAAGCTTTTATTGTTGCATGCCATTCCATTATTTCATGGGTATTAACTCAGCAGCGGGGGTGTAATTGTTGAATTCTGCATCTGAATAAATAACACTTAGCTTTCTGCTTAAGGTGTTTGGAAGAATGTTCTTTCTAACCCTGGGAATCCTTTGTTTCTCACTCCTCAGGTCTGTATCTACTGGTTTGGGGAAAGGGAGGGGGAAGGAGGAGGGGAAAAAAATGGCAAGGTAATTATCTCCACTAATAGTCTGCCTGCTTGTACTTGATTGAAATGCAGGCTGGCTCTCCTGTATCACTGATTTTATTCCCAAAGAGAAGTTCCAGTTGTCTACAAAGCCAACACCTTTGGACAGGCACCGTCTGGCCAGCTGCTTATTAACTCCCATGGTCCTGCCTGATTCTACTGGTAAAGAGACCAGTCTCAGAGAAAGCAAACTAGAAAGATGCTGCCAGAGGCCCCAAGATCTCTCTTCCCTAAAGAAAAATGAATTCCATGCAGCCTCCCTAGTGAGTAACATGTAAAAATAATTAAAAGGGTATTGAGGAAAAGGAGCTAATTAAAAAGATTAAACACTGAGTCCTCTTATCCTTGAGGCTGGCCAGGCTTTTCCTGTGGGGAGGCCAGAAGTCAATTGTGTCTTTATGCTGTCATTTCAGTTGCCCTGTTCTGAACCTGTGTGAATGCTCCTCTGAATCCAGGTACAAATCAGGGCACCATGGTTTGCTATGCACCCTTCATACCCATGGGGTTTGCTGCCTGGCCATGCTCACATGACATTCCCTGGTGACTTTATTGTCCTTCTACAGCACCAGAGGTGGACCCCTTTGAGCAGAATTTTTAACTGTTCAATGAGGGTAGACTCATAGGATGTCAGGGTGTGCAGGTTTGAAATCTCTTGTCCCATTGCTGCCATGTGTTTGAATGGAAACATAAAAACAAGCATACCAGAAGCTTTAAGAAAGATAGTACACTACAATGAAATCTAAAATTGCTGCTGGCTTGAAGAAGAATGTTCATTGGTGGGGTCTTTAATCAGAGAGCTATACACAAGGAGCTTTAACTTCTGGTGAAAATTCTTTTATATGAACAAAAGGAAGACTTGAGTCTACTGCTGTATGCTACACCTGTCGCCTTAGGGATCTTATCACATTTCTAAATTGAAGAAGGCTTTAGGGAGGCATTAGAGAGTACTTGTAAATTCATAAAAGGTAAGATAGTGCCTCTGAAAATTTTCTTTCCCCAAAATCTTCTGAAAATTTGGACTTTACTAAAATAGGAAAAAAAAATGCTTTTTTTACAGAAATATCTTCACAGTTATTGTAAAAAGTAGCATAAGTAACTGTTACATGACCACTGCCTTACTCTGATTTAAAAAAGAAGATATTTTTTCCATTATCCGTCGCTAGGTAGTTTCATTGCTAGGTACTATAGTCCAAAAATATTTTCTTTGTTTGAAGTTCTCTGACATAAATTCAAAATGAATCCTCAGATCTTTTCAAAACTGTAAGTCTGATGGAAAAACATATGTTCTTTGATTTCTACTCCAATGTTCAATTATTTTGGAGATTGGGGAAAAGAGTAAAATTAACCAGAAATGTCTGTCAGCTTGTGAGAGTCATGCCATATCACAGTGTATGGCCACATTTAAATCCTCCTATTGTTCTGTCATAATGTTGGAATTGTGCAGGACTTGTTTTCACCTGCTTGCACTTGGAAACTTGTTCTGAACAAAACAAAAAATGTAACAGACTCGGGTACCTGCTTTTTTTCCCTGCTTCCATTCCCTTTTCCTTTTCCAGAGGGACTTCCATTTTTTGCCAAGCAAAACACACAGCAGAATTTCTGGCACTGTTTCTCCTGCTGGGGAATGAATGGTACAACTCATAATCACTAACATTGTGCACAGATGCTCAGAGAGATGATAGAAATGGAAAACTGACCATAAAGCAGCTGCATTTTGCTGTGATTCCCCTAATGCAGGGTAATCAGAAGTTTTCTATTCTCAGTAATTAAACCAGGGAATATTACACAAAGAGGGCAATGCCTGAAGTTAGTATCAGTAACTTATCTGCAAAAAGGTGTGGGCATGTAAAATATTTTAATCTGCAGGTTTGAGTATTCTTTCTGCCTCATATGTGTGGAACCACTTTTATCATCTGCAAGAAAAAAAGTCACCAAATAAAGGTTGATAGAATTGGCTTCATCTTTAGCCTATGTCTTTTGCAACTTCACTTTTACCATGTTTTACAATTGTGCTTGAGGGCAAGCATTGGCCAGAAATATGCAATTGAGGTAAACTTTCATTTGAAGTCACTAGAAGTTTAGTCTGTGTGGGATCATATGGGATCAAACAGCACACTGGAATAATCTCAGTTCATGTTTGGTGTTAAGCAGTTCCAATGCATAGTGCATACCAGGAACTTCCTTAGCAAATCTGCACAGATGACCAAACCACAATTAGTCACCACAGCCAGAAGATCTGGTACTGAACTAATCTTCCCATGCAAGTAAACAGAAAGTATGCTTACTCTGCTTTGTTTATTCTTTCAAGGGCCTGTGCCAATATATTATCACACCATGCCCAGAGTATTGCTGGAGCATCATTGTGTGTCATGGGGACCAAGGAGAACTGTGATGTGAAGCATGGGATAAAGAGGTTTTATTTAAAGGATAGTTTCATGAGGGAAATATAAGAATATCAACTTGGGCAAGAAATGCATGTGTATGCCTATACACAAACTTTATGTATGTATAGACACAAATCCTCTTGTCTCTGTCAGTGAGGCTACCAGTGTTCACCTGTACAGTATTTTTTTTTTGAGGATTCTAAATCTGAATAATGAGCACTAGTAAAAACAGGTAACTGCTTCTTTATTTACTTTTAAATGGCTATACTTTTGTTTTGCCACAATACCTTTCAGATGCACTCTTTTTTCCACCTTCAAATCTGGAATAGCAGCATCTCAGAAGGATAGTGTTACAGGCAAGAGTAAGTGCAGGATTTTTACTTCTTTCCTTTGAAAACACATTTCAAGGCAGCCTTGACAGAGTAGTTGCTATATATACTAGTGCATGTCAGAAAATCTACTGCATGCTACCACAGAAACATTAAAGTGAGTGACTAACTAGAACTAGGCCTATTAAGGCTTATTAGAGGTAATGCTATGAAAAGTCTTTTGTTGATTTGAAAGATTGAGAGTGGTTGACTCTTCTACTCTTTAAATTCTTGCCTGATGCTTTCCAATATGAAGGGCTGATCTTGAAAAATCTGAGTGTTCAAACATACAGGTGATGTTTCAGGGTCTTTGCTCTGCATTCATTCCTCCATTCGGAGTAGAGATCAGAACATCCAATGATGGATAACCTTGAAAATTTGACTAGGTCAGAGTTTCTCTAGCATGTAAAGCTTAAAACATCTTTGGTAATCAATTTAATTGCTGCATTGCTCATAGTCTTCGAGACCTTAGTGGCAGGCTGTGTCCATTCTTCAATCCCACTTCTCAGAAGAACCCACCCAACCTCCTGCTTTTCTCCTATCTGACTGGTGAATCATGAACATCATGCAGCTAGCTCTTGAAGGTCAGTCCCCAGTGTTCCAAGCAGTCTAGTGACTCTGCATTAGTTCTGTTCAATGGTTAAACCTCAAGATAAGACCCAAGCTCTTGAGACCTAAAATGCGACTTTTGTCTGGTTTCTTAGACAAACATTGTTAACTCCAATCAAGCCAAAGACAAATGCTCTTAAGTCTGGCCAGTTTTCATAATCTCAATTTTAGTGTTGGGGCCAGGTTTCCAGTGGCTGATCCAACAGATAAATGAAACACACATGAGATGTCTTAGGCCAACAGGTGTTGCAGCTGCTTTTATAATGTGAAGCTGTAGAAAACAAAATGCCTCAATCATATATGAACCAATTGTTCTGGCATAAAACTGTCTCCAGTCTTCAAATAGCCTGCTTTGGGAGACATCACAAAGCATTACAGAATGCCTTTGAGTGACAATTATTTAGAGAAGTTACTGCCCTCATAATGTAACTTTCCAGTGTCAGTATATAATTAGGCAGAATGAATAAAGAAGAGTTTCCATTGTGAAATACAGAGAAGCTGCTGTGCCCCTCCCAGTCCAATGCTGCTGAATAAATCAAATTTAACTTCCAGTTGGGCAACTTCTGGCTTTCTGAGCTTTGAAGCCTGTACCGAGCTTGCTGTACAAATGGTGCATCTGACTTCTGCCTTTGATCTTCAAGGATCACTTGGAAACATGATCGAAATGTTTAAAAAAATGGGTATTTTTGTTTCTTTTTCCATATTTTTTTAATTTGAAAACTGCACTTGTGGAACACATCACCTGCATAATGTGGAAAGACAAAATTTTTAGCAATGGCAACATCGCAACCTGCTGAAAGTCCCATTTTTCACCTCAGATGCATCTCAAACTTCATCTCATTCTCCTTGGGGGATGTCAGAATCTTTGTTGCATTAATTCCTCCTAGATAGTGGAGATTCTTGGCATTTAAGAGACTAGACAATCAAGCAGCTCTCAAAGGCTGTTGTAAAAGACTAATTCCACACTGTGAAATCTTCATGCTTCTGTAGGTGAAAATGAAAGCTTCAGTTTGGCAGTGCCTTCCAGGTGCTATTGAGCTATGCCAATTTTGAACCATGATCTGTGGTTTATATTTCATTGCTTTCTTTCTGAGAGGCCAAGTTTATTTAAATATCCTTAAGAGCATGCCTTCGGTTTGCTGTCTGTGTTTGGGACAGTTTGTGTAAGCAATTCCTCAGCAGATACAGGCATTTGCTAATTACAGATCATAGCATCAGTTTCAGTAATAAGGCTTCAGGATGGGAAGGAGATATTTGGGGATAATGTATCTATTGCTAAATGGATCAGAACGTCAAATACTTTGCTTGATAGCTCTTTGCGATAGGAAATAAGAATCCTAATCTTTACATGGAATGAGTTCATTGGGGGAAAAACCATCAGTTCAGGCCACGGGTTACTGAATGTAGTGTGGAAAAGGAACCTGCCAGAAGAGTGCACCTCCAGCTGGATTGCTGGAGGACGATGGAGAGAGCTGTGCTGGTAGCTGCAGGTTCTTAATGACTAAAGACTGGTGAGAGGCTTGTTCATCAGCCAAAAGCAATCCATGGTGTTCGTGCTCTTCTGCAACTGGGGAAGCCAAATAACTGAGCAACCACAGAACTCTGCTGCTTTACAAGGCTCTGTGAACAAGGTTTCCTAACCTCTATTTTAGAAATTGCGGTGATGGTTATGGTCTAGACAAACAATCCTAGACTGCCTTACAAAGAATCAACCATCCACCTTCGGCTAGAACACCATGTGGTCTGACAGGATGAGCCTTAGGGTGGCTTTATAGTGCCTGTGTATGGTGTTTTGTTGTGATAGGGGTGTCAGCCCCTCAGCTACCTAGTTTTAAGCTTACTTGGATGTAAACACCTTGTGTTGTGATGTAGAGCCATGTGGAGATGTGGCTGTGGATTCCATGATGCTGTTTAAGTGTTTGGGAATGCTCATCAGGAAGGTCCCTTTCTGGTCAGGGAAGAGTGATCATGCTCTCCAGGTGCCTCTGCAGGTTGGTCCCCCCACCTCAGCTGAAATATTTTTATAGTGAGATGAATCACTGTCTGGAGATGCTTTTCTCTCTGTTGAGGCAGCCTAGATGTCTAGTTTAGATTAGATGCTGACTTTTGGACAGCTAAAGATACTGAGATGAATGAAATTCTCTGGACCGTTTCCTCTTTGTGCTTGGAGAATATACCCACATGCCACAGCGGATATTGTTCCTGCAGGATTGTGATAAATAAGAAATAAAGGACTGATCTCTCTCTTTCAGATAAAGCCCAGAATCAAGATGGAAAAAAAAATCCTGTATATATAACCCTTTATTTCAGAGCAGACTTCCATTTTTAGTTTCCCAATCTTTGCCTTTGTGCTGGGAAGGGATCATATGCTTGCAGCTGCATAGTTACAGAGATACTGGAAATAGATTGCATAGTATCCTCTGTGTAGCAAGCCTGATTGAATTATCTTTTGAGGTGAAGTTTCTGAATTTTGCCTAATACTTAAAGATTTTTTTTTTCCTAAATATTTAAGAAAAAGTGAGGTATTAAGATTTAGAAGAAGCCCCTGTACACTTAGAACTAGTGGGAATATACCTCATAAGCCCTGATTGCTGGGATACTCTTGGAAAGAACAAGCACTTGCTATAGTCTCAGACATAACTTGGAGATCTGCTTGATCTTTTGTAAATAGTAACATTTACCTTATGATTAATCAGAAATTATAGAAAAATTAATTTAAAGGATTGCATTGATTTTTCTCAAGTATAGGGAGGATGGAGGGAGTGTAAGTAGGAGCAGAATTTAACTAATCTCAGTGATTTGAAAACAAATCATCTATTTAGGATACTGGAGCTTAGAAACAAAATGCACAATTATCAAGCATTAACAAATATGAGAAGCCCCACAAATGCAGGCAAAAAAGTTGTTTTTGCCAAATGCAGCTTTTGAAGCTCCTTTTTCTGTGTATGTATAACAGTGTGTGAACACTGCAGGACTTAAATATGTTTTGGTGTGTTTGTTTTGTGTATCTTCAGTGTACTGTCCTGATCCAAAGCAATGTGTTGTGTTCAATGTTTTGGAGTAATTCCTGACTGTGGTGCCAGGGAGATGTGTTAAATGATGTCTTGCACTTCCCAACTGAAGAAGACTTGGACCCCTAGATCTAATTATGTAATTAGCAGACTTACATACTAAAATCATGCATCTATGTCCTTATATATAGAATATTTACATCCCACCAGCCTCAGGTGAGAATGTAACATTTTGTTTCATATTTCACTCTAATTCAGGAGTGGTCATAGAATGAAGTCTGCATACTGCAAATTGTACTTACAGCAACAACTGCTTTAACAAAACTGTTGGCATTCCTCTAGGGCTTGATCCTTCATTTTAAAAAGACCCACAACCAAAAAACCATAACACTCAAACCAGAAACGGGGTGGTACTTGATGGTATTACAACTGCAGAAAGCAGGATCTAGAGAAAAAGATAAGAGAAATGATCAAATGGTCTTCTGGCTGTGATACTGTTCATAAAAGTCCTGGTTGACCATCCTGGGAAGAGGGGTGGTAGAGCTCTGTAGAAGGCAGGAGTTTCACTTTTTGTTAGAAATTCTGTATTTTACTTCACAGAACCAAGAAGGGAAATACCAGATCTGACCTGCTCTTAATGGCTTTTCAGAAATCCAAAGATTGAACTTGGCATTTCTTGGAGTGTTGGGGAAGATGAAACAGGAAAGCCTTATAAATATGATTGCCTGACAAAAGATTTTGGGAATATGAAAACTACAGGCGACATCGAAATGAAAGCCACTTTTGAAATACCAAATCTTAGTTACTGAACAACTGGAAAACAATGGTATGGCCAACTGAAGGTAATCCCCTCTTGACTGAACAATACCCTCTGCTTGCAGGCAGGTCCAAGGGTCAGAGCAGACCCTACTAGCTCAGCAGAAGGGGTCCAAAGAGTAGCTTTTAGAAGTTAAGATGTAACACTCTATGGTAATATAAGAACTCTTATAGGCTGTATGTAAATGCTATAGGATTTGTATCTTGTATTAGATTGGTTAGTGACAATTAGAATATTCAGTACAGAAAATGATTTATTGTATTGTAACCAAGACTTCACTATTCCTCTCTTCCACTCTTACTCACACTCTTACTACACTCTCACTCTCTCTCTTACTCTTACACACTCTTACTCTCTCTTCACACACACTTCTTCACTCTCATTCCTCTCACTCTCTCTCTCTCTTACCCGCTTACTCTCTTGCTCTCTTGGGCCTGCTCAGAGCTGCCAGCTGCCAACCGAACCACCCCAAAGCTCCTTACATTGGAGAATCTGGAAGATGTTTGGAATTGTGAAAGGGAAAATTGTTGTCTGGAGGGCTGAGTTCAAGTGGGAAGCTGCATAGTGAGGAAGAAACTATTTTGCAGATATCCTCATGAGGCACCCCACACGTTTCTTAGAATATGTAACAGACCAGGAGATATCTTCTTGCAGTCAGATTATTTAGGAGTTTTTAGGGGTGTCTTGAGCATCAAACTAATTGTAGGGTTTAAAAATAAATGAGCTGAATAACTTAAACACAGCTTTCAAATGGCATTGGCATCATGAACTTTCAAACTGGAACTGCAATCCTGAATATATTTTATGAAGAAGTACTGGGTATTCCTGCTGAACTCCTTAGGATTTATGTGCAGGTGGCAAAGCCAATTATTTTAAGGGTTTGCTTGGTTGGGTTTTACTTATTTATTTTTAATTCTCCTTTTCCTATAGGCCTTTGTGGTTTGAATAAAACTTTATGCTCTACCCACAACTTAACCAGATGCTTTTGAGGAGTCTATTGATGTTTGAAGTTTGCCAGAGGGGATGATTTATAGCAGAATTCAACATTTAGGACCTTTGAACCAAAGCATTGAGAGCCAACATTTGTGATGACGTGTGCTAAACACTGGCTGTGATTTCTTCGGAATTTAGGAACCTGAATCTTCTTGTACAGCAACAGTGCCTGTGGGATACCTGCTGAAGGGTGTTTGTGTGTAAGAGAGAGTGATAAAAACTTTCTTTCCCTGAATTTTTGCTATGTGGTACCACAGGAGAGTGCATGGAGTTGAGCAAAGTTCTGAGCTAACTTCAGCAAAGAGAGTCTGTGCATTGCAAGCATCAGTGCCAGGCTGTACTTGGGCTAACTGGCCCAGCTCAGAGCAGCCAGTTTATGTCACCATTGTGCCAGTGGCTCAGTGGCCCTTCAAGCCCCCTGTTGAGAGGGACCATGGCTGCTAAGGGATGTCAGACTGTGAGGCTGCATCAGAGCAGAAGCAGAAGTTCTGAAATCGCACCAGATAATGGGTCTTGAGCTGTGGGAGCAGCTCTTCAGCCTTTATCCTGCTTTCAAACTTGACGTGCCAAAAGCAGCTGGATCAAAGGCCTGTTTGATCATCCAGCCATGTGCTTGGGAGATGAGATCAAGAATGCTGCACCTTGGTGCTTATTGCTCAGTGCTGAGCCTGGGAGGTGTAAACCCATCGCGTTACCCTTTCTCTCTGGGCTCAGTTGTGAGAATCTGTCTTGGTGGCAACCTGAGCAAAATAATGGCAGGTACCCTGACACCATATGCCTGCAAAAACATTGGATTTGAGGCCAGCAGGAGGCAGTGAAAACATGTAGAACATTCTTCTTTAGTCTTGATATTTTTTTTTAATTCATTTTTTTCCCCTTCCCAATGGAAAGATGTCAGTAAATATTGTTGTTTTAATCAGCTTTTCATTAAAATATATTTAAGAATCTTAGTAAAACTCAGTACAGAAAGAGGTGTGAAGTTCCGTATAAAAACTGATTGGATTCTGAAGACATATAAGTACCATTTTTGACAGCAGATCTGTGGGTTTGTAATAAAGCATCCCTCACACCTACTTTTACCATCAAACTGGGTGCAGAAACATGGAAACCTTATCTATATTTATGCAGACCCCATGCATCATGTATTGGGAGACTTTTGATTTAATGAAAAGTTCATCCCGTGCTAAAGTTGGGATAAAATGGACTTGTGGCTTCAGTTAGGATTTTCTATGCACTGGGAAATGAAAGAGCAATGCTATAATTGTAGATATTCTCTTTTGTCCCTTTTTTTTTTTGTTTTCCCCTTACTGAGGAAGGAAGACGATTGGCTGCCAATTAATGCAGAAGGCTAGTAACTGTTCTTAAGGTATTCATAGCAGGGATTAAACTAATGGATAAAAGGTGCAAATTCTTTCTTAAGAAATGTAAATAATTTGTTAGGGGGTTGATAAATTTCTAATGCACTAGTGTATTTGAAAAAGGGTAAGACTATTCTCACATAAATTGCGTAGGTTTTAAAGCCAGAAGAGATCATTAGAATGCTATCACTGCATGGTAACAAACTGCAGTATTTGGCCCAGGTGTTTTCTCAGCGTCTTTCAAAGACGCTAAGCACATGGTTTAGGAGACCTAGTCTTGATTTAGTCTTCAATTAACTGAGAATTCTCTACATCCTTCCCAAACTGAGGTGTTACACTGATTAATTTTACAGATTAGTACTGTAGTTCCTTGATCTGTTTTATCTGGCATAACTCAAGGTGTCTGCTGAAAAGGGCATTCTTACTGTCATCTATTTGCTTATTTCTGCCTCTCCCTTGTGCCAGCTCTGGTTTTTGTGCTTCTAGAGTGAAACTGAGGTAGTTTGTTGCCAGATGAATTTCCTAACCTGCGTAAACCAAACAATTATTTGGCTTTCAGCTTACTCAGTTATTTAGTTTGGTTAATACTGATGCAATGGAGATACTGGGAATGAATGGCCAAAATATGGAGGAGAAATATGGAATTGGCTTCTTTAATCAGCAACACTGAGCAATGACAGATTAAATGGATTATGGAATAATGGTGTGAAACATAATTAGCAAGTAGCTAACAGCTGATACTAGACAAATTCAGATGTGCAAAAGTACTTGTGTGGCCAATGAAGATAAAGAATCCTTTGCTATCTGACAGAGTTGGAAAATTTTATTTCAGAGGTAGAGAATTTTTTGACCTTTACAGAGTATATGACATGTCTTTTTCTAGACTGTCTGCACGGAATTTAGAATTTGGAAGGACAAACAATATTCCTATGGGAGGGGGGGTGGGTGTTTGGATACTATAGGAGGGGGTGGGGGTGGGAATAAAGACAACAGAGTCTTGAATCCTCACCCATGAGGTGAAATTCTTACTCTCTGCTGCCTGTTGTGTCAGCAGGTCACATTCACACACCTCCCAACTCAGTCAGGAGTCAACTCTATTGCTTCCTGACTTTGAACCTTATCCATGTGACAAAGCAGAAGTGTCTTGTGGGGATCTTGGCAGGCTGGTTCAGTGCAGGCTGGGCTGAAACTGTGGTGATTTGTAATATGCATTTGCAGAGAGATGTTCCTGTGCAATGTTTTCCTTTGCTATAATTGGAAACAATGTTGTGTGAGCACTGACAATCTGAAGAGGGCAGACAAAATCTCTCTTTATTTTTATTTTTATTATTTTTATTTCAACCATCCATACCTTTGCTGAGGTAGAACTGGATGAAACTGACTGTTCTGAAGAACAGTTGACAGATGACCAACATGCTATTGAAGAGCTCTGATGAAGGCTGCTTTCATCAAACCCATTGTTTTCCAGGAGTGTTAAACTCCTCTTAATATCAAAGCTATCAGGTTAATCCTCACACAGTAATATGGTTTATACCTTTTGTACTGCACCTGTATTGAGTTTGAGGCATGAAACTACTGCCCATGAATGTCTGTTCCAAGAACTTGTATACACCTGTGACTCTAAATGCCCTGCAGCCTTTGGGGAATCATATTCTGTGGCTTTTTTTAAAATTAAACCAGCTATATCTTAAGGGAATTTTGAACTCTGAAGTTGCTATTAAAATGTCTCTTTGAGTGATGCTATGATTTCTTCATGACTTACCAAACAACAAAGTTGCAATAGGCTCAGGTAATTAGAGCCTTATTTTAAGTTTCTGCTATGATTTAACTTCTGTAAGACTATACCTTTTATCATCAGTATTTGCTTGGCATCTTTTCATGCAAGTCAGGGAAGATGCTACTAAGCATCTCTAAACTTTTATTGCCTTTCAGAGGATGACAGATAATGCTGTGATGAAACCTGGGCACTGAGCTCATGGGGCACTTTGCCAGCATAGCTATCTGTGTTTCTGACATGACACAGTATCAGAATGGCAGCTGTAGACTACAAAGACATGCAGAAACATGCTTTCTGTTTTGGGGTTGTTTTTTTTTAGGTCCCTGAAGTCAGCTTAAACCTTAAATGCATTTTCATCACAAATGCTCTCATTGGGTCTAACAGGAAGCTTAATGGGTCTCTTTGAGAAATGTGCTTGTATATTTTTGAATTCTAGTCAACAGGGTAGCCTTCCAATACATTTTTTCAAAGAACTGGTATCTTCAAATACAAATGCACAGATAGGCAATATCAAAGGGACTGGAGAGTAATAGCCCCTCAATATAGAAATATATGCACAGCACCCCATGATAAAAATGAAATGCACATCTTTAGGCATTCTGAAAGTGAGTAGTGAAGAAAGCATGCTCAGGTGTGCTGCTTGTAGGGTGCTGCTTGTGTGAGAAAGGTAAAACAAAGTTTGCATGCTATTTGCCATCCATGCAGGACAAGCTTGGATAGGAAAAAAAATACCAACTTTGGAATTGTTAACGCTACTCAGTTTGATGAGACCATGGTGGCAGGTTGCAGCATGCTATAATTTGGCTTTTGGTTTTCTTTTCTTCCTCTCCTCCTGGGACCTATTATTTCTCTGTTGAAGGAGCTATTCCAGTGGCATGAGAAAACCCCAGCTGCTTTGCAAGGATGCTTTCTGGGAGTTGGAAATAGGCAGTTAAATGACTAGTGTATGGTTAAAAATATGCTGGGATGAAAGAGAGCTATCAAGACCCTTGACCTAAAAATATGCTTACAGTTCAGATACATGCACTGAAGGAAGTGACTAAACTGGTTTTATAAAATGGGTTGCTAACCAGGCTGTGAATCTACCTGACTGATAGAAAGGCTGGAAGTTTACCTCTCAGATAAAACAGGTCAGTGATGAAGTCCTGAAGCCCTGTTTCCTTGGGCCTTGTCCTATGGGACAGAGAGAATCTGAATCCAGCAGACATGGTGTTTCATAGACTTGGAACATAGTGAGACATAGGAAAGCTTCCAAATTACCTGCATTATTGAGTGGAAGAATTCTGCATTTTTAAGTAGGGAACTCAGCCAGGTGTGTGTCCATAGATATTCCTGTTGGTAATAGAAGCTAATTTTAAGGGGTCAGGTTTGTCAGTGTCCTGACCAAGCAAACTTTCAGAATTAAAAACAAACAAACAACAACAAAAAACTCCCCCCCCCAAAAAAAAAAAAAAAACAAAAAACCACAAAAACCACAAAAACCAAACCAAAAAAACCTAACCCACCCCCCAACCTACCAACCTTCTTTTCTCCCCAGAAGCCCCACCCCTTAATCTCACTTAGATGTATATAATTTGGCTTCTGCTTGTGTTTTATGGAGAACTTATGCATTTGAAGTTTTTGCTTTCACATGTATACCTGTGCAAGTACTCCTGAACACTAGATATTCCAGATGGTAGTTTCATCTTTCCTATAGTTTATGATTGGTGTGTTTCAACTGGTTCTGGAGAAGAGATTAAGCTGCAAACAGCTGTATTGTGTTCAGAGCCTGAGGAATTTGAATTTTTCTCATACCTACTATTTCTTTGCCTTCTCATCTTCTACAGACTGGTTCCAATCAAATTGGACTGCTGAGAACTGGCTGATGATAGTGGCTATAGACAAGATTTTTACATGCTGTTAAAAATGAATAAAAACTTAGAACACTTGCAAGTACTTAATGTGTGTGGTATGCAACCAACAGATCATTCTGTTGCCAAAGGTTTTGGTGCTGAATACTGCTGCGACTTGATTTATATGCAACTTTAAGTTGAAGTAGCTATCCAATCTTGTAAGCTTATTTAAAAGAAAAAAATTCAAGTAATATGAATTTGAAGCATGACTTCACTGTCTTACTTATTTTACATTTGAAATTATTGGTGAAAGTGGTAATGCAGTGTTCTCCTGGAAGGACCTGTGTGTAATCTGATTGAAGTCAGTTACTCTAATCAAACAGCAGACTGGGACTGGTGTGCTTGCAGCAAAACTCAATTTACATTTTCTCTGTTGTGCCAGACAGTGTCCAACACTTCTAAAAGGAGTGAAATTGTGAGGAGGCATATTGGTAAGTTGTCCTGTTTTGGTTTTTGGTTCTGTGGACACCACGTTGTGCCTTGACCAGGGTTAGCTCTTGGCAATAGAAGCGGTTTGTCTCCAGAATCAAGTGCTCAGACATCCTGGAGCTTACTGAAGTGCCTCCCCATCTGCACAACTGCCACTGCCAGAATGTTCTCTGCTTTCAGCTTCAAACTGATTCACTTTCCTTGATTGAAAGGAATTCATATTTCTAATTTTATGTCATGTCTGTGCCCATGTAATGGAAAAGTGCTGTTACAGACATGATAATTAAAAAGAACCTACATATTAGTAAAGAAAGAAGAGAAACTGCCTATTAAGGAAGGTAATTAAAGCCCTTTGGAAAATTTTAATATATATTAAATATTTATTTTTAAGTTATCCAGGATATACTTTTTTGTTTCCCTAAAAATTAATAAAATATTCATAAATTGTTAGTATGAGAAATGCATGGGCAAGAACTTCCTCACTAAAGAGCAGCTTGAAGTTCAGCAGGTGGTGTTGTAACTTTATGAGTACCTTCTAGACAATGTGTTAATTTTGGAAGGCTGTCCATGTAGATAAGCACTGAACGGTAAGCCACCAACATTTGAGAAAAAACACCTCCAACCTGAGAAATCAAATCCAAATCCATCTTTGAAGGCAGAGGAATGCAGGTTCTATGGGCACATGCCCCATGGAGTCGTCCTACTCAGCTTCTGCTCAAAGGTTATGAAGTACAGTTCTCCTTGTGCTGGTAAACCAGCCCAGTGAGTGTGTGAAATTGCTAGGAGTATTCTCAAATAGCTGGATTTCATAAGCCTCCAAAGTATGATTTATCTAGACTAAATACATGTGACTGTGCCAAGACAGGCTGAGCCACTGCAGTTCGCTAGGGGAGGACTAATGATTTCAGCTGTCTTGCTTGCAAACTACAATTATAATCTTTGTCAGGAGCAAAATGAGCAGATTTTATTACCTGCATTTTTGGAGAGAGAGAGAAAGGAAGTCACTAGATTCCTGTCCTAGAATGAGTAATTTTTGAATTGCTGGCCAGGCTTCTTTTTCCTCTTGCAATTCATCAACATCTGAAACTATTGTAGTATAGGCTGCATCCCTCTCTAGTCCTTTAAGGATTTGCTTTAAGAGTTTTTTAGCAGAATCTTTTTGTGCATACTGATTTTCACTTTTCAATTTGAAAGCAAAAGAGAACATAGGGAAATTGAGAATAGCCTTTGAAAGATGTTTGTCCCATAACTTGCCTGATTTCAAGACCAATTTGCAAAACCCTGGTTAGAGCATGTCAGTTTTGAGTACAGTTGTTCAACTGTGTTGCATAAATGAGTGTTTTTCTTGAATTTGCATGATTCATCATTTGATTATTGTCTTCCTGAATTGATCCCACTGAAAGGATGAGGTTTTCTGATTTGCTTTCATTTTAGATGTGGTGCGTCAAGTCAAGAGATTAAGCACTTCTTGTTAATGTGCTCTCTTCCCCTCCAAACCTCAAGCAAAAAACTGAGACCTTGGATGTTCTTCTTAAGGGCAAAAGCAAATGATCCTCTTGGAGTCATTCTAGTACAATTAATGACTTAAAAAGGTACAGCCAAAATTTTATTCAAAACATCAATGTGTCTCCTTACTGAGGAAGAATCTGGCATGTCTATCTATGAAGTGGTCAGCTGCTGATACAAATTCCTTCTCCCTGCTCCCAAAGCTACTGTGTGCCACTCTTCCTCTATACAAAGACAATTTGCTTTTCATGTAGTAATGAAGAATAATGTTTTAACAGACAAAGGCATTTCTAGTGTATTATTGTGCTGTCTTTTGAGTAGCGCTAGATGCTGGGAAAAATGGTAATTCACAGTGTGAATGCTTCTCACCAGCAACGTGGGCAAGAACTGAGCATGTACAGTGTATGTTGCATAAGGTACAATGGTGAACATTGTGGGAGAGAGAAAAGCCCAAATTATAGCTCTTGCTGATGGCCAAGATACCAGCCTTTTGTAATTCTTTAAGACAAAGAACAGCCCAAACAAAATCCAAAATATTGTCCCTCAAAATGTGTATGTCACTGAATTTAGTAACAATATGTTCATTTTTAGTGTTTACAAATTCATGTAAAAATACACAGCAATATTGATGAAACACCTGTGTTCCTCTGCTTTTCCTTGTAAACTGATACAAGGCACAGGTGGTTTCTCATTAACTTATTTCACACAAATATAAATATGCTGCACAGTTTCTCTTGCTGTAGCTACATAATCCAGGAAACATGATTGCTACTGATTTAATGTAATCAGTGTTGTGAGGGGATCATTCTGAGCTCTTTGTGAATGGCTCTATTCTGAGGGGATTTACACCCCATGTAAATCTGATTTAAATGGGAGAGTGGTGGAATGTGGCTTTCCTATTTAACCTATGCAAAAATCTATATTCTCCCACCTAGGTTTCTCACTGTGTGATGGGATACTCAGCTGGTACATGGTGGGGGAGGGGAAGAAGAGAAGTCCAATAAGGACAGGGAAAGTAGGTAAGGGACTATCTCAAACAGGCAAGTTATACATTTTGATTCAATATTCTGATATTCTTATCAAGGCTTTCCAGAATGTGACACTGACTTAAACTGCAAACAATAAGGAGAAAACAGGAAACATGTATCAATGTCTTTGTTGTTCTGCAATGGTTTCTTTTTTTTTAAAGGACCAATGTTACAGCAGAAATAAAAATCTAGAAGAAAAGCAGCAAGCCATCTTAAGATGTAAAAGAAAATGCATTTTAAAAAATTATTTTAGTATTTAAAAGATATATTTCTGTTTAAATTTATTGAACTATAGCCAGATTTATTCAATTAAGATAATACACTTCAAGGTTAACTACCATTTGCTGTTCACTTAGGCAAGCTATTGTACAGTTATGTAAATTTCATGAACAGAGACACGACTTGAGTGTCTTAATTACAAGCAAAAAGTGTCATTTAAATATGAATAAGTGAATAGTTGCCTGTATTTCCTGTTCACATTCTGCTGTCATCTTTAAGACCAAGAGCTAACTAGCCATCTATATTGTGCTTTCAGTTTTTCCTTCTGTCTCTGAAATGAAGAAAAAAAAATGAACCGCCACAACAAAGCCTGTCATATAAATGCATGTAAAGCAGATGATGCGGGAATGTCCTACTCTTAGAGTTGTTATTAGCACAGTGAATTTTAATTTACTCAAATCACAATGAATAGCAGTAAATACGCAGCATTTTCTGTGGATTTCTCTGCATTTCAATACGATATCTATATTCAAATTGTACAGTCTATAACTTACTTGTAAGCTCCTTTCATAGTTACTTTCTGACAAGCCTGCTAAGGGCTTATTTTGTGTGCTTCTATTTTCAGTGCTAAGACCTATTATGAATTCTTCTCCTTTATTTATGTACACGTAGTTGTGTTCAAAATAGTCTGTCTCCTTTTTAATTTATAGCCAGTCTAAATCGAATTTTATGTAACAAAAAGTTTGGTAGCAGTATTCCCTCCTCGTCTTTACGACCGAATTCCCTGTGTTCCTGCCGTGTTGATAGTTCGGGATTTTTTTTCCCATTGTTTTGATTTGTTTGTCTCTCCAAAAATGACCTAGAAAGAAATCTGTTGTTAATCACATATCAACGAGGGAGGGATGATTAGTTAATACAAACCATGCCTTGTGTCTGTGGACCAAATGGCTAACTCTGGTTCTCAGTATGCACAGGGTCTTGAAAGACTGTTCCCATCCCTCAGTGATGTAGCTGCAGCTCTCCCCGAGGAATGAGAAGTTCACTATTCACTCTGTGCTTGCATCACTCTTTCCAACATGTTCCCACTGATACATTAAAGGAATTAATTGCTCATAATGATCTCACCATCTGTTAACAGAGGTTCATACCTACAGGCTGGTGGCATGTGGTGGTCCTATTCAGAAATCAATAGGCAATGCTGGGGGAACGCTTTCCCACATTGCCTTCCATTGCACTCTGAAAAGGGGAGGAGAGCTCAGTGTTGGCCATCTGCTCCTTGTCTTTCTGTGCGAGAGACCTTGATGCAGTCCAGCCTGGCTCTGATCTGACTCCAGTCTGATTGGAATGTGGCTGATCTGAGAGCCTCTCAAAGCTGTGAAAGTGAGTCAAAAGGAGATCCCTATTGTCCAGCGGGGCTGAAAGAAAATGATCACTTTAAAATTCATAACTCCCAGGTGCCCGCCATCTATTCATGGGAAAATCTCTCTGAACTTCTCTTCATTAAAAAGAGAGGGAGTCCAGCTAAAAAGAGAGAAAAGGAAGTAGTTTGTGGGAAATGTGCAAGGGATTTCAGGCTAAACAAATGAGGAATTTGAAATTTTTACTTGTATTAAAGGAACCGTGTAAGGAAAGGGAAGCATTTGTAAAAGCAGGGCCTCTGCTTCAGGGGCCCTTCCCTGGGGTCCTTTAGCAAAATAAAAAGGCTTTTCCCACCACCCCCCCCTATACCATCCCCCCCAGGAGTTTTTCCTCCCTTTTTCTCTTTCTTACCTGTGTAAATGAGGGTAGGAATAGTACATGAATTAGGCTGTCCCTGCTTTATGTGATAAATTAGAATGCATTCAGTTTGCCCACCTCTCCTGCGTGTATTTTACTGTTTAGGTTGCATAGAAAGCTGACCTGATAACAAATGTAAACTGAAGCTGAATATCCTCATGGAGAATTAGTCTAGTGAGGGGGCGGAAGGGCTGTTCTGTCAGTTTGCTGCCTAAACTCTTCCCTGCCCCCACGACTTGTAATCTGAGGATTTACCATATCACAGGAGAGATTTTTGTCTTCTTCCCCTCCCCCACTTTCTCCATCTTTTACCTCCTCTGAATGTGACATAGTGCTGAGTCCTTCCTCGTTCCTCAGACACATTACATGTGTTTCCCAATTCTGTGCTTTTGCACAGGGCCTTGCAATATCTGGGGTGGATTTATGCTTATTCCTACAATGTGAGATGTCTTTTTCCTCTGATACTGTTCATGTAGCCAGAGGTAAGGAAGATTGGGAGGACCTTGACTTCTTAAGGCAAGAATGGACAGTTTTGACAACTCTTCATCCTACTACCTCTTCAACAAAGGTTCTTGAATTACTCCTGGCAATGCCGGTTCAGAGCCTGTAGTTGTAGACTGACTATCGAGTATCTTCCAGAAATATCCAATTTCAGTTCAATGATTTCCAGGAGATTCATCCATTGGGAAACTGCATAGGTATTTATCTTTGTCTTTTTTGCAGTTTAGGGTACCCATTTCAAGTCTTGTCCTGTCCTTTGTGACTACTGGGGTTGGACATACTTGATACCTGATAGCAAGAAGTAAGCCACACAGTGTATCTGATGGCACATGTATTTGCTGTTAGGAAATAGTCACTTATCTCCCACCAAAACTATTTGCGTAGTTTTTGGTGTGACACAGACCTGCCTTCCCAATTCCAGGAGTCTCTTACCTTATGATGCAACCCTCTCCTTTGTTTTCCCCTCTTATCATATCGTTTGTTGAAGAGAGTGATGGTGTACAGCATCTTTTTGATTTTTCTTTCAATTCAAAGTGGTTATAAACTTTCCCTCTGGGATGTTGTTCTGTCCACCCCAACTTCCCTTTTAGATATCTTTGAGGTGGAGCCAACCGCCTCTGATCACTATTTCTCTTTTGTTTATTCAGCAGTCTGGGAGGACTGGTAAGCAATGTTCAGGTTTTCTTCTTACCCAGAAATTGCTGAAGAAGTAGGCAGCCCTCACCAAAAAACTGAGAAGCAATGTGTCAGCAGACAAAAATGCTTGTCTTGTAATTTCATGATAACGTGATGCATCTCTATTATCTACTTTTAATGTCTGCTCCAGCTCTTCCTTGGTATCATCATCAGTTTCAAATCTGTTGTTCATGTGTCTTCTCTCTATGTATTCAGTATCATTGCAGATGTATATTCATCAGAAGCATTCTTCTCACCATAACCAGACTCACTCTGTGCATTGTGATTTCTGGAAACAATTGAGCAGCACCTGACCCTGGCTTACCTTGTGGTGTTGGGAGGTTATGTTGCAAGTCACATTTAACAATCCACTTTGAAACAAACAAACAAAATGCCCAAACCCCAGCCTTCAAGACCAATGAAAAATGAGAGCTTCCAGCAGCTTACAAAATGTGGGAATGCTGTGTGTAAATAGTGCCTACCCAACAGAGCTTATAGTCAACAAGTCAGATGATCAACATTCAGAGGAGGTATGATCAGCCTTAGGGAGACTGTTCAAACTGGTCTTGGGAAACATAGAATCATTAAGGTTGGAAAAGGCCTCCAAGATCATCCAGTCCAACCTTCAACCAAGTCCCACCATACTGCCTATACCATATCATGAAGTGCCATGCAGACTTGTTTTATGTACGTTTGCAGGGATGGTGACTACTCCACTTCTCTTGGCAGCCTGTTCCAATGTTGAACCAGTCTTTCGGTGGAGAAATTTTCATAATATCCAGCTTGAGCCTCCCAAAATATGTCAAATTCACAAAAAAAGAAGTTATTTACTACTTCAGTTATCTGATGCTGAGATAGTATAAAACTGTGCAGGAATTTATGTTTGAAAAGTGGTATATTAGAGAGTGCTGTGAGAACTGGCATGTTCAAGCACTAGTGCTAAAGCTAGGAGAGGGATCCACAGTTCCTGTAGGGAGGAATTTGGCAGCAAAGAGTGCATGATGATTGCAGATGGGGAGGAGAAAGCAAGGGACTTATAATATCAAGGCTATGATTCTGTGCTCGTGACTTTTGAGGAGCAGATACAATGTAGAGATTGCACAACATGGTACAACTCAGCTTTATTCGCTTCCAGAATGTGCTTTCTCTGTTGCACAGTTCAAATGTTTGCACTGGAATTCTTTAAGGAAGATCTGTTAAAATCATCTGTAGGGTTTTGGTTTGGGTTTTTTTTTCATACTTTGCAAATTTGTGCGGTTTTGAAATTATTTCTTTGGTGTTTTTAAATAATAATATTGAGAGAATCCTATCAAGAATAAAGCTAGGTAAACACTTGAGTCAGCACAATTGAAGGATAGTGGCCCACAGTAGGAGTACAAACCTCAAAAGTAAGTGATATAAAGACATGAATCAGATCTATCATTGGTGGAATAGTAATGTGCAGTCACAGCTAAAGATCATGCATCTGCTATGAAAGGTAGGAGCATATGCTGTTGGGTCTGGTAACTTAAGTTTCAACTTATATGTTTGTGGTTTGTTTTGGTTTTGCTGTTTTCAATTTTTTTCTTTCTTTCTTTTCTTTTTTTTTTAACTAGTGCATCAGTAATAAACTTGAGGAGGCTTTTGAATGAGGTAGATTTTCTTTAGGGCATAAATACCATCTCATCCTGCCTTTAACTATTTTTTTTCATAGTAAACACTTCACTTAAGAGGTAGAATAATCCTGTGATCGTGACATAAAATTTGAGAAGTAAATGTGCCATACAATTGCTTTAACATAAAATCTTATGTATGGAGTTTTATAATACTGTTCAAAGGAGCAGACATGGGAAGAACTCCCAGGAATGTCATTCCCAGAATCTGAGACACCTACCACTTTGAGAAAATGCCATGTGGTGATGCTTTGCTGTCAGTAAACACTGTACAGGTTGCCTTGGAGAATCTGCTTGCTGTCTTCCCTACTTTGCCTGTGAGGCGCTTCTCCGTCTCTTGTTTATAGAACCTATACAAGGCACTCGGGTACAGTTCTCAAGTGTAGAAAGACACATAAGGATCAGCACTTCTGGGGGTTTTTCAAGGACACTGAAGTGGGTGAAGTGTTGTTGAATTCCCTTTGACTTTGTACTCTCTCTTGTAAAACCAGCATCTGTGGGCCTCCACCTCTCTGCCCTGAATGTGCTGAACTTCTGTATCAAATTCTTTCACCTGGGGTAGGATGGAGGGAGCACAACACTGCAGAGGAGTCCGTGGTCAGGATATTGGCTAAAGATACGTGTCTTGTGTTTATTGCCTTCTATAACCCCAGAGAAGTGACCAAGATGACCACTTTTTTTGCCTTTTTTTTTTAGTGGTATATTGCCTGTTACTAGTACAAGCTATAACAGCTCCAACAAGAACACTTGAAAGGGGAGATACTTGGTGGTTAGATGGTCTTGTTGCTGTGAAACAGCCAGCTAGGCTGGGGGCTTGGATCTGGATATGTACCCCAACTGAGTTTCCTAATTACTAGGTTTCAATAAGATTGGGGTGGGAAGAAAGATCACCAGTGAGGAATGGCATCTGGACTTGTGATACCTTCTGAGTGACTGCATTTTGTTGAATGAAAAATGAGTTTAGTAGGAAAATTTCATACAAGCTCTGCTCCAAGTCAGTTCACAGTAAAACACTGTGTACATAACATACAAATTAAAGTGTGAACAGCAGTCAGGCTTGAGTTCCTTTCCATTCTACTCTTCTTCCTTAGCTGTGCACTTTGAATGGCAGAGAGAAGGTGGGGAAATAATGAAAATGTGCAGCTTTGTATTTGATATTTAGAAGGTATCGAAACAAATTGATTTTGGAATGTACAAAGGGTATTTAATTTCAACGTTTAATCTCTGCCGTGTTCTGTGGTTCTCATTTTATTTTGATCTTTATGATGAATATGAGAACAAATGATACCTTTCCTTTCTTTCCCTTGCTCTTGAAGTGTCAACACTTGGGTGATGGAGCCCAAGCTCTTTGCTTTTAAATAAAGAAGAAAATTTTATGTATTAAATTGAAAGCTTTACATGTAGGAAAACTTGTAGTAATTAAAATGTATTTCTAATTAAAACTTTTGAATTCTTTACATTAGTTTCCATGGATGTTGATGTCTGAGGGTATATTTTGTGTGTGTTTTCCATTCTGTATGTATACAGCAAGTGACGAGTATTGCCTTAATCTGAAATACAGCTTTTAACTGGCAGGTGTCAATAAATTTGTGAAAGCATTGAGGTGTTTATGATAGTTTGATAATGGTAGCAGTTTGTTAGGTTAGTTCAAAGTCAGAATTATTATTTGGGATAAGAGAAGGTATAGGCTGAATTGTTCTATAAGAAAACAGAGTAATGAAACAAGATTGTAAAATGTTTGGGATTTTTTTTTCTCAAACTCAATTTGTGGCAGGGAATAAATTTATAAACTTGTGTATAATATTGTTGTGGAAGTGAAGTATAAAACACATACAGATGTAAATAAATGGTGTCATCTTGCATGTATTTTATATAGATATATTCATTTAAAGAATGTTTTCAAGACAAAAAGTGATTAATTTTATTCCATTTTATTCACATTCAAAAGCAGCTCACCTGATTTTGCTTGCAGTTGAGAGGAAATGTTTTCTCTGGTCTAGCATCTACATTGAATCCACCTAAATTCAGCTTGAAGGGTTAAAGTTTTAGTATGATTTCTGACAAATGAGAAGGTTACAAAATCATGTCACTCATGACTTCTATTGGACATGGAGTTATTGATTGTATTCATGTGTTAGAAGAATTTTGACCATGCTCTAATCTCAGAGCTATGGCTCAAATGGTGCCCTCAAAACTCCTGTGGTGTTTTGAAGAACTTGCAAAATTGGTCTGTGCCTCAGTTCCCCACTTGTAAAACCACATCACATTTCTTCAACTTACATGAGTACAGGAAGCTTGGATGTGGCTGTGCTCTGTAATTCAAATATGCTCTATAAGCATTTGAGTGGTGGTTTCCGTGCTGCAGAGTTCTGATATGAGTGTCTAAACACCCACCTTGCTTGCTCTCCAAGAGTGACCAGCAGCAGTTCTCCAGTATGAGAACAGGGTAGGCTTACAGCCATACTTTCCTAGAATATTCTCTCAGTCTTTTGTGTTTTCCTGCTCTCAGGTAGTCCTGAGCTACAAGTGATATCTTTCTGTTTAATCAGCATTTCCAAAGCTTTCTTCCAGAGGTGACCTGAAGATGTGTGCTGCTGTTGATCCTCTTATTTTTGGGAGAAGTGCAGTGAAGTGAGTCATTCTATATGGCAAAAATATGGAAGGCATTTGTGTGTGGAGATTATTGGCAAGTTGGTTGTGGTTAATTATAATTCAAGTTATTTAACTTCCATTTCATGTCCTTGCTTATACATAGTTTTTATTGTGATCGTTCTTGACATTATTCAAACATTTAGTCAGATTTACAGCCTGTTTATGTCACAGGCAGCCCCAGCCCCATCGAAAGACACCTTTCATTTCATGCTCCTGCCTGAGTAGCAGAGCACATGGGACACCAGCCTTTGCTGGACTGCTACTGCTCACCCTCTGTAGGCAGGGAAGAAATGCTGAAGGAGAGCTTTTGTTTTCAACAGTTCACTCTTACTTAACAGCTTGATACAGTGTAGAAAGCAATTCATGCCAAGTGTGAAGCTGAAATGACTCAATTTTCTACTTCTCTTCAAATTCCAGGGTACAGATAAAGAATTCTATGTTTCCAGTCTTGCCCTTTTGGCAGGCCATGGCCTGCTCATCTGTAAGTATGGAGAAAGTTTCAACTAGAAGCTCAAAGATTCTGGAGTCTTTAGGGCACAGTCATTTTCAGGAGGTTGTTTGCCAGGGTCTGCCTTTGTTCTCCAAAAGGAAAGGTGATAGGAGCGCTGTAAATTTACCATCAGCAGATTTTGATTGTGGGTGGTTCAGGAGCCACCTCATTCTGGGAAGGCTCAGCACCAGATAGAGGATAGAGAATGTGCTCATCCAGCTGCGATACTTTGCCTTGCATTGAGTACCAGTAGATCCTGTTACTTTTTTCCAAAAGTGGGTACTAATATGAGGATGCAACCAGTGTAAGTAAAGCAGGAATATATAAAGATGTTGTGAAGTTTAGAAAGTCTGAACTGGACTTTATGCAGCTCACTTGCTTGAATAGGCTAAAGAAGAGGAATAATTCTGTACGGGGAGGATACGACCTGCTGAATGAAGGGGCAGTTTGGAAGTAAGTAGCAGAAAATATTACTTTAGAAGGAAGTAGGAGAAAATAATTATGAAATCAGTGGACAAGAGGAATGTAGCTGCTGGGAAATGGCTACAATGGGGGAGTTGGTATGTTTTAGGTGCATCAAAGACCAAACTTTCACATTACAATGAAAGACTATGGCTGAGTTTACAAGGGAAGATTTTAAGCTTCTGTTTTGAGCTGCTCAAAATTTGGACTGAGTGTGTGATGCTGTGTCCTGCTTGCCTAAAGACCCTTCCTTCACTGGGGTGATGTTTTTGATTGGATATTAAGAAAAAATTGTTCCATGAAAGGATATTTAGGCTTTGGAACACACTGCCCAGGGAAGTGGTGGAATCATCATTCCTGGAAGTGTACAAAATAGTGTAAATTTGGCACTTGAGGTTCAGTGGTGAACATGGCAGTGTGAGGTTAACGGTTGGACTTGATCATCTTAGAGGTTTTTCCAGCCTTAAAGATTCTATGACTCTCTGAGCGGGGCATGATCCACTGCCTGGCTGGGGCTGACCAAAAGCAAAGGCAAAAGAAAGTAAAAGTAGGTTTGTTACATAGTGGATTATATCCAGTGATTTTGGGCATGTAAACATCGACAGAAAGCGTTTCTACTTTATTTTACTGGGGAAATAACAGGGCCTTGCGATAAAACCTGGGAGCAAAGTTACTTCTCTTGGCTGTGTAGAAAAGACTCAGCAAATCACAAAGGTAAGCATGCTGCAGTCTGCCAGCAAAATGGTCAGAAGTTAGTCTATAATAATTCTCTGCTTTCCAGATACTTCATTAAGATTTTTAATACCAAAAGAAAAACAATAATAACTTAGCTTGATGTTTCTGGGGGGAAAGACCCTACTTTAGCTTTTCATAATAAATGCTTTATTTGTTTCTAATGTGATATTTTAGCATATTAGTAAAAAAAATGAGGATGGGTAGTGTTCTTTCTTGACTACACCCTCTGTTTTATTAAAAATGCAAGACTAATTTTATACTTTAGTGGTATGCCTCTTCTTTCTTGCATATGAACTTCCTAAATATTGGGAAGATGCTAAAGAATTTCCATACCATATTCCATTTGTTTATATGTTTGTGCAGTATGTTGTAGAACTAAAAAAAAGTCAAACAAAACTGACCAAATAATCAAAAAATATCCCCAAAGCCCCCAAACAATAAAAAAACTCAGCTCATTTTTAAAATGAGTTTTAAAACCCAGTCATTTTTAAAGGCTTTTCAGAACTGCTTTTCAGAGATAAAAGTGAGGAAAAAAGATGCAATGCAACAGAATATACTGACTCCAATAATAAGTGTACTGAGGCCTCAGTGTTATGTTTAGGATGCTGTGCATACTCTCAGACATTTCTTCAGAATCTCATTCTGTCTCTGACTATAAAGCCTTAGTGCTCACAGCAACAGCCACCTAGGTCTGCAGCAAAAAGAGAAGCGTGTCCTACCACTAGGAAATACCTTCACAACTGAGAAAGGCTGATTTTTGTGGCATGTTCAGGTGCTCAGTAAGGCTGACTTATCTTGATCTGGTAGGAGGAACAGATTCCTTAGTCAAAGAATGTCTCTTATTAGTTTCCTTTCTAATGCTCTCTATTAGTCTGTGTGTATATGCATGCGTGCTACTGGCAAGGCCGAAATGCCTTGGAACACCTGTGTCTGCTCTGTAAAACATAATTTTATATAAATTTTATGTAAAAATATTATAAAAATAAATGGGCTTGCTTTGGAGGGAGGTCTGAGAGGGTACCAGGGGCAAAACAAGATACATTTGCTGGCTGCTAAGTTTGTATCAGTTTTGAGTCTAACTTGCGGATGTGTTGTTCTTGAGTGATTTGGATTTCCTTAAATCAAACACATTGCTGCTCCAAATGAACAAGCAACACACCTCTTCCCACAGGTACTCAGTCATGGAACTTGGTCATCTGGGCTTATTGTTCTCTTTGCTTGAGAAACCATATTTTAAAAATGTTTCTCCAAGGACTATTATTTGTAAGAATATATATATAATTATTAGTTCTATATTTATTGGCATGTGCTTAGTGTTGTGTTTCTCTACTGAGCAGTGACTGTATTTTAGTATTGAAAACTAAGCATAAAGGCCCGTTTTCAATAGTTTTTTTTTTTTTTTTTTGGAGTAATTCTTCATCCTTTATATCATACATAAAAGGTGAGGAATTATTAAAGAACCTATTTCAAATCTGTATTTTTAATTTAAATGCAGTCTGAAATGGCTTGTATTTTCAAGGACAAGGAAATAATCATCAGTATCTTAGCTAGGATGTAAGTTAACATTTGCACCAGGCATAGATTTTTTTTTTTTTTTTTTTTCAATTAGCACTCCCTTAGAAAACCCATTCCCCCAGCTTTTGTCAATGTGCTGTAGGAGAAGAAGAGCAAATAGATTGGAAATGCTCTGCAGCTCAGGCTCCTGGGAAAATGTAACAGGTGTTACAGCTCAGCTGGGTATGAGCTTTATGAAAAAGACCCTCTCAGACTTTACCCATAGAATTCCCTTTCCTAGCCAGAGCTTCAAGTAGGAAGAAACTAATGACTTCATTACCATCTCAATTCTGGGAAATGCTTGGTCCAGACCTGAATCATTAAAGGAAAGGTATAGCACTCTGCATGACCTTACAAGATCAAAATGTTATTTAGAGCAATTCCATTAGTCAAGGCTATAAACCTGAAAGAACACACCCTTTTGCGTTGGCTCTTAGGCCATAAAATGTGTGTGTATGTCATGAGGAGCAGGGCAGGAGGTGGAGGCTGGGAGGGAAGAGAAAAAAACATATTCTGCACTCACTGTGCAGCACAATTTCCTATGCTTACTTTGAAAAGCCTCCACTTCCAGCACTTCTTCCCTTCACCCTGTGTTGTGACACATTTAATGGCTCTTGTCGTTCTCACTCTTCTAGGGGTTTCTAATTGGGTATGATACTGAAGCCAAGAATGATGTCAAAATTTCAAGCCATACAAAGTGAAATATATTTCTTTAATACTGTAGTAATTATAAGCAACTCCTTTTTTAAAATTATTTAATTTATTGAATCTTTCGCTAGCTTTGAAAAAAAAGAGAATAGCATGACATGCAGGAAACTGACTTTGGGATGATGTTCATTTTCTCCATTATTGCTTTTGCAGCCATGAGTAAGAGACCCTGCTTGGTGAAGCTATACTTTTGCTAGCTGTCTGGAATTTTTTTTCAAAATGATAACACTGGATTTCAAATCCTGGTGCAACAACCTTTCAAAAATAGCACAGAATGTTCGCCTTTAGGATAATCTTAATGGATCTTTTTAATAAGGAAAAGATAAATGTGTTTTTCCACACAAGCTGCCATGAAGCCTTTTCTCTCTCTGCACAACTGTACCTCCACAGGTAAGAGTGGGCATAAGCTAACACAAAGAAATGTATTATGCCTGCTGTAGGAAAAGAATTGCCAAGAGGAAATAGTCATGTTGCAATGTTTTGGAGGGTTGAAGCCTCAGTGATACCTACATGCTTGCAATGCCTGAATCTTGTGCCCAGAGGGAAAACTGTCTTGTACACCAACCCAGTGATGTAAGTAGTCAATCTGGTACTGATGTGCATGCAAAGAATGCTTATTTTAGTGATCGTGTGCCTGTGTTGGTATTTCTTGAAAGTGAAGCCTTTAAAAGGCAAGGCTTGTCTGCACAGTGCAGGACAGTTTACTGGTGGTCTCACAGCTGGACTTCATCTGGATATGTCTCTTCAAGGTTGTTACAGTGGTTACCAATGCATTCTGGCCTCTTCTCCAAAGTATTCTTATCCTCTAACAGCCCGATTCCACACGGGAATTTTTACATTACCACAGGGGTTTTAATGATCTTTTCTTGAACAGGTGATACTGGAGATTTGAAATTGGCGTTTGAGAGAGACCTCACTGATTTTTTTTTTTCATTAAAGCCCCTTAGGATTTCATTTCCTTATTGTTGCCCTGTGATACTGGCTGCTCATTTTCATCCAGGGATCATCTGGTTTTCCCAGGTTCTCTTCCTTGTCCTTTGCTAATGATAAACTTATAGTCTTAAGAATGCCACTAGCCCTGAACGGTATGGCCTTGGATTTCATAGTATTGAGGTTCACAGCTATTTGGTCCTTTTATAATCCTCAGTGGAGCCCAGTTAGTCCACCCCAATGAGCAAATGCAACAGACATCTCTTACTTCCCATGAGAGTACTGCATGTGGTGTTTTTGTAACCTCATGCCTTACGCATTTGTTAGGCTACAGTTCCTAGGCAGTTAAGTTGGAAAATGCTGTATGCTTACTAATGCTAGTTTTGATTTGAGGAAGTGGGTCTTTGGGCCTGAGCCTCCTACAGCAAGCCTGAAAAGTACTGCGCTACATAGGTCAGGTTAAGCTGGCTATGGGAGCAGGATAGTTGTGTTACCAGGATGTTGTTTTCAGCATTATTACCTGCTATGATGTTGTACTTCGATGCTCAGCTCTAGTCTTATTGTGTGTGTCTTTTTAATTTGGCTTTGCTTCCAAAGCCCTCTCATTCTACAAGTGCTGTTCTGTGTTTTATCTCTTAGGTTACTGTGGTGGGTGGCAGGCTGTTGTGTGTTGAGTTCTCAGAGAAGGATGAGAGGCGTGCGAGCTAACATCTATCGTCTCCCCGAAATATGCTGATGTGACAGCTTCTTGGACTGAAAATGCACGTTTCTGGTAGAATTCTTCTGACAGGAAAAGCAAGCAGCTCTGTCACTTAAAACCAGCGCAAAACAAAACCCTCTCTGAATATTGATTTGTGATGTTAATTTTTTTATGAAGAAAGTAGGTGGGTTATTGTGCAGAAACGCTGAATGGACTGTATGCTGCTGTTTGCAACCAAGAACAAAAAAAACTCTTGCTGAGTTTAACCTCTAAAAGCCAGAACAACCCTTAGAAAATCCACACTGCAAATATTTGCTGTTTGGAGCACTGCTGAAACAAAATATTCAAGAAGAGAACTAGAAAATTGCTAAGTACCCATTAAGAAGAAATACTGCTGGAGCCTTAATAATGGAACACCACTGTCCTAGTTTGTACCTCACTCTGCCCTTTATCCAGGCACCCAGGAGGACTATTGTAACAGGAGTTACTTATCCCTTTGTGGTGCTTCTCTGTGGCAGAACGCTTCTTCAGGTAGTTCAAGCCCAGATGCTCCCATCCAGGCATTTTCCAGTGAATTGACTTTGTGCACCTAAATGAAAGTAACTTGCTCTTCTGGAGCTTCAGCATGGTTCTGTGTTTTGAATGTAAACATTTATGCAGCCTTGTTATGATGAGTCTGTTTTGAGGATGATGTGCCTTGTAGGGGTAGGTGAAAATTTGGGTTTTTGAGGCTGTGTTCTTACCTGTCCTTGCAAGGCATGGTGAACTAGAACTACTCAGTAACTGCTCAGTGACCAGTTTGCACAGAGTACTCAGTAAGATAGGCTGTTCCTTAATTGTCATCCTGGGTTTGACTGAAAGAACTTTTCACCTGATATCAATAAATGCATTGCTAATTGTCTTGCTCTGCTTGTTTGCAGCTCGCACCTTCTTGATGCCGTTTCTCACTAATTGTCTAAAAGCACCATTTGCTTGGTCTATGTGTTGCTTGTTAAAAATATTGGTACAGCCTATCTCAGATCATATCACTGCTTGAAAGGTCTAGAATGTCTACATAAAATGCTAATGTCAGAGTGCTTTAAAGGATTTGTTCTTCATTCCAATGTTGGTCTGATGCCTTATGAGGCCTCCTAGAAACAGAGACTAGACAGGAGTAAGGGAATAAAAGTAGGTATTTATTTGAAAGGCCTTCAAATGTACCCCCTGGAGAGCCAGAGGCTGTTGCCAAGATGGACCCCAAGATGGACGATAGGTCACGAGTTCTTCATACTTTTATAGGTCTGGTTCATTTGCATAGCAGGGTTAATTCTCCAATTAAAGCCTCAGTTAATGATGTAATTTCCCCTCTGCTTGCCCCCCGTAGAGGCTCTTTAGTTTATACTTTTGGGCCTAGGACAGTCTGGGTGTCCTTGAAGAGCAGGCCTGGAGAGGCTGTTATGTCTATCTAGCATGAGAGAGCAGAAATTAACAGGCTACAAGAAACTTTTGGAGTTCCACACTAAGCAGTACAGAATTTGAAAAATATAAACGTTAAAACCTAAGGCATCAGGTCTAAAGTCAGGACTTATATAACAGCTTCTTTTTCCACTTGTGAAAATATGACAACAGTCTTTTCTTTAGCAGTTTATTGTGATGTGTATTTAAAAAAAAAATTACTAACTAACAACCCCATTTAGGATAGTCTAAGTATTGACTGGGGTTTTTTTCTAATCAGGATAAATTTATGTATCTGTGTGCAGGATCGTTAAAGAAGCCATTTTCCTTTCACCTGATGATACTTGCAGTTTGTATTTCCTGACACCAGAAGTTCATTGTATTTAATAAGCAACTTCCTATTGCATTAGCAAATTTCCATCTGGTTGGAAAGGTACCTGATTCTATTACTATATTTTTCTTCACGGCTATGATGCAAAACATAATTTGCTTACAGCTTAGTAAATATGGCTAATGCAATGATATGTACATCACGTTACCCACAAAAGGATTTTGTGTTGTGCAGGGCACTTCTGAATTTATGAATGAACAGAGAGCAGGAGCAGAGAGGGGGGAGAGTGGCTGCTTCTATAAGCCTGGTGATGTCCCAAAACTTTACAGAGCCTTTAGCAGAAAAATAAAATGGCAAAAAGAGCAAATAACATTACTGTCTGAAAATGTCAGTGCTGTCTGTGTGTGAGAGGGAGGGAGGGGTAGTACCTACATTTTACATGTGAGCAGGGTTTTTGAGAGGTATCTGCCCTCTGGAAAATCAGAGAATGCATGGTGTGGTAGGATGTCTCCCTGAAACCTTACTCTGTTACACCTTGGCAATACAGTCTATAAAGGAAAAATCTGTAAGTTAGTAGCATCATAAAAATCTGTTTTGAAGCTATAGGAAGGGCCCGGGAGGAACTACTGAGTGAAGTGTTAATAAGAATGGGATTTTAGTGCCTGAGTTTCATCAGTCTCCAAGAAACCTCAGCAAACAAGTAATCTTTGAGAATTGTATAACTGACGGGACCGTATGTACCATGTTTCTCTCTGTCCCTTTTAGACATAGAGTCTAAAGGAGGTGTGGATGGCTTTACTGGCCTGCCTGTTGTCACACAGGAAGTCTGCAGAAGACAGGAAAGGATATTGTGTCCAAAGTTCAGAGCTGACTCCCTGAGACACTTACAACAAAATCCCTTTTGAGAAGTGCCGTGCAGAAACATTCCTGCTCTAAAGAACACACAAACTAGATGTGAGGAGAAGGGGACGAAAAGTGTTACCCTAGGAAAAAGGTAAGTCAGTAGCAGAGTTTGGGTGTTTGTTTTAAAATAACAAACAAAAAAACCCCAGGCTATATGAAATAATATTGGCCCTTTCTATCAATACCTAATGTGGTAATAGCTGTCCCATAGCTTCCCCAATGTATGGAAAGACCACAGAAAAGCTGATAAATGATTTGCTATGTGTTTTGCCACCAAAAATTAGTGCATTGATGAGGCATTCTGCAAAAAGCAGTGTTTGTCTTCCTGAAGATGTGCAAGTATATTTACCAGAGTACTAATGAAGGGTGCTTGTGAAGGAAATGAAGCCTCAAGTGTGTATAATTACGTCCCTTTCCTTCTATGATAGCTGCCAAGCGCTAGACAACAAGAGTCCATCACCTATAATAGCAACAGGGGTTTTGATTGTTGTCTGCCTTTACTCTGTATATTAAAACCCTGTAGGAACCTTTTCTGTAAAAGATGATGGGTGTCAGGCTTAAATTAAAAAATACATCCATGTTGTTTTCAGAAATGTATGAGATTAAAGATGTAAATCCTACTGGGTGTGTTGTGCCACACTGAGCATTTGGCATCAAGCATGTCTAAAAAATTCATGTGAGAACTCTAAATACATTCCAAAGCCTGCTGTTAAATTCATTCTTAAATAGGATCTATGCAAAACTAGCATACTCTGGTTGCTTAAAGCTGGGACTGCAAAAGAAGTGTGTGGTAGGGTCACTCTCTGGGAAGGGAATGCCTGCTTTAGTTGTCAAGTTAAAGAGCTTGGAGCCTATCTTGGAGCACCAATGTTTGACAGCTTTGACTGGAGTTTCCTTCTTTCATCATATGTTTTGTAGCACAACCTAACTCTATATAAACTCTATACACTAATGAAATCCTGTAGGATGTCAGGTTGCAACTGTACAACATACTGAGAAAGGAAATAGTTACATGGGAATGCACATAATGGTAGAGTTCAGAATTTGTCCAAACCGATGTGTGTGTTGGATGCATCACTGAAGTGTTGAAAATAAATCAGTCCCAGAAATGGAGAAGGTTCTTTGACTCTTTGTTAGCAGCTAGGTACTGTATGAAGGGTAAAGTCATGCACTAAAAATCAACTATCTCTATGAAAGAACTATACTGATAAAAAATACTGTCCTCATCAGGAAAGAAAGATTTTCTTTGGGGGAGATGATCCTTCTCTTGCTAGTGGGAGAAAGAGGGTAAAACAGTTTGGGAATAAAGACAACTTTAAGCCTGTTGCAACTTCTGGTTTCAACCAAACATAGCGCTCTGTGTTCATCATTGGTGTTTATCTAAGTGTAATTATGTTCAACTATCTTGTTAAAATTTTTATTCTTTGGTCTTTATGTTAAACTGCCACTAATTATATCTTTTGGGTTAAAACCAGTCAAACTGAGCATCTGTTATGTTTGTGAGCAGCTGGCTAATGCATCTGGGAAAAACTATCCTTGGATGTGAAGAGAGGTGGAGGATGGAATAGTTAATTGCCTGAGGATCAGCTCACTGCCACTGGGGGGGCTGGTCTGTGCCTAAAGCTGTTCCATGGTGGGTCTGGTAAGAAGCCTGGTGGGCTAGAGAGGACAGTGTGAAGTGATGCTGCACACCAAACTTATTGCAGAAACATGTTTTAGGAGGCAATGGCCTGCTTTTGGGCCAGTGACCATGGTTTCTGTACATGTGTAGCCATAGGTTCATTACAGTACATCCAGTGGAAGAATACTGCTGTATTGGTGCAAGGAATAAAGAATTTCCATTTTGCCTGGAACTGTACATTGACAAATACAGCAAAGGCTTTATCAATGACCATGTGGGCGGTGAACTGTCAGCACCCTGATCTAGAACTAGCAAGAACCATCAGAAACAGAGTTGGGAAGAAATGGGAACTAAGAAGAAATGACAGCTGAGCTATTAGCTTCCTCCTTCTTGGGCTTGTGATGGTTTAACAATTTGGGAACCAAAACCTCAGTCATTCAGCTGATAAGTATTGAATTAATTTCAACTAGTTTCTAAGCCATTCTGAAAAAAGGGTAATACTTGTTAGCTTATTTTAGAATGTTTACCTTTTTGGAGGCATTGATAGGATTTGTGTCAGTCTGAGAGAAAAGGGGCCCTTTGCATGGAAAGGGAAACTCACATCATCCCTATAAACTCTGAAGCTCAGGTGTATCATAATCAGGTATTGGTGTGTGGTAGATCCCAACAGTTACAATATGCCTTTATTGCCTCCCTCCCTTGCTTCTTCTGACATTAAGCTGGTGAAACATGAATGAGACAGAGCTGACTTTACATCCCTGCCATATCCAAGAAAATGGAACATCTGCAGCTGATAGTACAACTGAAAAAATGGTAGCATTTATACTGCTTAGTACAGGCAACAATCAATCCACATAGATCCAAACGATGGTCCTATTCTGCTATTAGTCTCAGAATAAAATAAGCACAAAAATCAGGGTTTAGATGCTTTGGGTTTTTTTCTCATAAATTGTGAAATTTGCTGCTGGAGTCTAATGTGTTCAGTAAAAAGTGTTATACTCCAACCCACAGCAAAGAAGAGTCTGGAGCTTGCAAGACACTCTTCAATGTGTTGGTAGGAAAAACATACATGGCAATTAAATCTAATCCAATATCGCTTTTTTTCCATTTTGTTGTTCTTTTCATTGGGAGTGAGGCAAGGCATAATTTACTTTTTGGTTAATAAAAAGGAGAACTTGTCCCAAGGCCTGGTGACAACTGTGTCTGCATTTTTGTTTAGGATATATGAAACTTAGTTTTCCTCACATCTGTCCACTTTCTTGCTGAGCGAAATTTTGGGAGTCTTGAAGTACACAACTAGTGCTTGTACAGTGAAGGCAAGGCTTGATCTTGCCTGCTTTTTGTCTTGTTTGACCTCTCTAGTTACTGTAGTGGGTTTAAATCCCACTACGTACCTTGGCCTTTCTGGGATGAATTTCCCATACCCTTTGTGTGCACAAGCACGGAGATGATGCTTATGACTGCAGGGCTGCTGTTTTGGTGACACTTGACTTACTCCTGGGCCTAACCCATGCTCATAATCACATTTACAAGGATTCCTGCTAGTTTCGGGAAATTGCTGCGGAATCCTCCTGGTAGCTACATCCCTTGCTTGGCACCGTACAGTTCTGGAATGAAACACAACAATTATTTTATCTGAAGAGTAAAATGTGCAAGTAGTATTTAAGGATTGTCCTCCCTTTAGAAACTGGAACTTTTACTGAAATTCAATTCAGAGTGTCAGTGTAATGGAAAATATCAAGGGAATTCTATTTCTCATGTTATGTATGACCACGATGCAGCAAATCTCACTTCCTGGTTCAACTATTGGTTTGCTTCTGATGCTGACAGAAAATTCAGTGAGAATGTGGATCCATTGCTCTGCAAGGAAATGGATGGAAAACAGACAGGAACCAGTAACACAGCTAGCAGAAACTTGGTCGTTCTGGTGTGTGATAATCTACTAATCCTTGCTCAATTTCCTTTCAGTACAATTAATTATTTTTGTTTTTGTCATGAGAAAATGTGTTGTGATAACTTCCTTTAGCAGCTCAAAATGTATCACCAAACTCCCTGCTGGCATGACTTCAAGAGCAGAGTTGTGCCAGCAGATAATTTGGCCTAGATTATTTTTAAGAAGGTTGTCAGTCTTGTTTTTCACTATTATATGCTTACTATGGTAATATCAAATATTTATTCTACTGATTACAGCTTTAACTCTAAACAGTTAGTGGAGTAATCTCTTGACCTGTGCAGTGACAGAGACGACCCCTCACACAGAGCTATTTGAAAAGGAGAATGATTCCTCTTGTGAAAATTTCTTTATTTAAACTGTATTACTAGAAATCTCAGAACTGTGGGATTTTCGTTCAAGTGTTATCCCTTTTGTCCTTGCTGAAATACTTAATGAAATCCCCATATCACAAAACTGGGACTGAAACCTGTGGCTGCTCTCTCTTTTCCACACGCCCCCCCCCATAGTTATTCTCTCACCTGAATACATATGCACATAGGAGTATGCATGCACATGCAGTCAAAGACTTCTCTTAGCTTCAGACGGGTGAAAGAGGAAACATTAACATCCCATTAGCTGCAGGGTTCACACGCCCGGTCTATAAAGAAATCTGGCTCTGTGTTCCAGAACATGTTGAGAGAAAACCATAATAAAACATAGGTGCTTCTTACATCACTCACTAGCTCACTGATGTATTTGTGTCCCTGTTCCCTCCCCCCTGCCTACAACCTCTCACATCTCTTTGGAACACAGACTCCCCTCCCCTATAGGAAGTCTCATTCATTCATGTTTTGAAGGAATTTCTTAATTCTCTTTCAGCAAGATTACCACCATCCGTGCCCCTTTTCCTTCTCTCTGCCTTTGCCAGAGAGAGAGAGAGAGGAGCAGGGCCTGCCCAGATGGTTGAAGACCAAAAAGAAGGAACATTTTCTCATGCTTTTAAAAAGACCACTTTCTTCCCTGCCTAATATTTAGCTCCTTCAAATGCAAATGGAGAGGTTTCGCTCCAAGGTTAGCATAACAATTATGGGAAAGCTTTAAATCTGAAGCATTTGTTTACACGATGAAAGGAGTCCACAGTCCAAAAGCTCTGAGGCCAGGGCTTTTCGGTAGCTATTTTCTGACTAAGTAGTGAACTGCAAGTCAATTTTAGACCACAAAGAAAACCAATTTATATCAGTGCGTAAGCTAATTTTGGAGGGAGTTCTACATTATAAACGATGGTGGGGTTTTTTGGTTGGTTTTTTTTTTTTTTTTAGTGACTGTTACTGAAATAAACTGCTGATTTTGCCCTCCCCCAGCCTTTGCATCTTGCTGTTTAATGAGCCCCCAGATGTCTTGGATGTTAATGACCATTCCCCTTGCCCTCAGAAGAAGGGACATGTAGGATCTGAGGAATCAGTTTCAGAAATACCCAGGTGTGTGGTTGTCCAAAAACTTACTGATGCTCAGAAATTAATTTCAGGTGGTCAGAATGTCTCTTAAATATGTATTTTCTTATCCTGGTGTCTGCTTAATTTGCTTTGCTGGTCACTCACTGTCTAAGTGCAAGTTCTTCTTAGCAAAGTCTTTATTGGTAAAATGCTCTGGAATGACAGCTCCTGGGATAGAGTGATTCCATGGATGATGCAAAGCATTTCTATAGTGAGCAGATTTATATTTCTCCATTGCTATGCTTCTAGTATGCCACAACTCTGGAAAAATATTAATGCCATATAACACTACTTGACAACTGGTGTTTCCATTTCTTTCATTGATTAGAACCTTCCTTCAAAAAAGCCTCTTTTGTCACTGTTCACCCTGACTTTCAGTAGCATCAAAGTAGCTGTAAATCCCTAGAATATTTTGCTGAATCTCTTCTTTATGGGGCTGTTGTAAGAACAGTGTGAGGCCCTTCACCACCCTTGTGGCCCTCCTTTGGATGCTCTCTGCTAGCTTTATATTTTTCTTATATTGTGGCACCCAAAACTACTCCCAACACTCAAGGTGAGGCTGCCCCAGTGCAGCGCAGAGGGGGACAATCCCCTCCCTTGCCTGGCTGGTGATGCTGTGCCTGATGCACCCCAGGACATGGTTGGCCCTTCTGGCTGCCAGGGCACTGCTGACTCATGTTCAACAACCATCAACCAGGACCCCCAGGTCCCTTTCCACAGCACTGCTCTCCATTCTCTTATTCCCTGGTCTATACAAACAACCAGGGTTGCCCCATCCCAGATGAGGAATCTGGCACTTGCCCTTGTTAAACTTCATCTGGTTGGTGATTCTCCAGTCCTCTGATTTGTTGAGGCCTCTCTGCCCTCGAGGGAGTTGACAACTTACTTGTAATTTGATGCTGTTGGCAAACTTACCTAGTATTCCTTTGAGTCCTGTGTCCAAGTCATTTATGAAGATGCTGAAGAGAGCTGGGCCAAGGATGGAGACCTGCAAAACCCCACTAGTGACCAGTTGCCAGCCTGATGTGACCCCATTCTCTATCATCCTCTGTGCCCAATCTATGATCCAGTTGCTCACCCATCCCTTAACCTGGTTGCTCAGCTGTGTGCTGGACATCTTATCCAGAGGGATATTGTGAGAGGCAGTATCAAAAGCTTTGCTGATTACATTATCTGGTTTTCCTCTGTCAATTAGGTGGGTTGAATGCCGTTTTTTACTGAACAAGGAGGCTGCTTTCTCTCACAAGAACCTTTGTACAAATACCACAAAATCCTACAGTGCTGTTCTTACTGCCATGAGCTATATCTTGAGAAGCAAACACTTGTTGGTTTATTCCCCTTAAGTTTTGAAGTGGAGAGAAAACCAACAACCTTAGAAAGCATAGCTGGTGGGGCCCTCAGTATCTCTCTAGTCCATCTCCCTATTCTCTGGCAAGATCACCTGTAGCAATGGCTTTCCTGACAAATGCTTGTCTAACCAATTGTCTGAAGCCATGGAATATTTTACAGCTGTTGAATCTGGCTCCTAAATGATCACCCAACTTGTCTGCTTCTGTGGAAATAGAAATGCCATATTAGTATGTGTCAAGGAGTACCTTGACTCTACCAGGAGTAAAGATCTAGCTCTACAGGTAATCCAGCTATATCCCTGTTGTTTTAGCAGCAGAAGTGGTGTGTGATATCCATTTGATCACTCACAACAAGGCACATGTGGTGCAATACTGAGTTGGACACTGTTGGTACCGTTTCCTTTTTTAGTGAGTAAATTGTTTTGGTTGATCCTGTAGAGCAAAGAATGGAGCTAGCTCAGCTGCTGGCTCCAGAGCTTATAGCTCTGACAGTCATTCCTTGTTTCTTGCACCTGGAAGCCCCTGAAGCTCACTGTGCCCACTGTGTGAACTGGCCCTATGCAAGTGAACTAGAATTTGAAAACAATAAATCTTCGTTAATGCAGTGCCATGCTGAAGCTTTTTTTCTAAAGGATTTTCTTTGAAGTGATTAAAGTTCACTGGGAAAAGAATAGATAAACTATTTTTAGAAAAGGTACGCGACTCAAGTTATTTTATATGAATGCTATGTAATACACTGCTCATAACTTGCACTCAGAGAATGATTGGATTAACAAAACATCTGTCATGCAACTAACAACAGCTAATAATATACGTGGCACTGACTCATTTGTAAGAGTCACTGTCTTTTCCCTTGCTTTTCATTTCTTTTATTGCATTTATTGGAAATCCTAGATCCTAATGCAGGTGAGTTAAGGCATAAATCCGTTATGGAAATATTTGCTACTTAGGTCCCTAGTTGGGGTGCTTGGGGTACATTTATGTTGTAAATGGCAAGAGAAGATCTTCAAGAGGTGTATTAAGGTCTTAAGCTTTCTTAAGACTGCTTATCCCACTTGTTGCTGTAGGCAAGATCTTCTTTCCTTTTAAAAAGTGTTCAGTGGACCTTCTCCAAGGTTTGCAGATTGTAATGACCTTATAGGAGTCATTGCAACTTGTCATTTTGGTAATTTCTAGTGTGAAGAGTTAGGACGTAGGCTAGCCTGCTGTAGATTTGGAGGTTATATAAAGTTTTGTAGTTTTATTTTGGGCTTGACAGTGACAGCTTCAAAAAAAAACCAAAACAAAAAAACCCTCCCCCCCTCAAAGCCAGGGGTTGCTAGCCCACTGAGTGTGGTTTAAAGAAATGCTTACAAAAACAGATAGCCTTCCTGTCATTGTGATGCTGAAAGCCTGGATCTTTTAGACCTTTCTTTGCAGCAATGGATAGGTTATACGGCTATTTTTTAACCTCTTAACCTTCTGAGTTGGAATGTAAAACTGCTATGAAATCCTCAGCTATGAAAGTGGCTGTAAGCCCATTTCTACTGCTTTAATACAGGTTCTGTATGTTAATTCTCTGGTAATGTAATCAATAAAGTGCTGGCCTTCAGAACCAGCAAGTACCTAGTTCTCACTTCACCCCCCTGACCATAATGAATGTAAAATGCTGGTAGTAATAGATTGAAATGAAAAACTCCTTCATCTTGGCATGCAAGAAATTTGCAATCACATTTTGATTTTCAGAGTGCTGCTTGATTGGGGGCTAATGTGTGGGTAAATTGACCTCTCTTGCAGGAGCAGTTGTTATTGTAGTAACTGTGTGAAAAACAAATTTCAAATAGCTGGCCTGTTGCACGTTTCTTACAATTCATGTTATCTATCACCCCTATGGTGTCTCAGTAGTAATATCTGCTCTGAACTCTTCAGGGTTTTTCTTTCCTTTCACATCTTGCAGGGAAGAGGGTGAATTTTATTATCAACTGAAAGATCATCTTCCTTTTGTTTCCTTTATTGTCTTCAAATATGGCATCCAAAATTGACTTGGTTAATTTTAAATTTGATATTATGTGCTTTTCAAAGCAAAATGAAGCTATTGTCGTATTTCCAAGCTACCTGAGAAATAACTGATGTTGTATGCATTGTATGCAAATCCACTTCAGGTTATATTTATATCCATTTCCCTGATTTTAACATATCAACTACCTTCAGTTCCTGGTATTGGTTTTGTAGTGAGAATATTGCTTGGGCTCTATTTTCTAGGACTGTCTAAACAATAGTAATGTGAGCTTGTATACCTTACCATTTGCCTGAGATCAGATTATGAGCCAAATTCTAAGCTCATCCTGGTTTATTAAATAAAATTAAACAAAGGTAAATGTGCTTAGCCTGCTCAGATCCTCTTCTTCTTTTTTCTTCATGCTCACTACTAAGTGACCAAACAAAAGGGGGAAAAAAGGAACAGCAAGCTCAGGCCCATATTTTGGCTCCATCTAGAAATTTCATGTCAGATTTTTGAATTTGCCAAAGAAGTGAGGTTGTTAGACTTCGAAAGCCAGGTAATGTATGTTTAAGGTTATAAGTAGTGATTCTGGTTTTAGAGCAAGTTTGTGCAATGCAAAATAATTTTAATGAGCTTAAGATAAACTGTAAACTGGGAGGAGAAGGAGAGCTTTCAGTGTACTACTTGTCTTGCAATAGATGGGTTTTATCAAACTGACCTTTAACATATTCTCCTAAAGCAGGAAAGCATTTCACAAAGTAACTGCTATTGGAGACAAATCCTATCTGGAATCATGGAAAATTGGGGTTTGATTTGTGATAATAGAAATTAAAGTCAGTTTTTTGTTTTGTATCTTTTCTAATGTCAGAATAGTGGGAAATGGCTGTGTATTCCCTAATTAATGGATGAAAACCATATAGATCTCTCCGGCACACTGCAGGCTCTGGATCACATTTCCTGCAATACCGGCAATTACTGTTGGGATATAGTGATAGGCAGTGCCTGTCTTGGTAGCAGACAAGCACTGTTTAGGAGTGTTTAGCTGTCACTATTGAAGGCTCTCTAAAACTCTATTTTTTCTGCTTGTTTTGTGAAGTATGAAGTCACATCTAGTAATGTTTGGTCTTTCTTGGACTTCAATGTATTTCTGGAATTTTCTGGGAGTCTTTAATTATGGGCACCTGATATTTATTTTAATTTAGGACCTAAATTTATTTTAATTCAGATGCTAAAATGTCTTAAACTAGTGGTCTACAAGTCTTGTCTGTAGCAGCTCTGATGCAGTCATTGAAAGCCATGTTTTGCAGTATTCCACATATCTTGAGACAGAGGGATCAGAAGTTGCTGGATCTGAGCCCCCTGAGGGGCATAACAGGTTTGTCTTAGTACAGATAGCTCAACAACCTGTGTCTGGAGTACTGTGGTTGTACCAGTCCTGTCTGCTCTACTGCCTCGTGGCGGAGGCTGTTCAAAGACTGTAAATAGGGGAATAAAGGTGCTGACTTTTGAGGCTTGTGTGGAGTGCAGCTAGAAGTGAAATGAGGTCTCTGAATCCTATGCCAAGAGCAGCTATGGACAGATCAGAAAACTGACTCCCATAAATTTGTCTGTTTCCTATTACAGGAAGCACTGAGAGCAAATTGTTAATTTATGGTGCCTAACGTACTGATATCAGCATTGAGTAGAACAGTCACTTTTGCTCAGTAGTCATGAAGGCTTTGAGAGATGCCTGTTGCAATTTTGGTAGGTATTCTGTTCTATAGTAAACTTTTGGTTTTTTGTGTGTTTCCAAACTGTGTTTTCAGAGAGCTGTGAATAGTGACTAAACAAAAAACCTTTATATTCTGCCAGTTAGTTAATGCTACAGAAAATATGAGTCCCTCATCAGCTTCCCACACACAGAACAGTTGCCCATTTCCCCCAAATCCTAGTGCTGTTATTCAATTTGTTCAAATACCAAAATATATTCCATGAGCAGCAAAGTGAATTCCAATTAGGAAGTATATGGGTGACAAATTCTATGTTAAAAGTTTTCAAAGGGTATGGGAAATGTTAGCTCACAGACCACCAGGCGATGTTAGTGTGTTAGAAGAAGAAAAAATCCAAAATGTGGAATGTGTCAAACATGAAACATCTACCACTGAAGAGGATTTCACTTATAGTGAGACTTTATTGCTGATCTGGTCAAATCTGTGGTAATGTGAAACTTGCAATATTTGAGATGTCCACTAACAAAATATGGAAATGAGATAACAAGCATTAATATCGGTGCAACAAATACACCCCTTGATGTTTTATAGTAGATAATAAAAAAAAACCAAACCAAAAATGCATAAGCCTCTTAAAGGAAGTTGCCAACTTGCTGACCAGAACTTAAAGTTGCAAATCTGTACTGTGAGTCCTTCTGCACTGGGTCCCTTGTTGTTGGACCTTTAGGTATGAGGTGGGTGACTACTGACATTGCTGTCATCTGTAACTCTGTTTATTCAGTCAGAGGTGCGCCGCTGTCATTCAAAGTATATTTTGTTTTGGTCCGTAGGTGAGAAAAGTTGCTTCCCATCCTGGATGATGTGTAGAGTGGTCAAAGAAAAGCACTGTGTAGAGAAGTTCAAATATTTCTTTCTCCATATGCAGTGTAGATCTCTTATTACTAAAATCTAAGAAGGAACTTTTGGGGGAGCATTAGGGGTGCTGGTGGATGAGAGGCTGGACAGGAGCCAGCAATGTGCATTCACAGCCCAGAAAGCCAACTGTGTCTGGGCTGCATCCAAAGCAACGTGGCCAGCAGGGCCAGGGAGGGGATTCTGCCCCTCTGCTCTGGTGACAGCCCACCTGCAGTGCTGCATCCGCATCTGGGATATCCAGCACAGGAAGGACGCTGACCTTTTGGAGCAAGTCCAGAGGAGGCCACCAGGATGATCAGAGAGATGAAGCAACTCTCCTATGAGGAAAGGGTGACAGAATTTGGTTTGTTCAGCCTGGAAAAGAGAAGGCTTTGGGGTGACCTAATTGTGGCCTTCCAGTACCTGGAGGGAGGCTACAAGAAAGATGAAAGGGATTTTATACCAAAAGCATGTAGTGACAGGACAAGGGTGAATGGATTCAAAGTGGAAGAGAGCAGGTCTAAATGAGATACTAGTAGAAGAAATTCTTAACTATGAGGGTGGGGAAGGACTGGAACATGTTGCCCAGAGAAGCTGTGGATGCCCGATCCCTGAAAGTGTTCAAGACCGGGCTGGATGGAGCTTTGAACAACCTGGTCTAGTGGAAGGTGTCCCTGTCCACAGCAGGGAGGCTGTAACTACATTATCTTTGAGGTCCCTTTCAAACCAAGCCATTCTATGTTTCTAAGAAGATAATCCACTGTGATGTGGCTTTGTACAGATTTAAGTCCTTGCTTTAAACATAGTCAACTTGACAATATACCTGTGGAGACCCAATATGCTGCTCTGACTCAAGTTATGAGAGCTTGAGGACTGACTTTGTGCATTTGTCTGAAGTGAGGCAGTGTGAGAATTCAGCCTTCATACTGAAGTCCTCTAACAAATGGTCTCCCATCAAAGCTGCTGAATGCTTATGCTCCAGAGTAATCAACAGAGCTAGTTCATGAGTGATAGCCAGATGAAAAATTTATGTGCACCCAAATATTTTTCATAACCCAGGAAAACGGACAATAATATACTTTAAGGACTTCTGTACACAAAATAGAGGTGATAACATCAGGGAATCGGACACTGCAACTGGTAGACCGTCCATGTGTTGAACTCTGCTCCGAGAGAATTTCAGCTTTTAATCCTGAAGTCTGTTTACCTGTGAGATTTGTTTTATCTTCCAAAAAATGAGTTCTGTGTGAGTGAATCTTTGTAACAGGTTTTTAATATTTTATTACCACACGCTATCGTTTATTGTGACTGACTTGAAGTTTGTAGAGTGTGGTGCTAGGGCTAAATTGGCATCTGCTCTGAGTGATTGTATAATAGTTCAGGGAAGAGTAAGTGAAGTAGCGCTAACTTAAGATGTTAACTTTGCGTACCAAGCAAGCTATCCAGGATCACTTTCTTTGCATGACTTCTTCATTTTCTCAGATAATAATTTGTCAAACACTGGGCTGTATTGTTAATCCTCGTCTCTAATATTAGGGCTTTTTTATTTTAAGTATGATTGTTGTTACTTGTATCATAATTTTGAACTTTTCAATGCATTTCAACCTCATTTCCCCTTTGCAGCACCTTATAGTCTCAGGAATTTCAGTATTGTTGTCTCTTATTTTATGTCTGGAGGTGAAAGTTAAAAACTTAAGGGACTTGGGATGACTGAGTTGCCATCAGAGGAGGAATTCACCTTCAAGAATTAAGATTTCAAACAGGATGGTGGGATGAAATTTATCTTGCTGCTCTGCGTGTAATTTAGCAATATACTGAGCAGTATCTACTGTGGTGGGAGAAGTGAATTTTGGTATCTTGCAGTATGATATTATTTTTATATTTTAACATTTTGTGAAGATTCTCAAACATGTACATAGAAGGAAACCTTTTTGATAAAAGTTACATATTTTTGTGCTGTACTAAAGGACAAGGAGAGAAAGTAAAGCAATCCCAGCATTTGTGTAATGTGGATTCCCACAGAGGTATTCAAAGCAGGGTAAGGTTCTTCCTCTGCTCTCATTTGGTACTGTTACTGTTTTTTAAAAGCTGAACCTGGCAGGTTGTCTGCATTGTGAGAGGGAGAGCCCCTGGAGACAAGTGGCTTGTTTTGAGTGTGGAACTCCATGAAAGAACTATTTCCCTTCATAGCACTACATCTTGCCTACAACTTACTTCTCTAAATAGTGACTTGTGTATTAAAAATAAAACACAAATTAAAAAAACACACCAAAACAAACCCAAAGAAACCCAAAAATTCTGCTACAGCAGAAGGACAGGTGGGAAGTTTATTCCTTGGTTCCATTGTGGAGAGATATTTTGATGTCTACCTCCTGGCTTTGCCGTCTTCCACCCTCCCTTCTCATCCCCCTCAGCCCCCCCACTATTTTTGAAAGCAACCTTTTACTTTCGGCTTGCCTAGCAACATCTGATTCTTGGCCTTTCCCACTGAATTGGGACTTTGGTTTTACCCTGTCAGCAGGTAAATGGCCTTAAACCCTTCACGGTTTTGTCAGGGTAAAGTGGAGCTGAAAAGCATTACATATGTTCCAAGTTGAGAGGCAGCTCTTTTGCCATGTTCAAGTGGGTCTTTACCATCCCCCGCTTCTCCTTCTATTAAAGGGTTCAGTCACAATGAAGCTTTAATCAGCTTCATTGATTTAAAGCTAATTTGCACTTGGCTTCAAGGCTAAGGTCTGTAGCACAAGCTGAAGACCTTTAAATCAGAAGTCGGAATGAAAAGCCTTAGGTATATCATATTGTCTGCTGTGCAAAAGAATAGCAGCTTCTGAAAACTGCAAATTAACTATAAGAAAAAAGCACAAAGCAGTGATTTTTTGTGCGTTAATGTAACCTCAGCTTGCTGAGTTACACAAGCTTTGCTATCAACATTTCTGCTTCATCATGCAAATTAATAGAGTCGGCTGAATATGTTTTAGCTCTGTGATGTTTTCAGCACTCAAATTCTGGTTGGTTTCAGTTGGATTTAACCTAATTGCCAAACTGATTCCCATCAGTAATAACTTAACATTTATTTGTCCCAAAGGGGAAAAAAAAGTCTTCTCTGTATTCTGCAATTAAGAAGGTGATGAAATATTCAGTGTATGCCTCCACTCCGACTTAAATTCTTTTGTTAACTTTATCAGATAAACCATGAAATATTAACCAGCCTACTGTCTGAGCATGTGTGAGCTGTATACTGTTTATCAGACATTTTAAGGTACTTAGGATTTTTAACATTGACTACATGGAAAAGACTGCATTTTCCTCCATTTTCAGAATCAATGCTGTTGATAAGGTTTCCTATACCAGAATGTGTGCTTCCAGTTTCTTTAAAGCACAATCACAACACACAGGAAAGTGTCATTACTACAAGCCTTTATTAACATTTAAACAGGAAGAGCAGAAATAATGTCTTTTCTTAATTTGTCCTTTCACATTGTTTTCTGATCATGCTGAGCTATAGTTTACAGTGTTGCTTGCTGGAATTTTGTAGGTAGTTGCAAGTCTGGGACAGTCTAAATTATATATGGATGTTGCATGCACCTAATTTATGTAGATGGAGATAGGTGCAAACGCCTCAACTAGATTAAAGCATGATATGTAAAGTCTTGTTTGGGAATAACCTTATATTTGCGTCTATATGTCAACTTTTTGCAAGCCTGATATGTAAGCAAAATTGTAAGGAGCATATACTTGGCTTTGTGGCTGCTTGAAGTCACTGTATGTTGTTTTATCTATTGAGAAGGAGATCATGATCTTCTGAAAGGTTCTGTCCTCTTCTGTGTGCGTGGTTTTGAAACAACTTATGAGCTCACTGCAGTGATAGAATTTCAATGTATTCATTAAAAAAGTGACTGCTTTCTTGCCAGGTCTGTGAAGTGGCCTGAACCATGACAATAAAGTCAAAGCAGTAGCTTCTCCATAGAAATTCATACCTTTTTAAAAAATCTTTTTTAAAAAACCCCAAACTTGTAAGTTTTGCAGTCAGAATCTGGGTATTCTTTGTAAGAAAATGGCAAATAAGCAGCATTTAAAAGTTGGTGGGCAGAGATACACTAAGAAGAGGAAAAAATGGAACGTGTGGAACGCTGCAGGAGTGTTTCACACTGGCTGCTCAGGTATCTGCAGCAGGGAGGTGTAGCATTCCTCACCTACCCTGCACATTTATGTGTGGCTAATGGAGCCATACAGAGGCCTCTCGGCTTTTTCCTGGCCTGGCACATAAAGCTCTCTATGCCAGCTCACTTGACTATAAGTGGGCTTGCCCTGTCCCATCCTTTTTTATCCTGTTCTCCCACACCGGATTATGTGACACAAATGGGCTGCAGCCAGGAAGAGTCTGCTTTACATCAGGGCTCCCTGCATGTGCAGAGTGCTGTTGGGAGGCTGGTGTTCCCTGGTACAGGGTCTGGCTCTCCCTGGAAGCCCTGTGCCAGACACAGCTGCATCCACCTGATTCCGGAGCGTGGCATTGTGCTGCCAGCCCTGGAACTGGGGGAGATAAAGCAATGAGGTGTGTGATGGACAAAATAGGAGTCTCATCTGTAAGGAGTGAAACTGGATAAGTCTGTGTCTAGAATATGTGATGCTGTGGGTATTTAAAAAGCTTTACATTGCCAGAAATTCGAGACAGATATTGCATGGGGAATAACAGACTTCTGAGTGAGAAGCCTTTCTTTCCAGGCAGTTGGTAATAGACACTCCATCCCAGATTACATTTGTTTAAGACATAGATACCTGCTAGGCGAGGTATTACGGACCTGTCTTCCTCTGTAAGTGAAGGGCATTTTATATGCCCTTGTGTTTGACAGTCTGGCACATATGACCTTTTGGCCTCACGTTGATGAAGAAAAATTTTTATCATACAGAAATGGCTGTTCTCACAAACTATGCATTGCTGTGTGAACAGGCTTATTGGATAGCCTCTCCAAAATGAAAATTTTTCTCTGTGTGTGAGGGGAAGGATTTGAACTGTCAAAATGTCTTACAATGACATTTTCATACCATAAAGCTCCAGCTTTACTTATAGAAACATTATCTCAGCAGGGGTTGAGAGTTAAAATGGGGAAAAAAAAAATGTAAAATTTTTGGTTATCAGTTGGTTTGGTTTTCAGGATTTTGACTTTTTTTTTAAATTTTTACTTTTATCTGTACTGAAGTCAGAACCATTTGTTAATTGTCAAATTTTCTTAGCACAGGGGTTTTTTTGTGACTCACTAGATGTCTAATAAAGGTCAAAGTTAGAATTGTGAAAATATATATACTGAAAATGTATGGATTTTATTGGGTTTTTTTCAGAGCAAATTGGAAAGTTATGCAATACAACAAAAAATAATAAAAAGGGATAAATTACAATGAGACAAGATTGCCTCAGAAGAGTAAAACAGACACCAAAGTGGTCAAGCACCTTGAATGGGCTTTGTGTAAGTATCCCAAGTATTCTTCTCTGAAGTCCTGATACAGATATCCTAGTTAAGATACGTGTGGGTGTTTTTTGTTTGTTTTTTTGTCTCATCTTTTCATGGTCTAGCTTCTATTTGATGGGATGGTCTAAGCTCATTAAAAAAAAAGAAAAAAAAAAAAAAAAAAGAAAAGCTTTTGAGCCAGTTGTTCCATTTGCAATATAACTAATATGATACAGACGTACCAAACTCTGTATTGATTATTGTAAGGCAACTACAGTGCAAAGGTATTGGAACAGCAGTTTAAAATCCATTCAGTGCTCCAACATGGTCCACTGCCAATATTTTACCAGAAAACTCTTTCTGGTTTTGAACTTAAAGGACAAAATACTGCAAACAAATGAATATTTAATTAGCCTCAATGCCTCCTCTAGTGTATCCTCTGGGAGCAGGGTAACTCACATATCATAAGTGGCTGATGTTAAACTTAACGTTTGTTAGGCTTCTGTGGAAATCGGCTGTAAAATAACATTTGGTACAAATTCAGTGATTCGTCTCTTTCATAAAATGCCCCAAACCCTTCTCAAAACTTCTAACACACTTTCTGATACAATTTTTAAAAAATGAGGAGGAGGAATAAGGAGTCTCAGAGATTAGGTTTTAGTTAGCTGATTGGTAGGCTGGGGGTACTGTTGACTTGATTTGGTTCAAGAATATGTATATATATCCCTTCATGTGTGAGAATTTTGCCTCAGCAAATGTATGTAAGGACATTACAACATAAAAGCTGAGAGAGGGGGGTGGACTGACTGACTTCTAAATTTGGTACTAAAGCTCTTCAAGAATGTGATGTCAACTTTTGGTTATGTTTGGCTACCACTGCCTATGAAATTGTAGGGAAGACTACAGAACATGACTTGCTCTTTGGAAGAAGGAAGCTAACATTATTTAGAAAGGTGTCTTACGATTTGGGAATGTTTGTAACTTATTATGGTTTGTGATTGCAATGAACAGTGCTCACATTTAGGACCAGGAGAATGTATAGGCCTGTGTCGTGTAGCAACTGTGGTATGTATTTCCAATAGGACAGAGGAGCTTCAACAAAGGACTCATTTAATGACACACTTAGCCTCCTTTCACCATATTCTTGGAATAAATAATGATTTCCTTTATTTTAACATACACCAAAGCCTAATGAGAAAATAAAATATTTTAAGTCTATTGTCAGTGCTTAACCTTAGCCTAGAGAAGCTTGTCTTCTTCTGCAGTGAATGAACAAACAGGTTACATCAGGACATCTGAGTTAATTACTGAATCATAGGATATATTGAGTTGGAAGGGACCCATAAGGATCATTGAGTTCAACACCCTGCTCCTTACAGGGCTAATCCTATGGCTAAGAGTATAATTCAGATGTTGTTTGAACTCCGGCAGGTTTGATGCCATGACCCATTTGCTGAGGGTCCTGTTCTGGTGACCAACTGCCTCTCAGTAAGGAACCTTCTCCTCCTTCTCCTAATGCCTAATCCAAACTTTCCCTGGTGCTGCTTCATTCCAGTTCCTCATGTCTTGCTCGTGGTCTCTAGAGAAAAACCACTATGCTTCTGCTTAGCCTGTCTCCCTAGAGCCTGAAGGAGTGTGCCTGTCCCACCTTCCCTCACTGTAGCTGGACTGCAAGGAAAACCCCAGAAGCTGTGGGTGGTGTTTCTGTCTTGGTGTGGCCTTCCAGGTTGTGGAAAACCTGTAAATGAAAGCACTGCAAGGATGAATCCCTTTCTACAATACCATGTGCAAGACTAGAGCTAAGGGAAAATTAGGACACTGTACAAATATTGAAATGGGTGCTGAGATAGACTTACCTCATTTTAAGCATTATTGGGGTGTGTGACTGAAGTACAAAGTAATTATTGAATGTCACTATCATTGCTCGTTTAGGACTACTTCTAAGATCAAATCACATGTGCATGGCAGTTTCTGGAGAATATTTTGTGGTGGTTTAATGGATAAGTGAAAATGTTTCTTGTTGCTGGTGTGAAAAGAGTAGGTGAGCTACTACATTACTAACGCATTATTGCTCTTACCATTTAGCCAGATCACCATGACTAAAGTGACGTGTATCTTAACTAAGGATAGAATAAGCCCTCTCATCATTAAGGACTTGAAACAAAGCCACTTAAATTAATGAGATAAAATCCCACTTGCTACAGTGTTTGTTTGCAAAGGCGTGGAATCCTTAGCTCTGCTTTGAAAACTCCCCCCTCTAACACAGGAATTTGCCTGTTAACAAACTGGTTTTGAATAAGTCATCCATTTTGCAAGGAGTGGATGTTTTTGGCACTGATGTAGGACATTGAGTTGAAGACCTGCGCAACAGCATGGCATTCCTTGGCTCGAGTGCAAGAGAACTTGCTCTGTGTTACCCAGACATAGGCAGCCCTGTGTACTTCATGCTTATTGATTCACCTTGTTGATAATTGCAGCATGCTGCTAATAAATGAACCTGTGGAAAACTAATCCTGCTGTATTGTAGCTTCATAGTTACACTCATTTAAGTTCAATTAAGTTCAAAGGGCACAGGAAGGCAGTTCGTATTTCCTTGAAAATTTATATTCTTTAGTATGTGCAAAAGGATGATAAACTTCCAGAAACTTCACCTATTTTGTAAGATTTACCTTTTCCATTTTCAGTATTTCCTACCTTCTTGGTTTTTTACTATATGTGAAGGAATTATACAGAAATAAGAGGGAGAGATGGAAAAGAACACAAGACTTAATTTTATTAATTTCCCTTTTACCAGAGTTGTAGGATTCATGCAGAATGCTGTTAATCACAGTGTTCCTCTTAATTGGAAATACCATGTTAATGCATTTGTGCTATTTGCTGCAATCACTCTCTGAGAAGTTTTCTTGGGTTTCATAATTTGCTATTTCACTTGGAAAAAACCTGCACATTTTTTAAAACAACCAGGAGCCAGACTTTTTCAGATATGCTTGAAGCTTGCGTACCTTGAAAAGGGGATTCAAACTTGAGGCATACCAGCTGCAGTTGCTCAGTCCCACCCCAAAACCACAGCCTCCTGCCCTGTCAGTTGTGCTGATACAACTATTTGTCGAGCCATGCACTGTTAATCTGTTCAGTGAGCTGGTTTAAGTTGTCCTCTGAAAGGCAGTGTTTATTTTTAACCCTGATCTGACTTGCAGCACATGTCTACAAATCATTTGTCAGCACATGGGTGATCAATAACCACAACTTCAAGGGGGCCTGAGACTTCCAGAGCATGGAACATAGAGTGGTTGTATGTCTAAATACTTTCAAAAGATCTGTACCTTAATGTCTGCCTTTGTGTTTTGAAAGATTGAGAATAGGTACAAAAGTTCTTGTTTACCAAGCCGTGGTCTACTGAAAATAAGACCTGGAGAAAATAGTGCCACTAATGTTTACCTGGTTCATTTGTCCTTCAAAGGACTTAACAAGTAAGGTTTCAACAATGATTTACAATATAGTGTTAATTAATTGCTATTTCAATTGCATCCCAAATAAGCAAAACAAGAGAAAATAGTTATTAGCACACTACTAGAAAGGATTCTGTAGGGTCTCTCACATGTTTTTCTGATGTACCTGAATGCCAATATTCCAGGAGTCTCTATTGCCTAACCATGAATGGTGATGCCCGAGGGTATCTGACCCACCTCCATGGATCTGTGAAATACAACACTGGATGCATGGGATGGGCATGCTCTCTGGGAGAGGCAGGTAAAGCAGTGTAAGATACTGTGTGACACCTACAAACATCACTTTGTTTGACATCTGAAAGAGCCCATGACACCTGCACATAGGCAGTTGAGTGTCTTGTGTAACTCGTGCTGAGAATGAGGCAGACACCAGTCCCGTTAGGCGATCACAAGGCAAAGTGATTTCTGTCAGCTTTATACTTCATGCTATTGATTTGTATCAGAAGGCAGCTCAGTAAATGCTGAGATGACCCATAGGTCCTTGTCCTGCATGCCAGGAACCCAAACAAACGGGCGGTTCCTGCTTCATGAAGCTCATAGTGGAAAAAAAAAAGGCCAGAAGAGGAGTGAGTGGAAAAGACATGAAAGTGGCCAGACAGCGGCCAGAACAATTAAACCAGGGCAGAACTTAAGTATCTGCATTTTGAATCTCCTGCTCTACATAAAAGATTGAAAATTCTGAAGCTGTTATGTTGAACACTTTAAAAATTATGCTGCCTGGTGTGCCAATGATGCATCTGGATCTGAAGTTGCACTAGATACACACAGTGCACATGATGCACCCTGAATGTGTCAGATTTTTTGGGCATGTGAAGCACATGAACAGTTGGTCCACTGGTGAGATTTGTTGTACGGGTACTTTGCAGTTGAAAAGTGAATGCATGGTGGTAGTGTCAGAGTCATCTGGTCAACTACTTGTGAAAAATGTGTCTAGGGATAATGGGGTGGTTCAGTAAACTTAGTAAATGACAGTCACTCTATTGACCTTCTCTGTAAAGTATTTGTTCTTTTATGCCTAAAATGCTGACAGACCCTTTCAGGCCTCATTTTTCCTTCTTTGTATAATGGTGACCTATTTCTCAGTCTTACTGCAGTGAAGAAATGCTTCGTTAGCCAATGTTTATAGAGAGGGTTGTGTTCTCAGAGGAAAGGACTCCAGTATTCATGATACTGCAACACTGTGAAAGACAGACTGTCATGAAGCTCTGCAGACCAAACTCAGTTCTAGGGTGATTGTCTTGATTCTTACCAAACCACTGCAAGTTATGAGTTATGACAGAGCTGGTCTGTAGATTATCAATCCCATTAAGTGAATCTTTTTTACACAACACACATTGTGTTTGTCAGTAAGAGTCACAAAACATTTTAAAGCTGCAAAAGTAGCAACTGCTCTTCTGAGATCAAAACATACCTACATGTGAAAGCAAATACCCCTGCTGAGTAAACACACAAAGGCTGTAAAGGATGTGTGTGTGTACACTGTTGAGCCCTTGTGCTTTACCAAATTATTTATGAATCCTTGCAGTACCTGGATATAAAGAGGGTGTTTTTTCTGACCAAACTCAGTTACCCAATTCAGGTATCTGATTCACCTACTGAATAGCTTTGATAATTCCCACTGCGAGTCACCACTGGGTTGTTCCATGCTGTTTCCAACTTTTTCCCCTGTCTCATTCTTTTATAGTATGTTATGGCTTTAATAGCAGGAATATATTTGAATTCTGTATGCCTTATACTGAGAAGCGTGGAAAGAGAGTTTTTTTGCATATTTATTATTGTTAATGCTAACTAGTGAGATTACTGTCTCATGCTGTGGCTGCTGTCTCACCCAGGTCCTGCAGAAAAGAAATGGGAGGAAAGCATGGAATTTGATGAGGAGCTCTAGTTTCTGCACTTTGATGGGAGCTGATCTGGCTGATTATTGGGAGCTGCACTGCTGATTACTTGCTCGCATGCTCTCTTTTTCTCAGCAGACACCACTGAACCATGTGCAATTTGTAATAGTAAATTAGAGGTGATGAATAGAAACCCTTTGCATCCAGTACCCTCAGAATCTGGGAAAATTAATTCAAATGTAATGAAACAGTGACTCAATCCCCTAAACCCTGACATCATATTTCTATTCCAGTTATTTGTTCAGTGGTTTATGTCTTTGGTCCGTGGTTAATTTTCCTGACTGGTAGTCTGCAAATTTGCTGATGATAGGACAGGACCTTCACACAATGCTACAAAAGTCCTTACTTTTGTATAAGATACAGCTACTGATATAATTTCAAATATGATATAGATGACTTTACTATCTAAATAAAACTAATTAATAAATAATGGATCCTACTTATTTTATGGGCTCTCTACATGGTTGTAGTCCAAAGAAGGATACAGACAGCTCAAGAAACACAGTTTTCCTATGAGAGAGCATTTGGCTATTCTTAGTTGAGGAATTCTTGCTGATTTTGGTATGTCAGCATCTGTTTTGACAACAATCATCTTGTGCAGCAGGAGCATCGTTGTTTTGTAGGAACCTAAGGCATGCCAGACCCATAACTAGCTTAAGGGGTGTTGCAAACTGCTGAAAATCTGAAGGGTTCAAATTCAGTCAGAGGCAAATGGTCTAATGATGTCAAATTGCTCACCCTTAATTTGCTTGAAGCATGTCAGCTGTAAAACTGAGAAGGAAAGACCACCACTCTGAAAAAATATTTCTGTGTCTGAGAGTGGGAGTTATCTTGCATAAACATTTTGTGTAGAACTACTTACTGGTTGGGGATTTTCTTAACTGTTGTTTTAAGCTTTTTAGAAGCACTTCCTGGGTGTAGCAGGAAGATGACAAAATGTGGCATCTGAAATAGTGAAAGTAGTAGAAGAATGAATAAAAATAAAGGTTAGTTCATGCTGGGAAAGCTGGTCAAATGAAATAAGCCTTTGGTTTGGAGTGGAGAGGATAAAAGGAAAGGAGAGATCTGTGCTGTGACATGAGTTCCTGTGCTGCTTTCTGCCCACATAGCCTATCCTGGCTCCACCAGCACTCTTTGCATTGGGAGGTTGGTTACTTGCAAGCAAAATGCCTAAAAATCATTGCAGGGGTATGCAGTAGAATAACATTAAGAGCTGGCTGCTGTTCCATGTGTTTTTTGCTGAATCTGAGCTCCTAGACTGAAACATAGAGGCTCCATATGCCACCCAAGAAATTTCAAAACCCATATGTAAACCCACCTGGATTTCTGGCATGGAAAAATCTCTAGAAGAGGGCTCTTTTTTGCTGATGCCTGTGAAAAAGGTCTGGAATTTGTTGCTGGTGGAGCCTGTGAGAGCTGGGAATTAATTTACTGCATCTGATGCCCTTGTGCTGGACATTGGGTTGTCAACCTTGTTTTGGACCTGTGCTTGCAAAGGGTGCAAATCAGGGTAATTCGTATTTTTTGCCTTATTCATTGCAACTGCAGACTTCAACATTAACTCAAAAAGGCTAAATGAGTTTTAGCATGAACATGTGAGAATTGATTCAGGAAAATTCCTGAAATGCTTCAAAACAAATATTATTTTTTTGGGGAATGGGATAAAACAAAACCCAAAAAGTCTGTAGTATGTCAACCCACTTACAGACTCTATGACACATTTTGAAACATCCTACTAGTTGTTTTGATAATATTATTGACGCCTAATATGCCTAAATTAATTTGTTTTGTTTTACTGAAAGTATTTGGGATATTGGTCCTGTCTTAGCTGGGTGGTAGACTGTGGTCTCCCACTATTGAGTGTTATGGGCTGAACATGATTATGCTGTTGCCATCATAATACGCATTAAATCTCTTCATTAAATATACCATATACTTTTGTGCCAGCAACTCAAGTTTAACAAAGCCCATAAGTGTGTCTTAGAATATTGCCAGTATGGTAAAAGACTAGGATTGATTTCTTTGCTTTGGTACATACAGGGGACTTAAAATATTCATAGTCTTCAGCCTGCTGTATGGTAACTTAATAACATACTATTTTGAAGAGGGAGAGATGCTGCGATTCTTGTGGTACTGCTAATGGATTTGAAGAGGATGCTAATGCATTGTACCAGGAAGTGAATTGAGCTCTTGTGTGTAAAGGGGGATTAGAAAATATAATTATGAAAAAGCAACAGTCACAGGCTTGAAGAAATTTCATTGATGTGTGGCTGCTACAAACAACGTTTTGTTGATGAGAAAGATGTCTTTGATGGGTGTATGCTGCAATAATAATCTTTTCTATGAAATAACATGGACTGAATGATAGAAAAAGACGTTCTGTGGACTATGAAGGGAGAATTAAATATGAAGTCTTATATTGTCAACAACTCATGCAGCTTTTAATTTGAAATAGCAGTTGTCTACAGAAAGCTAAGCTTTCACATCAAAAGCTGCATGAAGGCTTTGGGAGAGAAAAATACAACATGATATAACTGTCAAGCCAAAAGAAAACTAGGTCCCCTTGCTACACACACAAAGGCAACCAAGAAATTAAATAATTCATGGTCTCCAACTGAGTATGGGAGAAGGATCTGAGCTTTTTTGAATATCATTCTCTAGTTCAGAAGAATGAATGGTGTGTTGCTATGAGTTGCGAATATATTGATTTGGGTGTCGTAAGTCAGCTGCTTTGTGTATTAATGCTGCTGCTGAGTGCTGATGACCCCAAATATCTGCTGTTACCACATTTGCTGGGTCAGATATCCCTTTTATTATTAGCATTTGGTGTGCTTATCCCTGTGTGTTGCAGTTGTAGTTCTGGCCTTTCACAAATAATCATTCAGGCATCTTCATCTGAACAGATTTCTCTCGTGAAAAGTATCTTGGTACGGGAAGTTTATAAATGACTGAACTTTGAGACTCTCTGGGAGACCCCAGAACATCTGGGTCCTCTCAGTTTTTGGTGTGGCTTTGACTGCATTATTCCTATATGTTTGACATCAGAAGCCATTAGGATATTGGACATGCCCACAGCACTTCAGGGGCTCAAAGCAGAAAATGAGGACTCGTAGCATGGTGACTCCTTTTTACCTGGTGAGAGGATTTAGTGCCTATACCTGTGTACAGTCCTGTGCATGGAGAGGGAATCTGACTTGGCACTGGCTATATTTAACAGTGTAGACAGAAATGCTGTGGGTCACAATCCACAACACGTTCCCAGTTTGGTAACCTCTTTTTACTGCTGAGAGTAGCTGTGCCATCATGTAGTCCCTTTCTGTGGCATGGACATTTGGCTTCTAAAAATGGTACTCAAGGTGATGTATAGCCCCAAATACTTTCTTAAGGACAGCAGTATTTGGCCACCTAAATGCTGAACTTCTTAAGCAATAGGACATGACACAGAACCCGCCTGTAGAAAAGAAATATGCTTATACAGTGGCCGCAGTGAACAAGATAGAAGTTAGCTTACCATTCTTACCCTCTCTTTTTCAACATATACCAGTAGATGTGAATTTCACTAAAATTTTTACCAAAATATAGTCAGCTCTTTTTCCATTGGTATAAAACAGTTTGTCTCATGCAGAGTGTCCAATGTGAGTAGTGTAAAGGACAATATGATCTCTTTCTTTCTTTATTTTAGAAAGAGCGTTGAAACCGTTCAGACCAGAGAAAGAGTCAGCAGCATTACTGACTGTTGTTTCTTACACCATTTTTAATCAGATACAAGTAGACAGAGATAAGCAGATTCAGAAACAAAGGAAAAATACTGTAAATGGGATGATCTCTGCAAAGCTGGTGAAGGCTGTTGTTCATTCAGGATGTTTTGGACTTACATAGCTATTTGAAAACCTTTTTTTGTTTGTTTGTTCACTGTTTCCAGATTTGGAGAGGGAATTTAGACTGGATTAAACAGGTTTTATGTTTGTCAGCTGAACTTTAAAATGGCTGAAGCCATGATGTTTTGAGTATAGTTATTTGATGGGAAATTAAACATTCCATTTATTTTTCAAGAAATTTTAAGTGTTTGTAAAAGACTAAAAACTGATGAAAAATAATTTACTTGATTGTTTTTAGCTTTTATTGAATTTTTTACAGATTTAAAATGCGAAGCATCCTGCGGAACTTTGAACAAGCTTGTAAAAATTCTTGTTGTTGCCTAATTCAGAGTGTTTTTAATGAAAATACTGGTACTCACTTGTGTGTAATCACACTTGTAAAGTATAATAGCAAGAAAATTGTTCCAGCTTGCACCAAAATGTGCTGGACAAACTTTCCTGTTACAATAGTTCTAACTTGACCACAGATTATTCGATCTACCTTTTCTATACTTCTGTCCCACATGTTCGTTCCTTTAGATGCCAAATCTTTGTTTACAGGCAGCAGTGTAGTGTGAGGGCACAATAGTAGCCATGGAGCAGCCCAATTATCTAAAATATGCAAAGCCTCTTATGGTTTGCAGTCTCTATTTTCTAAAAAGTCATATGCATTTATTTCTGCTTTTTGATTTCAAATGACTTAACCAACCTCAGATAACATTTTTAGGGAAAGTGACCCACCATTACTGCAAGGTATAATATGACTCATTTGTTTCAGAAGGTTGAATTGTTAATAACAGAGTTCAGTTTTGGTTGCTTGACCAAGCTATTGACTGAAACTTTTAAAGTTCCATATATTGCACCATGAAAAGTATGAATGAAGGACTTTATTCATGAAAGAAACTGGAGCTACTTCCTTGTGTTGCTCAAACAAAGAAAAATTCAGGCATAGATTTCCAAGAGGAGTTCTTAAAGTACATTTGTTCCCGTGAAGATGGGAACACTTTTGCTATAATGTACAAATAGGTGAAGATTTTGGGGGAATGCTGGAAACAGAAACACCTGTTCTCCTTCAGCTCCCATTTCTCTGTCAGTCATGGAAAATGTTCAACATAGAAAATCACACATTTACAAAAACAAGGTTGTAGAATTTTTCACTATAAAGGGAGCATAAACATATGCAACTATGTATTTTCCTTTTTTCAGTGTACTTGTTGAATTGAAAGTTTCTGATTCAGTAATTATAAGATAATAAATAATTTAGCACATATGTAATAAAATGTAATATGCAAGAAGACAATCTAAAAAATAATGCACATAAGTTCATATAAAATGTTGATTAAAAATCACTTTGCTACCCTGTATTTTTGTCCAAGTTATTCCTTTCTCTGCATCTTTCATCTGCTTCTCCTTTTCCTATTGTATGTAATCTTAGTCTTCATTTCCAAGGTGTTTTGGACTTCTGCCAGTTTTTTAACCATTTATTTGCTACTAAAATAATTTTGCTTTTCTGTGGCCCACAGTGTCAGCTTCTGCATCCTTCACATTAAAGATTGAATAAATGTCTGCGTTTCCTTCCACACTGTGCCATTCCGGAAGAGTTCTTCATATCCATAACCATTGCTTCATACTGTCCTTTTTCATTATGCCCCTTAAAACCGACCAAAGAAACAAAAACATTAAAATTGAGCTAGCCAACTTGTCAGCTGCTAGTTTGCTGGTGTCCTGTACTCTCCTCATACTTCCAGGTTCCTCTTTCATTGTGTCACTCGGGTTTTGTTTCTTTCGCTTCTTTAAAAGGAAACTTCTTTGGGACAAACTCCATTCCCTTTTCCCTTGTATGCTTGTACAGTATTCCAGCTGAACAAGGCACTTCAGAGAAATAAGACCTCCAAAGACTTAGGAAGTCCATGCAGTTGCTTTTACATAGTTGTTACCTTTGCAGTTGATAGCTAAAATAATATCTGAGCTTTTGCATTGTGGGTGTTTGTCCTGGTGTTCATTCAGCTTTAAGAGATGACCATTGGTGATTGCAGCTGCCTGATAGTGAAAGAGCTTGTGTATGTGCCACACTCAGGCAATGGTGGGTGACTGGGGGTTGCAAGGAGAGCTAAAGGAGAAGGCATGATCATCTACTCAGGTGTATTCTGGTATTAACACTACTATTCATGTGTCTATTTGTAGTCAGGATTCAATTTTGTTCTTGCTTCCAATTCAGCTGTGTGCTGGAGGATTCTGTGTCCTGTTAGTGTAAAACAGGTCTGTTACTCTGTGGCTGTTTCTTCTCTGAAGATTGGGCTGGAGCACCTCTCCCTTGAGCACAGACTGAGGGAGTTTGGGATTGTTAAGCATGGAGAAGAGAAAGAGACCTTAGAGCAGCTTTATCGTATTGGTGCCTACAAGTGCCTAGAAGGGAGCTGGAGAGGGATTCTTAACCAACGTCCAGTGACAGAACAAGAAGCATGGTTTTAAACTGAAAGAGGGTAGTTTTAGATTAGATATTAGCAAGAAACTCTTCACTATGAGGGTGGTGGTACACTGGAACAGGTGGCCCAGAGAAGCTGTGGATGTCCCATTTCTGAAAGTGTTCGAGGCCAGGTTGGATGGGGCTCTGAGCAACTTGGCCTAGTGAAAGGTGTCCCTGCCCATGGCGGGGCTGGTGTTGGAACTGGATGATTTTCAAGGCCCTTTAACACCAAACCATTTTATGATGTTTTCATAAATATCAAGACCTGTGTCTGGTAGGCATTCTTCAAATGCACTGTTTGATTCAACATGTCAAAAGTGACCTTGAAGCCTGTGCAATCTTCATGGAATGAATCAATGTATAGGATCTTCTGGCACGTATCACTGAGTAAGTGTAATATATGAATGTAAAGGTACTTGCTATCCCTTTAATTTAGTGCTATTTGTATCCACGTAGTTTTGTTTGTGTGAAGAAAAATGTCATGTATGATTCCATAGGATTTTCTTTCTTTGGGATTCATCCTTTTTGTTCAGGGTTTGGAGGTCATAGAGTCTTTAGGCAGAATAAGGAGAATAGAACCAAACTTTGTGCAACTTGGCATCTTTTTTGCTGGACTGCAAAGTATTGGGCAAGGAAATAAACAAAAGAAATCTGGGTTTTTATGGGTTCCTTGTGTATTTTTTTTTTTAAATAATTCCCTCCAATTTCTCAATATTGTCCAAATAACTGTTTATTCCTAGTTTATTCAAGGGCCTTGTCCAAATTTCCATTGGAATTAATGTATGAACATCCCTTTGTTTTCAGTGGAAATTGGATATTCTCTGTAAGAAATCAGATACTGAATAAATGCAAGCAAAATCTCCCTTTGCTGAGTAGTACTTGGTATTCACATCAATGGCTAGCTTCAAAAGATTTTCAGTTTAAAAAAGGTTTTTAATTTACAAATGGAAAATAAGGTTATTCATCCTTTCGGTGACATGATTTCTTCTACCTAAACCTTTTTCTTTCCATTTTCATCCCCCTTTTTTTCTTTCCCTTCCTCACAGAACATTGTAAACTAAACTAGGATATGAACACAGTCATTCAGGGCTTGTTACTGTGACAGAAGTGGAAGTATTGTTCTGTCTGTGTAATGTTTTCCCCTTGCATTACATTACCAAGCATTTGGTTCAGTTAGGTTTTGATGTTCTAGTGTTAATGAACTCATTAGAGTGGTATCTGAGCAAAAGCATTACAGGTAATGAGGTTGTGCTTCAGTTCCTCAGAGAGATTATTCCACAATGAATAGACCAGAGTGCCAGGACATTAGTTTATTTGGTCTGATTCTACTCTTCTCCCTCTCAATTTCACACCTTTTCTTCCAGCCTTACTTTGCAAAGTGGTTCATTTTTCTTACACTTACTTTTTTTTTCTTCTCCTTTCTTTTGCACTTTCCTGACTTTCCTATGGTTTTTTGCATTGTTGCTGAGGAGGTAAGTATCTGTGTTTTGAGTAGTCTCGGAATAGTATCCAGCCATTCCAATCCAAACTTTTGTCTCAGGCTGGTTTGCCGACTTTTGCTTGTCTTTAGCACGAGTAACACCCAACATTTATAGTTTGTTCCTTTGGAATTTTATAATGACTATTTCTGGAATAAAACTTTCCATAATATACATAATGAGTCTGTAAATTGTACTAATCTCTCTCTTCTAGGAGGAGATTTTGTCCGAGTACAGTCCACAGAGGGTTAGGTCTGGTTGGGACCCCTGCAGTGGTGTTTCAGAGAGGTTCCTATGATAAGGTACTGTGACAGGCAGGATCTCAGGAGCTTAAGACAGGAGTCAGTGCTTTGAATGAATGATCAATACAGAGATTCTCTGGAAGCACTCAACTGCAACCCTGTTGTGAAAGGGGAATCACCTCAAAGAAGGGAAAAAGTCTGAGGAATTAAGATCCTTTTCTGCATTTACATTGTCTTGGGATTCCTGACTGAGGAGAACCCTTAAATTATGTAGGACCATCCTTCAGCAAAGGACAAGTTAAAGTTCAGTATTTAATTCCTTTCTGTCTCCAGAATTTGGGATTGATTTTCATGTTCTACTTCTTAGTAAAGATTGTTTTACTTTAGAGTTTCTCTTATTAAAGAGTGGTTTTAAAGGGGCTGGCAGATGCCAGATATTTCTTTCTTTTTGTGGTGGGGCTCTTGAAACTCTGACAAGGGTTTGTTCTTGCACTGTCCCTACCTGAGGTGTTTATGAACAGGTGCTTGTGCAGCCTGAGCTGCAAAACCAAATTTGGAAACCTACAAAGTGGAAGTGAGAGAAAGGCATCTGTGGATAAAGTGCTAACCAGAGTGCATGTGTCAAGCAGGATCACAAGGGGAACATCTCTGAAATTTAGGAATCCTCTCAGCCCACTCCTACCCCAGTACATGCCAAATCTCTGTGTCAGTGGTGGACCTGATACATTTTCCTGAACATCCCAAGTGAACCTGTCTGTCTTGGTCAGGCTTTCCTATGGTTTTGCTATTGTGTGGGAACTCATCTATTATGTGCAACTTCACAAATCATTCTGGAAGCATCGTTTTTCTGTCAAATTTGCTTGACACTTTCCCTCTTCAATTCCTTTTCCAAATTTGCTTGAAATTTTCCCTCTTTGATTCCTTTTCCTCCAATCTTGAGCTTCAACAACATGAGGAAAGAGGAGTCCCCTGAATCTCAGAGCCTTGAATTGTGGCTGAGGCTGCAGGACTTTCCTTGGCTTCCTGAACAGAGAGGTCTCGTGCTGATGAGGGCTCATGGGAGATTGCTTTTATATATATATATATATGTGTGTGTGTGTGTGTCACTTATTACTGTCATGGGACTGGCAGCCTGAGAGGGAATTTAGAAAACAGCTAGGAAAATTGTTTGAATTGGATCTGTGAGAGACCTTGTAGGTAAAGTTCTGTGTAGATTTGCTTTTAGAGAAAAGGCAATGGGTTGCTTCTGATGTTTGGGTTGTCAGATATATGAATAGGGGTTGTTTTGGATCACTACTATAGGCTCAAAGTGGACAATTCTTGATTTTCGTGATTTGTCTTTTAGGAAAATGTATTTGGTCAACTTTTATTGACAACTTTTTGCTTTCCTTAGTGAGGAAGGAAGGGTAGAGGGGATGAAGGAAGGAGAGATAGTGACTGGGAATTAGAACTATGTTTTTAAAAAGTATTTTATTAAAAATGTGTTATGGTACAGAACTGCTGTCCAAGCTCATTTACAAAGTGTTTTAAAATGACACAGCAGTGTGCATAAAACTCTTTGCACCCCAAATTGTTTCACATAATATGAATGATCAGTGAAATATGTTAATGGACACGTGAAAATGGAATGGGAAAGGAAGCCACATAATTTTATTCATATTTTACAATGAATTCTTCCAGTGACTGAAAGCATAAGTCATGATTCTCCTTCATTTATAAGCCTGAGCTGTCTGTCCATGCCTATGTGCTGAAAAGCATTGATGCACTATTGAAAGAGCACTCCACTGCTCATTTAATCAGTGTTGGCTGTGTATTTTACATAGAGCAGATCAAATCTGACTGATTTATCACAGACTTTGAGATAAATTTTCCTGTCTGAGCAGGCATATTGCCCACTAATGAGAAAGGGAGTTAGACATGTAAGGCGAGAGCCTTCTGTTATCTGCTTACTGTAATGCTTCTTTAGACATGGCCCCATCTATAGAGTCAGTCTATAGGTAGGGGATTTTGGTTTGGAGGATTAAACTGGTGTAGAATTCTACAGAATAACTGCAAATGAAGCTCTGTACACAGGTCAGAAGGAAAGACTTCTGCATGCATTTCCACGTGAATATATAAATAATTGATGTAAGTTTGTTTTCTCTATGCCATTTCTTCTTGAAATTTACAGAATTTTTTTTTTTAAGACATGGGGAAAGAATATCAAAGTTATTTTTCTCTCTTTATTTTCCATAAAATAGGACAAGCTTGTTTGTGCTGCAATGCTGCTAAGTGCTCTGTCATTTATCATCACTTTGCCACTATGTGAAACATGGTTTCTCTGCGATGCCTAAAATGTAGGATATGCACATGATCAAAATCTGGAAAGTGCTGCATACCCAGCCTGTAATTTACTTAAAATATTTGAAGTGAACAGTAGCAGTGTGCTTATGTATTCATTGATAATGGAGTCCATTTTGTCCTTTTGTGTTGTATTGGATGTTCTGCTGGGCTCATGACAGAATGAGACTTGCTTAGTCAGAGAAAATGTCTTCTATTCTGTGTCTCCAACAAAGTAGGTAGAAGCTGGTTTTTGATGCACTAAGTCACATAATTCTGGCTGTGAACATTTGAGAAATTACATAATTATTAAGTAATGACAGCAAAAAAGATTTCTTCTGAATTTTGTCTGTACTTGATGAAGAAGAGTAGTTGGCATCACTAAAAGATTTCAGTGTATTTTTGTGGCTTGTGTCACACGGAGTGCAGAGTAAGACTTACGTTTAGTATGTGTCTGGATACCCTAAGCCAAGGATGAAGAAGAGTACCTGTCTGGCTTTGCTTGAACACGGGTAGGAATAGGATTTAAAAAATATACACTAAATTAAAAAACATCCTATACTTTATAATCAGTGCTATCTGCAGTGTATCTGATTGTTAAAGTGCTTGGGTGAAAATCTCTGTTCTGTTTTCAGCTTTGTCATTGGCCTGCCAGCAACTCTTAAGTCAGTACTTTCACTGGGTTATGCTTCAGTGTCTCTGTCTAGAAAACTAAGATATTGTCTGTGACTAGCTTCATAAAAGATGCTCTATTCAACTCATACTCCACCCCCTGCCAAAAAAATACCAAAGAAAGCAAAAACCCGAAACAAAACCAACCAAACAAAATTCAAACCACAAAAATGCCACCAGTATATGAAAATGGGTTGGGTAGTAAAGTTGTGAATAAATTTTGTCCAGCTGTGTTACAGTGTAGGTCATGTCTCAAGTTAGGATCGACTTCATTTTAAAAAAAGTGTTCACATGAATCCCTTATTGCTTCCAGAAATCCTCATAAACTAAGTATCAGACTTTGCATAGGTGACTTGCAGGAGAAATGTCAGAGCTGTAAGTACTGTGGAGTCAATGAAATACCAATCTTAATGCAGGTCAGTGCTGAATTCATGCTTTAAAAAGCTAGTGGTTAGTCTTCAGAAGGAAAGAATTTAGTGAAAACCAAAGCATCATTAATAGTCATGTAAAAGCAGAGCTGTTAGTCTTGGTGTATTGTCTTCCGTTCTCTCCTGGGAGACTAAATCACACCACTGTACATTTTCTATATAAACAAATTGAATAAAGCATAGATCCTCACTTTCTACTTTGAATGCCAGTGGAATTAGATCTCTGCTTAGTTCATAAAATATTTTAGAACTACTCTGGGTGAAAGGTGTCGAGAAAGTGCAAGATGTTTTCCGTATGTAACATTTCCATTACTTAACACATACATAGCCTAGTTTTAACTGCGATTGGTATGCAAATTCAGTGTTCCGTGTATTGAGAATTACCAGAATTATTTCCTATCACTAGCCTGCAAAGCCATCAAAATTAGGGGACTGTGTCTAACAGCTTTTAGCCAAGGTACATCTCTGCCTCTTGAAGAGGATTGTGCCTGTCTCCTGTAACATCCTCTGCTTAGGCACCATTACTTTTAGTGCTGAATGAGAGTGTACCAGGGATGAGTTGTGACAACATCCCAGGGCACCTACCACCCATGTTCACCTCAAGGGACAGCAGAGCCAGCACACTGTGCAACACTCTGGTAGTCAGGTACAATTCAGGATCTCTGCAGTGAGCATCACAACTCTGGTACACTGATGTTGTGGTACTCCATGATTCTCCATGTGGAGACGCATTTTTCTCTGATTCCATTTACCAGAGAAGAGGAAATAAGTCTTTTTCTGTGTGCTCAAAGGAAACAGAACCCTGTAGGCTCTGGGCTGCCTTTGGAGAGCATTTCTGCGGTCAGTATTTCACTCACATTGCCTAATGACTAAACAGAGAAGAAAGAGTGTATCTAGGTTTATAGGTTCAGGAAGAAACTTGTGCTATTTTCCTAATTGTTTTGAAGGCTTTTAGGATCAAAAGCCTTAGAATGTTCACTTGTGAAATACCTCTGTTTATAGGAAGCCCATGTGAACAACACACGCAGCAAGTGTTATACTCTTGTTAGGTTTGGGATTTTTATGGCTTAGGAAAAGATGAGATGTAGTTCCCTTAGAAAAATCTGTTGATGTTCTAAAATATGTTTGCTATTTTTCTTACAATTTTCTGTTAAAGTGCTTTTGGACTTGCTTGTCAGTGACATTCACTGAGCTGCGCTAATTTTGAAAAATTCAGAATAGAGTTTTGCCACTTTAGAGATAATCCATGAAAGCTCTCTTCCTGCAGACTGTAATAAATCATCCCCTCCACTAAAAGCCTGGATGTCATTTGAAATTTATTGCATGGAGCTGGTAGTGGACTTAAAAGCCATTTCACATGTCTTATTACTCCAGTCATCTAATTTATGGGTTTCAGCCACAATTGTAGTTGGAAAAGTATTTTCCTTCAACTGATTAATATGATTTCTGCTTTTGCATTCATTTCCCTTTTTATAGTTTTCTATAATCATTGCTAGAGACTTTGGCATCCAGTGTTTAGATATGAAGCTGAAAGAAAGGTGCCAAGACAGGCTGATGCAGATTGACTAAGCTTTGCTGGCTCTTAGCTGCACTTGTCAAAAGGTATCTTAGTTATTGTTAGTTGAGCAATCTTGCCCTAGGAAAGAGAGAGCTGTCAGGAGCTTCCGTGTTTAACATGAGAATTTGTAACTCCGTGAAGGGAGTATGAAGGCAACCTATTAAAGTCAGATGAGGTAAGCATGAGTAACACACCTTGTACAAATAATAACAAGATATTGGAGCTTTTTTTTTCTATTCGGTTTTTAGTGTGAAAATTAGGTTGCCTTTACTGTGTTAGGTAAGAATGCCCTTTGATTCTCGTGAAGCTGATGACCAGAAGGAAAAATGGCATGGAGGACATGAGTAAACCAAATAAAAGTTAGTACAGATATTAACCTCTGGACGGGACCATGTTATCTATTTTATGAGTTCAGTCTTATTCTCAGTTCTATTGATACAAGTGCTACGTGAATTAGCAATTCCCCCACACCCAGTGCTGGTGAGTGTTCTGCGTGCATGCTTGCACAAATAATTTGTAAAGCGTACTATGAAATGACCAAAGTTTCTACCGGCTTTCTTCTTCTGGAAGAAAACATACTGAATTATTCTTGTCCTGACTAGCTTGCACTATTCTTAAATGTGGTCCAGGTTATACTTGTAGTAGTGTGTGCACGTGTAATGGTGGTGAGGAACCTCATCAGTAATACCACAACTCCTTCCCTAGCATGAGCACATGGTGTGAGGAATTAAATTCTCTCACTGTATTTATTTCATACGTAAGTCAGTGCAACAGTGGTGGGTGGGGCATGGACCCATCCAGAATTGCTTAAAGACAGTCCATAAGGCGCTGGATGGAGTTTGTCTGCAGCATAGGTGTGGCTACATAGGGCACTCTTTCCCATCTGGTGCCTGTGGCCTGAGTGCCCAAAGACAGGTGGCAGAAGGCAGAGCCAAGATGTGCATGATGCTACCTGGTCAGCTGGGCAAAGCTGTGTTTACTGGCCAGAGTGGTGACTTTACTACAGCAGATAAAGTTGACACACTACAAACAGCTTTCTAAGACCAAGGTATGCTTTACTGCATGGTTATAAAAATACAGTCTAATGGGGGGTGGGGGGGGGGGAGGAGAAAGCCATAGAGCTCTGACTCCCTAATACCCATTGGCTCTGTTTCCTGAGAATTCATAAAGATTTAAAACAAGGATGGTATAAAGACAATCCTACTGTGGTTTCTACAATGCATGTTTTCTGCTAATAACACCTGGGAGGCAGTGTGAAGTAACAGCTGAGGTGCTTAAGGGCACCTCTAGTGCCATCTACCTCCTGTGCACATCTGTGGATTTGGGCATACATCCAAAAGGAGGCTGGGAAGAAAATCAGCCAACTATGAGACCATTGCAACAGGAGGAGGAGGAGATAGTCCTCTGCTGCTGAATCTGTAAGTTTCTGGGTGTAACCTGGGCACTCCAAGGTTCAGAATTTTTGCCAAGTGGTTAAGTCAGAGTAGAACTCAGAACATCAGTTTGAAGAAAGGGAGCTGAAATTGCTCCTTGTGCTACCAGAAGGAAATATTGCACTGGGAGGCCTCCTGTTCCCCTTGAAACAAGCAGCTGCCAGCAAACAGATTCTGCAAGCCTTGGTAAGGTAGAAATACCACCTACCTCATGCCCCGGCCTCTGCTGGGTGATAGGGTGTGTGAGCCCTCAGTGTCCAGGTTAAGTACAAGTGGACCTGGCAAGTGAAAATGGCAGTTTTGTCAGGAATTTGCTCTCAGATACCACTGCTGAATAGAAAGCTGATGCTGTAATACAAAACACAATGCTGGAAGTCCCAAGATGATGAAAGATTAATGAGTAAGGGTTAGGCTTGCAACAGCTGTTTCTTTCTTTCCTGCACATAGACAGTAATGTTATGCAAAGATAAACATATTAGCCAAATATTAACTCTTTTTTACAGGCAACAAAAAGCAGCATGTGACAGGTTCCTGTATCTAAACCAGAACAATGCAGGTTTCCAGTTCCAAGCTGAACTCAACTGAGCTGCTGCTGGAATTTCAAGAGAAATTGTTTTGCATAGCACCATCAGTTCGCATTAGGATTTAATAATGAAACAAAGACTTGTTTTCCATGCAGAGAAGTTTATCTAGGAACCAGATCTTGAGCAATTAATGCAGCTACTACAACCATGAGACCTAAGGTGATTTACCCGATTTGAGGTTTGCAAAATAGGCACTGCATATTTTCTGTCATTAATTTTTCACAGTTCATACTTCAGCATAATGATCTGTCTGTAGCTGGACAATGTTTTTGGGAATGTTCAATCTGAAAATTAATTTGCTTCATCTGTAGAAATGTCTTCATTGTGTTTGCTTCCTGTAAATACTCTTGCTGTCAAGTTTTGCCACCACAAATATGTAAAGACACCAATTTTTTAAACTATATGCACAATTATTTGTGCTGAAACTGCATGTGTGTTCTTTCACTCAGGAAACAAAAAAGAGTGTAAATAGTCTCAATTAACTCTCATGGAGCTTAAAAAGAAAATATTCAACTGTGCTTGCCCTTCAGGAGAGTTGAAATAGATTTACTCTCAATTCAGTTGAATACTTTCAAGTGAATTTTAGAACAGGGGATTGGAGAGCTGAATTAAGCTAATAAAATCTTATAGTGAATTATTTGTTCAACTGTTTTAATAGACAATTCAACCTATTACATTTTAGTTATTTGCTTCTTCCATTTGGCTTTTGTTTTTTAAAGCAACATGGTCTTTTAATGAAATCAGTATCTGTTCTCTTTTTTTTTTTTTGCTGTGAGACAGTAGATGTATAAGGCAAAAGTAAAATCACTGCGCTATTTCTTCACCTTGCTGCACTGAAGGTGTCTTCTCTGCATTGCTCTCTGAGACAGAGACAAAAAAGACGCGCTGGAAGTGAGGCCTCAGAGCAGTGCAGCTCAGCAGACAGCAGATTGCTAATGGCACCTGTATTTCAGTTTACGGTACTGACTGCTAACAACACACACAGTGTGCTCTGCTTGATTTTTTTCTTCAGCCTCCCCCCCGCCCCCTTTTTCCCCCATTCCCACATGCTTAATTAGAAAATCTGATGCAGCCAGAGACGTTATCTGCCATACCGTGTGTGTTAGTAAGGAATGCATTCTTTGATGTTGCTGATAAGCTTTCCTGTGTTGTGGGTAGTTAATTGGTAGTGGAAAGGAAATGTCTGGACTAGTGTAAAAGGAAGCTTCCTAACTGTCTCTCCTGCAGCTGGTCTCACTGGTTGATGAGCCAAGGTGTGGTATTGATGTAGCAGTGGTGAGGAGGTTCTGCCAATATTGCCCACCTCCCAGCAGAACGGCGCAGAGCACCTGCACCTTTGGAATAGCTTCTGAATTCTTCTGCTCTTTCATCTTTTTAAGAGAACAAAAATAGGAATAAAACACAGTTCTTCCCAAAACCCGGAGGGCCAAATTTCCTGCCAGTATAAATCAGCATGTGCACTGTAATCTCTCCCTGGGTCATGCTAGTCCATGAGAGCCAGGGATGTGAATGGTGAAGCATTTGTTAAGCAGTGAACTAGCCAGTGGGTTAGATACTTGCAAAGTTCAAAATAAGAATCTCAGGTTTATTTGAGGTTTATTTTCTGCATCTTTCAAGCTTTAATTTGCCTTTCAATCATATTTTGCCTTTGTTGGATTTAGATACTAAGTCTTCCATTTTAGCTCCCATTTACAATACTCTACAAGTTAAATCTTGCTTTATTGTTCTATTTTAACTAGACATTGGAAGGACCATGATCTTTCTCTGGCATGCAGGGCGTATTTGGGAATTTTGGTTTTGGTTTGTTTAGCAGTGTTAGATCACCTGGCTTTTTTTTAGGATTTACGTCTTTTTGCTATTATTGCTCACAAGACAACTTTTTTCATCCAGTAATAGATTACTGTCATTGTGAAAGGTCCTTCTGTTCCTAATGAACTTCAAAATATTTGTTTTAGTCCTTTGGCTCTGTTGGGTATTGGTACTGTCTTTTTGTTTCCCTTCTCCATTTTCTACAATGCCTAACTTCTGTTTTCTACTTACCATTTTCACCTTCCTCTTTCTTCCATTTGTTATAGGCTTTTGAAAAGTTGCAGATGCTTTCATTTCCATTGAAAGCCTGGCTGCAATTCAGTAACCAGTGTGATTCTATTTTGAATCATTACACAGTGGCTTTTGAGGTATCTAATACAAGATATTCTTAAACTCTTGCCAGTTGTTGTCATCTTTCCCTCATATTTTGGTTTTTCCTGCTGGGTGAATTCAGGCCTAATTGTATTCACCTTTTTTTAAGCTGACCCTAGACGAGCACCAAGTGGAAAGGCAAATGGTTTCATGTGCTGTAAAAATGTAGCAGGTGTGATGGAGCCCTGCTCACTTGTATGTAAGGAACACTGGTTCTGAATTCTGTTCCTATTCTTTCTCATCTGCCAAAACGATACGTTGTATGGGAGGAAGGTACTCTGTGGGACACAGAGAACTTCCCCCCCTCCTTACATTTACTGAATTATATTGACTTTGATGATTTTCCTTTCCCTCTCCCTAATGTAGATCTGACAGAATTAGTTAATAATTGATGCTTATCTTGCTGGGACTTCCATGTTGACTTGGCTTAGTTGAAGGGGTCAGACAGAGATTTCAGGCTCAGTTCTGCCCCTCCTTGCCTTCTACTGTGTGTTGGTAATAGACTGGGTGTGCAGGTTGCTGCTTTCTCGGCCTTGTGTGGTGAATGGATGGCAAGTACACTGAAGTCCAGCTATGTAAGAGATCCAGAGCAGCTCACAACAGATTTTCTGTGTTATCAATTAGGGTGGTACTGAGGCATTAGCCAGATGTGCTACCCTTTAGGGCAACTTTTGCATACTGGTTTACAAATATGTGGTAATAGAGGAGGTTCAACTTGTTTTCACTCCTCTTACAATAGCAAGAGAAAACCAGCATCCTGTGAATGCCAGTGAGGAGAACCAGATGGTTAGCTATTCTTGGTCATGCACCTTTTACAATGTTGTGCTGCCCTTCTTGCTTTGTTCCCATCTGTATCTGCAGTGCTGCATTCCATGTTGAAGTGGTACTGAAGCATCTTGAAATCACGGGAATGCAGCAGAGGAGAAAAGCTGTTTTGTCCAAATTACCAGACTCAGAATTAAGGCTGAAGATTATTTAACCTTGGTGATACCTTGGTGTTGCCTTTCTCTGCTCTTAAAATTAAGAACCAAACATGGTTAAAAGGGAAAAGGCGTTTTTACCTCGGTACTTATTTAAGGATGCTTTAGGTGCACCACTTCATCCAGGTGGAATGCGCCAAAATGCACACTCAAATGCACCCCGAAATGCACCCCAACAATAGATCCCGTATCCAATTTACAGACCTTGCAAATTAGCAGATCTATCAAAGATTCCCCAATGAGAGGCTCGAATGAACCCCCCCATCTCAAGGAATACCCCCATGGATGGGCCTGTCTTAATTTACAGGATGTGTTCTAGAAAAGACCTTGGTTTCTCAGGATGGCATGGGGCTTTCTGGCCTCCAGCTGCGAGGCCTCCAGGATGTTTGGTCTCCTGGCTTAACAGCATATTGGGTCTAAGCTAAGTTATCAGACTTAAGGAATTACAAGTATGCATGCTAAAAGCACTGGGGATACATAAAAGCTATATAAAAGGGTATATAAAAAGTATATGTAAAAAAGGGCAAAAAATCATCATGGCATCATTGGAGGTGATAGTATCTGGGTGAGTTAGGGATTTCCATTACCAATGGCAGTAAGGTTCTCCTAGAAAGGTCACCAAACTTCCAGGCTCTATCAAAGGGTAATGGAATATGTAAGAAGCATTCATCCAAATTAATTTGTTTGAGAAGAGAGGCTGACAAAAGCTTTTCAAGTAAAGTCTTGGGAAGAACAACTTAGGAAACATCTTATTCTCTCCAGTTCATCTGTCTGATCTCCAGGTAGAGAGATGCTACAGCACTGATGAGCATGAATGTCTGATTCCGCTTTCACTCCTTAGTTTCTGTGAAATAGGAGAGTAAGCAGCTCTGTTTGCAAGCTGTGAGGGAAACAAGTTAGAGCCCTTTTTGTGATCAACCCCAAACTTTTCCATCTTGACAGAGTCTGAGATCAGTGACGGCACAAATAATGTATGACAGGCCACAACATTTGCAGGGTGTATGGCATGTGTGTGGGATGATGATTTTTAGTAGTTTGTTCGATGTAAGTCTTTTCAATCAGAAAGAGGGATGTTTGTGTAATGCATAACTTACCTTATTAATAATTTGTATTTCAGGCTGCTAAGTACGTACAGTAGCACGCATACACCCCAGATGGGTAACTCTTGTTGGTGTTTGACAAAAACACAACTCTTTTTAAAAAAAAACCCCAAAACTTTTTCAAGTTTTTGCAGTCCCTTGAGAGGACATTTGAAGGCTGGAGTAGTGTGGCAATCCCTGCTAGGGCTGACAGTGTATGAAGAGGATTTTTGTATTTTATCTTTTTTTCCTTCTTGTTGCTATTGACTCATCTACTCTTTTTGCTGTCTGTTTATGCTCATTTATATGAACTAATTCAGCTGACTGGTTAAGTTCCACCACCCACTTACAGCTTCAATGAATAATGTTTTAGGCCTGGCGTCTCACAGGAGCAGGCCCCTCACACATCAATGTCATTACTGGAATTGCTTTTACTGATAGCAGCCACGTGGCAGGTGTACAGAGAGAAGCCTGCAGAACAAGCAGCATGAAGAGCATCATTCATCAGGTTTGCTTACAAAAAGTCGTCTCTTAGCATGAAAAAGTTGTGGTCCCCTTTCTCCTCCATTCTTTCCCTTCTGCTGCCTGTGATCACAACATGTGCTTTTTCTCACTGTCTTGATTTTTCATGTTGTGGTTTTGAGTGAGGAGTCCAGATAGGATTAGGCTTTGTCTTGCTGTTGCATAGAAACCTTTGAAGAAGATTCAAGGAATCTCTTGTGCTTTAGGAGGATGCAGGAAATTTCATTACTGCCACGTGCACCAGGCCAGTTTGATTATCTCTAGTAAAATATGTACTTGTCTGCTATACTTCAAGCAAGTGGTTCAGCTTAAACCATTGCTTAAATTTAAACACATACGTAAGTTTTTCCTGAGCTGCATCCACAAAAGGCCCTCACAGGGACAGACTGCAACAGGTTTATAGCACCATCCCTGCAGAGCTACTTGTGGGAAGAACAGTCTTCGCTTGGTTCTTCTGGCTATTGATGATTTAGTTGGGCTTTTATTTTAACAAAGTGTCTCTGCTTGCTTGTTATAATCACCACAATGAATCCAGTAAGCTTTCATGACCTTAAGAAGGGTAACTTAATATTGGCATTAGATTTTAAAAGGGGAGTTGTCGTGATTGTTCTTAATTGAATCTGAAAGACAAAAAAGACTTTACAGATCTCAACTGGCATTTGAAAGAATGCCCTCTTCTTGTTCTAGGTTGTATTTTCTCATTAAAATGCCCCCTTTCCTGTAATCACTATTTCACAGTTCAGCCATCTCCAGATACTGTGAAACAGCTGTGCAAAGGTCAAGTACAAGAGGGCAATGGGAGAAGAAAATGACACCACAGCTCCCAGGGTTTCCAACCATCCTGTTAACAAATTTACTGACACAGGGCATAATTTTCACTGACGCTGCCCATTTTTTACTGACACCGACTCTTAAGACTCCATAGGGAGCAGATGCTGACATCTCTCTTGACTTTGAAAAGCTCATTGCTGAAACAAAAGGGTTTTATGCAAAGATTTACATAAAGTGTCTAAACATTAAGCAGGGGATCAATAGTTCTTCAAGTCTGAGTAATGATCCCACATGGCAAAGCTACATTTTAATTAATAAGAATGCATCCATACTTTATCTTTGTAGTTTCACACACAACCCCCCCTGGCCCATCTTGGTTTTTTTTCAAGCACACACTGTTTCTTATCACATCCTAGTCTGAGTCTCTCTGGGCTCTGATTCTGCTTTGAGACTTGTGCAGACAGACCTAACACCTTTATGGCTTTTTAGTGAGGCCAATGGAGCTGGGTGCACCTGTACATCCGTGCAGATATTACTGTAAGATCAAGCCCTTGGTTGAGAGATAAGGGTGGCTAGTAGATCTCAAAGAACTTATTCCCTCCTGGGTAGATTTAATTTAATCTAGACCTTACTGTTCAGAAATAAGAGTTGTCTGGTTTAGTACCATGCTTACATTTTGTCTTCTTGGTCTCTCCAGTTATTTGTTGTTGACTTTTCAGTCCCACATAAACATGGTTTTGTCTAGTTCATCTCTTAAACCTGACAGCTAAACTGTGCTCCGTGTGGTGAACTTGTAATTCCTTCTGCTTTTGCTGCTTGTGTTCCCTCAGTTGTTGACTGTGACTGGAAAATAGGCGTACAAAGCATTTTGCATTCTCTGAATGTACCACACAGTAATTCTGCTGTCTGAAAACTCTGTAATGTCAATAATTGATGCACTTGAGAAGTGGTAATTAAATTAGTTAATTATGCTGGTAAAATTACATGCAATTATGTGACTGCAGGGTATGTTTAGTAAATTAGGCTTTCCCATACTCACTACATATTGTGGTGCCAATTTTGTTCCTTGATGATTAGGTAGCTTTTGATACTTCTTAATTGATTTAATACCTGGATCTTCATTAGCCCTCGATTGCTATGCAAGGTATGTCTGACATTTTTCTCTCTGATATTTCACAGAATATCATTCATCAAAAAAAAAAAAAAGAAAAAAAAAGAAAAAATAAGAAAAAAAATCAATCCATATGTATATACACATTCCTGTCAGATGTTAAAGCATCAAGACTTCAGGGAAAATGCTGTCTTCTACAAGAGTCTTGTGGTGACTTGCCCACTAGTATGAGATGCCAATCAACTAACTGTCCCTGGGAACCCTCTAATATAGAATGACTGATTTCATTTATGTTTCTCTTGAAAGATCCAAATAAATAGGTGTCTCAGGGAAGATTGGCACGGTGACAGCTGTTTTAATGACACCTGTTATCTTTACAGAGAGCAGTGAAAGGTTATTACAAGGTAACATTAACTCAAATAAAAAATTTAAGGGGGTCAGATTTGATTGTGTCTGGTGCTCAGGTGGGGTTTGCTGTATTTCATTCATGCTTGCTCAATATTTTACATGTCAGAATACCCTCCCAGCAGATGGTTACCTTCATGCTGGCTGTGTTTACTATCACACACCTCTCCCAGATCTGCCTGTCTCCACGCCTTGTGTTTCCCCCCACCAGCACATACTCTATTGCTGTCAAAAATGATGCTTCTGAGTATGACACCTGTCTGGGGCTGCTAGTGACAAACTGCACTAAAGGCTAAGAGCCAGATCTTTTGTTTTTGCTCTTAGGGCAGAATCTCTGTGAGAGGAAGGAAAGGGTAGGGTGGAACTTGTTCTTTGGCTTTGGAGTCATGAAGCATATACTATGGTCTCTATCTGAGCCCAATCCAGCAATGTGCCAGTATCAAAAGCAGTGGGGTCTGAGTGACAGAGCAGCTAAATAGCTGGGCTAAACTGGCCTGAGAAGAAATGGCTCCACTACTGTGCTGACTTCAGAAAAGGATGAATGACTCTATCCTGTTCATGTAATGTTTCTAGGGACTTGATACAGATAGAGGCAGGCAGAACCCTCGGCTTGTCAGTCAACTGTTTTGTGAGACACACCTTCCTCTGTTTCTGTCCCTTCACAGTGCCATTTGTGAGGTGGCTGGGGAGCATGGACTCAGGGCTTGTGTAAGAACAAGAAGGGTGCCCATGCTCATTAAATCTCTACTCACCAGTAAGCTCAGTATGTGATGCTCAGAGAAGTAACTCCTGTGGAAAGACATTTGGAGGTGTACAGGTAGCTTTGTCTGAGCTTTTCTTCTTAAAGGAAAACCAACTTTTCTGTAATTTTCTGTGGCTGCTGGAGTATCTTTATGATGGCTTGAATATTAACCCAGGAGGGATCAGTTCATGTTGTTTCTGTTGGCTTTGTTTAGGCCTTAACTGTCTTTTCCATTTCCCTGCTTCTTTTCAACAATATTTATTACATAAATTCCTTTTCTGCCCCTCTACCCAACTCTAATTTTGGCCAGCTCTTTTTATATGGCAAATACAGCTCGGGTGTAAAACTTTACAGGAGATAATTTCCAGTATTTCCAGAGTGCTCAGTAATGCCTAGAGCTGGCAAGCTGTCTGGCTTCTTAAACCCTGTCTATTATGGCTCTCTGCAGACTTGCTGATCTCGGGGAACTGAGGCCGTGTGGTTCGCAAGTACATGTGAACTTCCAAAGAAAGGGAATCTTCATTTCTCCAGACCTCTAAATTAGTACTTATAGGGAAAGGTCTACTTTTATGAATACAATGATATCACAGATTCTTGAGCTATTTCTGTAATTTTCAAGCTCACATTAAAGTTGAAGTTAAATGAGTACTACTGGATGTGAAGGCTTTCCTATATACTTACCAACAGCAAGAACTCTGGTTCTGTTTAAGAGGCTAATCAGTGTTTGAAAAATCATGGTTTTGTTCTATGAGAAGAGCTACTTTTAAAATATGGAGGAGTAGAGTCAATTAGAAAGAAAACAGTGAAGGAATGTGCAGATTTAGATGGGAAAGCTCTTTCCTAAGGATTTTAGTGGGTGACTAGATGGAGGGATAGGACCTCCTGCAGGCGTGCAATGGTCTCACCAGCGAGTCTGTTAAAATACTGCCTGCTTTGCCTGGCAATCTCTGATATTTAACAACTTTGTTTAGACTTCCATGTTTAGAAAGGTGCTTGAATATTGAAAATAAAGGGGAGATCAAACCTAAAATAACTGTAGTAGCTCTGGGGATGTGTAGAAGCTTCTTGCTGTTTTTCTTTAGTGGGGACGTGGCTCTTGCTGTCTTCTGAAAGCAGTGCATTCAAAAGAACCTATCTTTATTTGGCACCTTTGTGCTAGTGAGGCTGGCGTGCTACCTTGTTAACTGGCGTCATGCCATCCCAACAGATGGACAGCAGTATAGACAGCCAGGAGACCATGTACAAGCATCAGTATGTGTGTTGAGGGCAAGATCCCCTAGCCAGAAATGTTGAAATGCTTGTCTGTTCTGTGTTTCTGTGCTTGTGGCTAAGTAAGATGATGTACCAGCCCTGAGTAGAATCAGCTGCACTGGTATAAGCTAATCCTTCACCTCCCAGGCAGGAGCTGCTCATGCAGAATTTGGGTTGGTATTCCTGTGGGAAGTCTGGAGCTTCCTGAAAAACACTTGCGCTTTCTACATAGCATATAGTTCAAAGTGTGGTGAGGCCAGCTTTTAAAGTTATATCTTCAGTAGGGCATACTCAGTCTCAGAATACAAACAGAGCTCCATCAATGGTGGTGAAGCCAGAGGTGTAAATGACTGAGTCCAATTATGACCAATTTAGTGCACCAAGATTTCTGCTAAGTTTGGAGAGTGGAGAGAGCTTGTCTGTAGACTGCCACAGAAATTCATTGTTAGACTTCTCTGGACATCTGTCATGCTGTTTGTCTTTGCCTCAAGAGGCAGCGTTTTCCTAGTGAGACACACAAAACTACATCTGTTAACATTAAGTGCTTTTGTAAATTCAAGTAGTAACTTGACTGAATTTATGGAATCAAAGATAAAGAAGAATGGATTCATCCAACGAGTAGTTTAAGGCGGGGGAAGGAAAGCCATGCTTTTGAAAGACTGTGACATTAGTTGAACTCTAATCAGCTTTAAATTTGGGATTCAGATAGTGGATGTTTAGTTTGGGAATGGCCACTTTTGTATTAGTTCAAATTTGCTTCAAGGTGCTGTAGAGTACACAGAAAAAAATCCCAGTTCATAACTGAATTAGCGCTTATTTGTAAATGTCTTGCTAACTAAATCGGTTTAAATTTACCGGGGTTAAACTGTAATCAAACTCCAAACACAAACTCTTTCCAGGCTTCTGGTTGAGTTTACTTCATTTAAAGAACTGGAAACCATTTCAGAAGAGTTGTGGGGTATTTTTAACACCTCATAGAAGACACTGATAGAATGCTATGAAGCAGCATACAAGGGGTTGAGATCTGCGTTTCAGAGGCCTGCGCGATTGTGAGCAAAGGCAGGCAGCGATACTAGCAATGATTCATGAAACCAATATTTGGAAAATTGTCTTTGCAACTTAAAGGCTGTATACTCATATTTCTCTTCCACCAACAAAATATTAGATTCAGCTATTAGCTGAAATATTTTCAATTGGAAAACTCTGTCTTGCCATAGGTATCTCGATAGACATTTTGGTCACAGGGTCAAGACCTTTGGTAGGTACTTTATCATGTGATACCTCTTCCTCACCATGTACTAACACACATTTTAGGATAACTTTGTGTGAAAGACATGTAGTTATATTCTGCTAATTTTAGCAAGTGGAACTGGTTGAAATGGCAATATTCACGTTTGCACATAAGCAATCTAACAAATGAATTCGTTCCCTTTAAGCGTATTTATACCTAAAACCCAGTATCTACCCAGTCTGAATTGCAAAGGGTCTTGCAGATAAGCTAGCAAAATCCCCAGTATGGGTCATGATCATGTTTGTTGGATGAAATACTAAATGAATTGCTCCCAGTTTACTTCCAAATAGGTATATGTGTGTAGGTAGCAGAAATGTGTGTTGGCTTACACCCAGCTTTAAGAAAGATTGTTGAGATGTCTGTTAGAAAAGGGAAGGCTTGGGGATTGTATCAAAATATGAAAACACCTGAAGGGAGGGAGGGAAGAGGATAGATCCAGACTATTTTCAGTGGTGCCCAGTGACAGGGCCAGAGGCAATGGGCACACACTGAAACACATGAGGTTCCCCCTGAACACCAGGAAAAACTTTTCTTACTGCGAGGGTGATTGGGTGGTCACACAGGTTGCCCTGGGGATCTCTCTCCTTAGAGATACTTAGAAGGCATCTGGATGTGGTCCTGAGCAGTCAGCTCTAGATGACCCTGCTTGAGTGGGGATTTGGACAAGATGATATCCAGAGGTCCCTTCCAACCTCTGTGTGGAAACTAATTGCTGTTGAGATTGAGTTCAGATCATATGTGCCAGACCTCTCAGCCAAAGGGAATTTAGTTCTCTTTTTTTTACTTTTCTTTTTTTTTTAGTGCCACTTGGTTATGTGCAGAGGGTAGTGAGATGTATTCATCTTATCAGCATACTTCCTCCTTTTTTCTGCAGGAAGTGCTCAGCATCAAAGCACTGAAGAGCAGTTGAAATGTACTCAGCAGGTCCTTGATTCCCTATTAGTGCTGTTAGTGATTTTTTGTAAAGCAGGTCCTTATGTGAAGGCACAGGAGAAAGCTGTTCCTGTGATCTCTCTGATCACTCTTTCCAAGTGTTACAGCTCCCAGTATGGGGCTATTTGGGTGTATCACAGTGAGAGGTTCGGATCTTTATGTGATAATGGCCTCTGTTCCAGTCTTTCACCATGGCATGCTGATGAACTAGGTAGGAATACTCTTTGCCTACAGAATACTCTACATCATTACTTGCAGTGATAATACGATCACTTGTATATCCTTAAACCAAAAAGAGAAACCGCTTAAGTATAATCTCCTCTACAAACCTGTTGGTAACCAATTTGATTTCACAGAGTCATTCCAGGACCACTTAGATTCATAAAGTCCCACATACAGTGTGAACTAACATGCAGTGTAGTACTAGTGCATGTCAGTTTGCACAAATACATCTACACTAGACATTAAATCTTCACAGTAGGCTTTCTACCAATATATCCTTATCCTTTTCATTTTATATTTGAAATTATAATTAGTAACAACAGGTGCAGACTAGATTCTCCCTGCAGAAAAGTAAAATGCAATTGGATAGCTAGCAAGGAGAAGAGATGCAGATTTCAGAATGGTATATGGAGCAGCTACAGTACAATTGTATGCTGGATTGGCTGTGGCTCTTCTGAGCCATCACAGCTTGTCCGCTATCTGTATCAAGTTCAAAGATGTCTCCATAAGAAATGTTCCATTTCCACACAAACCAAAGATGCTTTTTTACTCCTGCAGCTCTCCTTTCATCTTTGTTACTTAATGATTCTTGGCTTTTCTCTCTTTGCTGTCCTCACTGTCATGTTGATGCAGCTGATAGTGAATGCTGTCCTTATTTTAACCCCAGTCATTTTATGTTTGGCTTTTCAAGCACCCAACCCACAGTGACTCTGCAATCAGACATTTAGCTATATTAATTGCAATGTGGGTGCATTGCAGTAGCTTTGATACACTGGCTGGCTATTTCATAATTTAGAGAACTCTCCTCTACTTGCCACTGCCTAATATACGTGTTTAGACCGTTGGGCACCAGTAAGTATGTTTTACTACCCTTTTAAAGATTTTTTATCATTAAGTCAGAAATTTGCTACAACTAGTTTTCTGTCACATAGATTCTTTACACATGCCCTGTCTGCTTTGTTGATTCCTGATGGGAAATATAGCAGGGAAATCTAGGCAGAGGGTTTTGAGAGGATTGAGATTACAGAATAATTCAGAGTAACTGTAGTGTCTCAGTTTACTACTACAGTTGAACAAATGGCAGAGCCATTAGTATGTCCCTAGAGCCACTATATATTTGAAGCTTGATCTAGTCCTATCCCAGAGGCTCTGGAAACTCAAATTTGGGTGCTACTGCTGTCCTATTACATTAGCAATATCTGTATAACTGGTGGCTCAGTTTACAAAGACCTTGGGTTCTGTTGGCTTTGACAGGGGAAGGGGCGAAATGGAAATCGTTCAGGGTGAGGTCTCCAGGTGGAGTCATTTAATGTCTTGTCTGTGCTCTGGTACTACCAGTCCCAGGTACTTAAAAGGTCTTCAGATTATTCTACAGAGGGTTTATGTTGTGAGATGCAGGACACAAAAGCAAATTATTAAGTGATAAGGCAGCTTTATACTTCAAAGTATTTTCCCTTTTGAGTTTCAAGATGCTAGTTGAGTCATGATTTGAAGTGATGGTCTTGTTTTGAATTTTGTTGTTTGTTTGCTCATTTGAGTTTTCATTTGTGTTCTGTTAGTTTTGGGGTGTTTTTCACCACTGTTAGTTTTACAGAGAAATTTTAGGTCTCACATAACTGCTAACTTTTGGGAGCTAGAACTTTGACCAGAACATCAAACATTGTAACACTTTTGGTTGAAATTGTTGGAGCTGGCAAAGCTGGGCTTTCTGATTGCCAGTTTATTTTATGGGCATGATCAATTGCAGTAGGTCATCTAAAATGCTGTAAAACTCTCAAAAACTTAAATGATGTATTCCTTCAGTCTGTTACAAAGTAATTGAGAACATCAAACATGTCCATCCAAAGTCCAAAAGTGTTATACACGTGAATCTGTACTTTCAGATCACAGTGCGTGTATACAGAATATTAGATTGTGAGCTCTCTGTATATTTGCAAAGAGTTTTGTATCTTTGCATAAGGAACACTTTTATTTTACAGTGCATCAAAAGTAACCCTAAGTAAGCCATATAAAGGCATATCACATCCTTTGGCTTTGCAACTCACTTCATTATATGCCAAACACAAATTCCAGTTCCTTGTGTTTTACTTACAATAACATTAGTGTTTAATTCCACAAACTCAATCAAAGCTACACTTAATATAAAGAAAACAGAGTCCGTATTTTATAGCTGCATTAAATACTTTCCCCCGAAATGGTTTAGGGGGTGTTTTTTTTAAATTTATGGATTTTTTTTCACAAAGCTAGAGACTTTGTTTTGGTTTTAGTACTTGTATTTATAGTTGTGGAATGATCATTTTCTGGTTGATTTCACATTGAGCTCTTTCAAAACTAGTTTTAATAGTTCCATGCCCTTTAAATCTTTTTCTTTCTATCACTGCTGTTACAATACATTATACTTTATATTCTTAAGCTATTAACTTGGTGCTCAGTTAATGATTTGTTGGTGGTTTAAGGGAGTGTATCTGGGTTGTTTGTATTGGTACTAGCTTTTTTTGTTTTTTAAGAATGACAAATAATATAAATATTTCCAGTAGTGGAAAAAAATAAACCAGCAAGGAGTTTGTTTCATGAGGCTTAGATAAGATGAGCCAACACATAATATATCAATCAACCTATTTTTGGCTAAAAGCTTGCATGGTGTTTGGTAGTTAATGATGATGTGCTTTTCTTGGAGAGATGCAAAGGACAAAAGGGATTTTTTCTTTTATTGATACCTCATCTCCAGTGTTTAAGGAAATTTGTGCATTACTTCTGGACTGTTTTCAGTAATCTAGAGTGCCAGCTGGGTTTGGTCTGTGAGATGATCTCTAAGCAGAAGATGGAGAGAGAGTAAAACAAAGCAGGAAAGGGGAATATAGGGAATAGAAACAGAACTGCTTCCCCATTCTCATATTGTGCCTGTTGATGAAGTTTCACTTTGTAAGGAACAATCTCTTTGCTGCTCCTGGACTTTCACAATTACATGATTATGTATGACAACACCACCCCTGAAATGATGCAGGACACAATGCCCTCCAAGCATCCTCAGTTTTCACTGTGTCCTAGGTTGGGGCAGTACAGGGATGCTTCCTTAAGGCTCACTGAAATTTACTACGACTTGATTATGGATAGTAGCCAAGTGCCTCATATAGAGTTCCTTTGTCAAGTACGGACCTGAATGTACTCCTGTGTGCAGTGTCTCAGCTACCAGGTGCTATTTGTTTTCCTCTTAGCTCCACTTTCCTGGCAGGACAAAATGCCACCCATCCTTTCTTGCTCTGTGACTGACTGCTGCTTTCATTCCTTAACTAAGTGCTGGTCTTCCTTGTTTTTTGACAGGGCTCCTGTTTTCTAATGTCTAGTTTCTTCTGTCTCTTTAGTAACTGTATATGCACAGAGTAGTGTCACAACTTTGGAATTATGAAAAGATATTTTGGATAGACCAAACTCATGGCAGAGCTGTACTTAACCACAGACTAATTTTTTCCTTTTTGAGAAGCTGGATAGGTGTGGAGGATCCTTTTCAGGCTTATGATAATTGGTACTTGATAATATGTGCTTCCATGTAACAAAATAACCCCTATAGTTATATTTATTGAATATTTATATTTTATTATGCTTACCCCAAAATGGTTTGCATGAACATATAAGTCATATAATAGAACAGATGATCAAATCAACGGTTTTACCTCCTTGTGGCTGAGAATTTATTTTGATAAGTGTGGTCTGAAGGACAAGACCTCTGAGTTGTGGCACAAACTGGAGAAGGTTTTACAGTGAAAGGTCAGAAAAGTACACCATAAAAAGGTGAAGTCAGAGGGGAGAGTGGGCCATTGAAAGGTCTGATTTTTCAGCTGTTGGATTTATAAGCAGGCAGAGAAAATGAGTAAAACTTCATGGAGCAAGAAAAAGAAATCAATGTCCTTTGCTGCAACCTGTGTTTTGGCACTCCTCTTTCTCTTCCTTACCAGAAGAATAATTCCATGGAATGCAGTTTTTCTGCTGAATTCCTTTAGGATCTGGATTTGGGTATATATGGGTAGGATTCTTAACACTGACTACTACATCCTGCATCTTTTGAAGAGATGTTCTTCCTCTCCACCCAATGCAAATATCTGATATGTGATGAACAGGAACCTGGAGTTACTCTCTATTGGCTTCCCACTGTAAGCAACCCAAGGAAAAGTTACAGCTTTTTACTTGTATGGTTGTTTTTCTATCCTCCAGGTGGTTACAGAGGTGATGTTGGTACAGGTCTTCCTTTGAGTCAAAATCTGCCAGCTCAAATATAAACATATTTAATTCCCCTAGTGCTGTCATAAACGAACATTTGCATGGAATGTTTTAAATTGGGAAACATTTGAGATACCTGGCCTTGTCTTCCAAAATCAATAAAGTTTATAAGTTATTTGCAAGTTATATATGTGTAGATATACATCTAGTCCTTGTTGTGCTCTTCCAGCGCACAACTGCTAAAACTGCTTAAACTGCTAAACATAAATGTGCTCAGGGAGGATTTAAAGTCTAATGCTCTTTCTGAAGCAGAGCCACCAAGGGTTTACTATTCCCGTACAGAAATGTTGGTGTAGGTGATGTTTAGTCAATGGGAGAAGATATTGCCATGTGGTTTCTGCGAAGCACTAAAATCTATTTATTTTATAACTACTTTTTCCCACCTTAGCAGTCTCTAGTCTTAGCATCATGTTTGTCTGGAATTTTTTGTGGGTTTTGGTTTGTTTTTTCTGTTTTTTTTTTTTGTTTGTTTGTTTGGTTTGGTTTTGTTTTTGTTTTTTTTTTTTTTTTTACAATCCTATTATTAAACCTGGATGACACATTTTATTTTGTAAAGCATCCCTCACGTAGTAGCCACCATCACTGCAGGGATAAATAGAATAGCATATGCAGTCTGGTATAGGTGTAGAGGTAACTATATTGAGTAGTATATGGAATGTGGAAGTGAGGTGTCTCAACTTTCCTTGTCTGAGAAGCCTTTTGCAGTCAGGACATCAGCAGAGGTACCAAAGCAAATGGTGAACAATAGTGGAAGGGGAGAGAAATCAAGGGGAAAATAAAGTGGGGAGAAGAGACTTTGTGGGAGCAGGAGTTTGCTTTTTGCTGCTGTTGCTGAGTTTTGTTTGTGTGGATGGATTGGTGACTCACAAAGCAGATGCAGGGAGTTGTGGGAGAGAAAGGCAAGAATGAGTGAAAGGACGGAAAGAAAGCCAGTACTTGTTGAATACAGGGGGCACAGTTCACAGGTTGGTCAGATTAAGCCTGTGAAGGATTTTTGCAACAAGGAGATTGATTTTGATCTGAATCCCATAATGATGTGAAAGCCAGTGGAACTGTCCATGGCGGCCAAATCCAAGTATTCAAAGCTCAGGAGTTTTCTTTCTCTCCCTGTTCTTTCAATATATCTTGAAATTGGTCTAAATGTCACAAGACTTTCAAAATTGATCCAAAGTGGTTTTATTTCCTTTTTTTAAAACTTCATTCTTTTAATCCAGATTTACCAATTTTCAGCTTTCTCTGAGACCTTGCAGAGCACCAAAACCACCAGAAATACTTATGCTGGCATAGTCTAAGGTGTCTTAATTCTGTCTGGCAGATTCACCTCCAATATTACACTGACGACTTTCTAAATATGTCATGTCATAAATTATTTGCCAAAAGTACTACTTTTGTTTCTCTCTTCAGTTTATACAAGAATGTCTCCTTGATGAAGGCAAATTTTTTTTATTTGGTTTTTTAAAAATAAATATATTGAGAATCATCTACAACACGAATTTGTTCATGGACTACTTTTAATAGTCAGCCTCTGCAGATTCCAAGTGAGACTCTGGCAGTGTGCGGAGGCCTGACAGTTCCTGTGCTATCATAAATAATGATGATCTATGCTCGGCTTATTTTTTTTTTATAATGTGAATGCAGCCAACATACTGACAGAATATAGAACCTCTCACAAGCTGTCCAGGTAGTGAGTCTTTTTATAAATGGTACTGGCATGTGGTTATAGAGTTCTGTAGTATCCCACCTGGGGAGATTCAAATGCAAAGTAATTCTGACTTTTTTTCAGCAGAGGTGTGTCAAGGTAGTGCATCAGGCTCTTTGCAGCAAGTTTTTAACTGGCACATCAAAGCCACCTTGCTGCTTTTAGTTGTCTCTGAACAGTGGACAGTAGTGATAACAAATCATAATGAGGATAAACTTTTGTGTGCGTCACATCATGTCTGTGGTCCCCAGTTTCCCATTTTGACCTCCTATTTTGATAGAAAGCCTCCCAAAGTCCATGCACAAAATCCTGGCTGTAGCTGCACTTTTTTAGGGCAACTACACCTTTCACTGGTCCTCCAGTGACTACAGGAATGACTGCGTGAGTTCCAAATGTATGTTTGGCACAGGTGCAAAAGTTTTGATTTTGAAAAAGAAGTTAAAACCTTGGCTCCATTTAAAATAGAGGTAGAGAAGAAAAAAAAAAAGATTAAGTTTTCTATGGTAAGTCAAAAATGAAGTACCTTTCTCTTAGTCTATTTTGATTTCACTTTGAAATAAAGCCTTAGAGCCCAAGCTGTAAGTGTACTGCTTCAGCAGCAGCTCTATTTCTTAAGTATAGGTTGCTTGCCAACCATCCTAACTAAAGGGGATTTTGGAACCCAGAAGTCCTGGATCATCTGTGAGTGCTGAGAGATGTCATAGAGCCTTGGGTTCTACTCTAGTGCCAGGAATGGGGACAGGACTACACTGTAGATATCTGATGCAGACAGCAAAATTACTCTGAATTAATTTGGGGGCCAGAAGCCCACCTCTGCCTTAGTTTTTGCACCTTGCCTTCCAGCAGGGCTGGTGAAATGGCATTGCTCTTGGTATTTCCTTGTATCATGCAGGCAGTGCTGAGCCACCTCAGGCCTGCAGAGCTGCTGTGTTAACCAACTCCATGGCAGCAAGCCTGCAAGCTCTGAAGTCCCTGACCATGGATGTGATTTGACTGTGGAAATGGTTGCCATAAGGCGTTGCTGAGGCCAGAGGATTTAGCAGGATTAAGCAAGGGATTGAATGCTTTTGTATAAATAACCAGAATATCTAGAATTATAGCTGTTAATGCTGACAAACATGTCAGGTGGAAATACTGCCTCAAGCTTTAGGGTTTAACATCTAGTGATCACCACAAAAAAAATCCCAAAAAACCTTCTAAGGAGTGGCATATCTGAAACCTTACCTCTAACAGGTTTCCTTGTTTCTTTTTCTAGGACACTTGGTGTGTGGCTCAGGCCAGAGGCAGGATGTTAGAATAGATGGGTCACAAGTAAGATTCCATGTGCCAGTGTTTATGTCTCCAGTGGCTTCCTCTACTCTTACTCACCGGGAAGACTAAGTGATTTTGTTACATTTATTTATTTACAAAGCATTATCCAGCATTACTAAGGAGAAGTGCCTGTAAGTAAAGTGTATGTTGGCATGAGCTCCTCTTGATAGTTGGACAGCAATAGCAGATGCTTCCTGGCTGCATTAGTTCCAGTAACTGGGCATCTTCACAGAAACATGTCAAAGGGTGGCAAGGAAAAGAAAAATCTCACCTTTCATTAGGTTTGCTTCTGTGGGCTGAAGTTATGACTCATCTTTCAGGCATGAAAAACACCCACAGTACCACACCTCCCTGGCAAAGCCAGGTGCATGAATGTTCCAGAGGCTAATTCTTGAGGGAAACCCTGGAAAGGCACTTGTTCTCCATGCCTGAATAACATCTAGTGTTGTTACCTTAGGCATTTTTCTGTCCAGCCCTGTTAGTAAAAGAGCATCATAGAGAGCTGTTGCTTTGCTTGGAATAGCCTTGCAGTACGTAAAATAAAGGTCAGTAGCTGTGACCTAAAGAGCTTAACAAGAGAATCCACGGATTTTGAAAGCAAATGGGCTTTAGTCAGTGGTGCCTGGTTCTTGTATCTTTGGTCCAACTGAAAAATTTCCATCTTCCCTTTCCCAGTTTGTAGGTGGGAAACTGAACACACACAGGGAAAGGAAATGCTGGAGACCAGCACCACATTCTGAGTAGTCTAGAAGTGGAGCTGCTAGTAGGGCTGTGCCTGTTATGGCCTGCTGCCCTCAAAAAAACCAAACCACATTCTTCAGGATTTCATATGTGCACATGAGCTCCCAGTTTTATTTCTTCATGTCTTGTTTGCTTCTGATGATCTTCTTCTGAGCTAGGGTTCATTGTGGGAGTGCTAAAAATATCACAAAACCATAGGGTTACCAGAGAGATTTTGTGCTTTTAATCAGTTAAGCATTTAGTCCTCTGGGAGGTGGTTCTTCTAGCTTCTGAATGTGAACATGGGCCAAATGTCCTCAAACTGGGTAGAAAAAGACTCATAAAAGGCAGAATTAATAAGATTCTGTAATTTGAGCAAGGCTCATTGACTTTCCAGTTCCTACATAACTAATGATTTAAGCAGCATGAGTTACAGAGGCATTATCAGTGCAGTTTGCAATTTTATTCTGCCTGGTATAAGTTGCTGCATTTCTCCATTTAATGAAGGATGCTTTGGGGTAAGAAAATTGCTCAGCAAGTAAAATGCTGTAGTTCCTGCTAAGAAGCAGACTTGGGACAAAACATTTTCTGTAAAGACAGAAGACAGACACATTTTTTTCTTCCTCTTCTGTCCTTGTGAATGAGCAAGTAAGGATGTTGCAATGTTTAAATGCATATGCAAGAGTTCTACCTGCCTGCAAGATCAGGGAGATGATTTAGGCTGCAGCTTGTTCTGCTACAACACAACTGCAAATATCATGCTCCTTTCTTTGCCTTTTGTCCACTGAGATATGTGGCTAGGTGTCCATGACAGTCACATAGTTAAGCAACACTCAGATAAAAAACTTCAAAGCAAAACCTCCTCTTTATTGTAATTCCTTAATCTATTCTGGCTCACAGCAAAGGCTTGGGGAACTCAAGCAAGGTTTTTATTTTTTAAAATTTTTTTATTTTGCCACAGTGTGTACTACTATACATTAAATATATCTTCAGTGCCAAAAGGGACATCCATTGACATCTAAGCATATTTCCTTTAAAGGGGCTCTTTGTAAGTATACCTACTTATGCAGAGAGAGCAGATAAAGATGACAGGAATGAGAAGGGAATCCAGACTTCCCTCCTTTTACAGGTCAGAAATTTTAAACCCTGTGGGACAGCACACAAATGCTCCCCCTGGGATAGCTAATGACTTTATTCTCTTCCTCACATGAAAAGCTATTTTGCCTTGATTTCAGCCTTTTTTTCTAGAAGATGCTTATTCTAGTAAAAAAGGAAAATAATGGAAACATTTTTCTTTTGTGCACAAGCATTAATGGACCCAGGCCTCCCAGCTAACAGCATTGCTGGAAGTAAGGGGAGTATCCCACTTGCAAAATGATGCTGGAATTAGTGGTTGAAAGATTACTCCCAGGTGGGCAGTTTCTTCAGTCCAGTTGAACTACTTCTGAGGTAGGAAATCAAGAGTTGATTTTCTTTCATATGCAAACAAGGTTAGGAGGATTCTAGCTAGAGTACATTTTGTGCACATTTTCTGGTTGTCTATGTAGTTGGTGGAGGGATGTTAGCCAATAAAAGGGTACAAATAGTTTCCTAATTGGACAGTTGGACTCTAATGCATGAGTCATCTTTTGTCCCTGTTGCTATTGTCCAGTGCCGTCCCCACTTTCACATTCATTTCAGATTTCACAGGCTGTAGCTTTCTGAAAACCTCTTTCATCCTCTCATCCAGAAGAGTCTATGAGAACTCTGCCAAGGGCTTCATTTGCTGGATCCAGGTCACACTGATGTGACATGATGTCCAGGAGAACACCTCCAGTGAGGTGATGCAGTCAGCTAAGAATCAGAGCAACAGCTCCTTAGGCCTTTCTCTTGCATGAATTGGCCTGTCCAGTGCAGGCATGTTTCAGTGAGACCTCGCTGCCACTATTCCAGTTTCAGAACCCAATTATCCACAAGGATCTCTTTCCTGCTCTTTCCTGTGCAGTGTAGTCAAAAGACCAGCATCTCTTTTTATATGAAGTCCATTGGCTAGTTTTATGCATTTACAGCCACTCTTCAGACATGTAATAAGTCATAAATGTTCCTGCTCAATTGAACACTTAAGCAGATATGTTCTCTTGTACTTTATGATGCTAAAATTGCCAGCCAATTTCATGAGCCTTGTGTAAAGCATCAGAGTTCTCTGGATAACACTGTAGTTCAGATAGAACACTGTAACAGGTAAATATGTTATTTCAAGGTATAAGAACTGGTATCAAGGGTTTTCTTTTCTGTGCTGAAATTCTGAAAATATATGCACAGCTATGACATATTTGACCACTCTTGCTAAGTGAGGCAGAAGGAGATTTCCTCACATACTTGTGTGGGATACCACCAGTGATAGAACAGGAACTCTGAGAGCTGGACCCTTGGTTGTGGTGGTATGTTCCAATTCAAAGTATCTTGGTTAAATTAGGGTGGGACTAAGACATATAAAAACTGAATTAATCCTTTGAAGGATTAGAAGTAGTAATTATAATCAGACTAATATTTAATTATTTGCAACAAAACCAATGCATGTATGCATCTTTAGCTTGTGATATGTTAAATCTTCTGGTATGTTAAGCCAGTTCAGAACAGATTTTTTTGTTTAAGGCTTCAAATTAAAAATTGAAGGCTTCCAAAAATCTTCTTTTCATGATCTGTCCTGTGAAGTTTATTAGGATAAACAGAAATTTGTAATTGATTCTTCTTCCATTAGTATGCAGATTCATCTGAGCATAACCAGGGAAATTGGGAACTTGCTGCTGTCAAGCTTTCTTGCACACCTGCTAGGGGCATAATGTGCTTTCCAACATCCCTATGTTACCATGATCTCTAATCTAGATGGTGAAAAAGGAATAGGAGGGAGGATGTGTTTAGCCAGAAGGTCATTAGAACTCATTGCTTGAGGTGGTTAAGAAAGCTGACAACCTAATTGCTGTGAGGACTTCTCTTCTGAGCTTCTTGGCCAAGGCAGAGTTATTGGCTGGGCTGAGGTCCGTACACTGTGCCAGGTAGGTATGGAAAAAAAGGACAAAAACCTGGAACCTGGCTGCCAGGCAAAACAGGCAGTGAAGAGTGGGGGCAAATTGAGCATGGCAGGAAGCAGAGAGGAATCTCGGGAAGTGCATGGCCACAGACACGGTAAGCTTGCCGTCATGAGATCCAAGGAACGGCAGTGCTCATCCACAGCGACTGCTGCTTTGGCCCAACTCTCTTGCCTGTGCTCCCAGTGTTAAAGAAAGGGAAGGAATAGGAAGAGTGTAGCTGTCACCTTCCATTTGTTGGTGTGCCTAAAGGTTGTAGAGGTGAGTGCCTGGAGGCTGCACAGCTGGGGATTCAAGAAGAGAGAATTTTGGTGTTGCTGCTGCCCTTGGGGCATGTCTCATTGTGCGGGACTGTGCCTCAGACACGAGGCCTTGAGGCCTTATCTTTTTGCTTTATCTGCCTTAGAGAAGTCTGCAGCAGAGACATGCCACTTTATAGCATGTCTTAAGCGATAGCTTGGTGAGCTGAGACAAGATGGAGGCTGAAAATTTGTTCTTTCTTTTGGGGCCCTGAACTCCGAGGAATACCTTGTGTTTTTGCTCTAGCTCGCATTTGCCATAAATACTCCTCTTGAACATTCTTCCTCACTTCTCGGGATTGTTTTCCAGATGTAGCCCTGAAACTCTGCTTTCCAAGTATTTCTTCACATCACTACCATATTTATTACTTTTTAGCTTCCAAGGGACATACCTAAGTGGGTGATTTACCTCTGGTCCCTCCTATTTGTACCACCCACCCATTAGTCGTGATGCTGATAAATATGGGGGGCTTTGCAGGGATGATGGATTTAAATATTAAGGGTTTGCCCTGATAATTAAGTTTTCTTTGGTGTTTGAACCATATACCCAGCAGATATTATCATTTAACTAAGGACTGAATATCTGGTGTTTGTCTAAAAGCCAGATTTGTAAAAATATGGAAATGGGTGAATGCTTCCAACAAAGAATTAGAGATTGGTTAAGACATAGAGATGTTAATGTAGGAGGTGAATGTGCTTATTGGAACATTGTTTATATTGACTATGTTTCTTGTGCTCGTATTTTTCAAGTATTTTATCGAAATTTCAGTATTTTTGTGTGTTTTCTTCAGAGGTAGTTTAAAATACAGTATATTTTATGCTTTTAAACCTAATTTTCCTGTGTTTAAATGATTTCTGGACAGTGTAGGGCTTTCATGAATTTATTCATCATTGAAATTGTCTTGATCTGTAGATTGTTCTCAAGCAGCTTGTCATGACTACATGGGATAAAAAATTTGAGCTGTGTTGGTTACTTTGATTGCATTAAACCAGTGCTTGGGATCAGGATTTGGGTGCAGATACTTAAAATTTCAAGTCCCAAATTTGATTTCCACAAACATTTCCTAAAATTCAGATTATTCATGCTTAATGGCTTCGCTTGCTTAAGTCCTCACAGAAGCAGCTGAAAGTATTGGCTAGTTGTTACTGCCAATAGTTGACAGTAGTCGCTGACAGTAGTTATTTTGGGTATATTACACTGTTTCATTTAATCATAATCTTATTTTTACACAAATAATTAGAAAAAGGAAAACAGAAATTATACCTGATCTAGTGTCTGTGAAGCCCATTGAGAATCTTCTTCCAGAAGAAAGAAAATTAAACAGCAAATGGAAGACAGCACTGCTGTAACAACATTGCAGCAAACATTCATTTGTATGAGCAGGGATTTCTAGAAAAAATAATCTTATACATAAGGTGATTAAGACAAGTAAACCCAGCATTGCTTCTTTGTTGTTAAACAAAGATGTTATTCTTGCTCTTGTAAGATTTAGTAAGACATTAAGCATGTGTGCATGATGTCAAGATATTGGCTCTAGCACGTGTTCTTACAGCCTTTATAGTTTGTGATGACATAATTAGGTACATTCTGTGAAAGTAACTTAAAATGTTACTGTCTGTTCCAGTGAATTGAATGTGTTTGGTCCGGGATATCTTGCTGGAACATTTGCAGAGCCCTTTGTCTGGAGGCTTGAGGAGTTCAGAAGTGAAACCATCTTTCTTTTGTTCAGTGCAGTCACGTGCCTGCAGGTTTCCATGTGTTTCCAGCGCCCAGAGAAGCTGTCACCACTCAATGCCTCATAAAACCCCAAGATCCCTGGCGAGAATCCTCCTTTGGGTTTCTTGGCCTGATGAACAGCTGTACCTCATTGCAGTTTGCAGGCAAACTGGTGCTCAGCCTGGAACTGAAACTGCTGGCTTAGATGTTCAGAGGTACAGATCACCAAGCAGCACTGAGCCTGCTAAGCCCAAGCTCTCTTTTTGTATTTCCTGCTTGTCCTCTCTCAAAAAAATATCTGTGCAACCCTTGCAATTAGTTTGCCCTTCTGTTTCTGGTTCCCAGTTATTAAAGAATTTATGCTTGGTACATTGCCATCCTTTGCAGGATCTCAAAGCACGTGGAGACCTTAATTCACAACATCCTCTGAAAGAGGTACCTAGTGCACCTATTACAGAAGTACCTCAGCTGAGGGACAGTAGGATACCTCACCCAAGATGAGAAAAGCACATCTGCATACAGCCAAGAATAGGCCACAAGTGTCCTGGCTCCAACTTTCACTATTGTATTCATTGTTTTTGTAATAATATATACAACAAGTGTATTGTAACTTACAACAAAAAATAATTAAAAAATAGGAAGCACACACGCAATGAGCTGTTGCTAAATTTCTGGTGTTCATTGTCCAGTGCCACCAGAAAAAAAAAAAAGAGGTAGTTTGTTGGGTTATGGTTTGAAAACCAAGCTCAGTTTGTTTATGTGTATTAAACCATGCTAAGAATATACATAAGAACAAGAAATCCTGTTTTCCTTGCCCAAGCTGTCTCTGCAAGAGCTACATTTTTGGAAACTAGCAGTTTTTAAAACAGAGTGGACAAAACAGTAGTAATTTGCAGCTGAGGTCCTTCATCAGTCTGGAATTATTCTAGCTGTATCAACTCCTTGGTTGCTATAAATCAGGTCTTACTCCTGCTCTGTGGTTGAACTCCAAATAAGCAAGACTAGTTGTAAATGTTCTTTTTTTAAAATTTCAGACTTGGGTCTCAGCAGGATCTTGACACTGCACTATTTTATAAAAGAGTAATTGTGGTTAGATTTCATAATATAAGAGCTTGTGCTGGGAGGGGAACCAAAGCGAGGTATGTGTGTGTGGTGCTCCCTGGATCCCAGAACAATGTCTGCTTCAAGCTGCTTTTTCAAATATGTTGCCACTCTGCTGTGAATGGAAAAAAACCCAGAACGTGCTCCAGTCTAGACTTGGCCATGGAGTTTCTCTCCCTCAGGAACTCAGCTGGCCTTGCACGTGTCTTGAGGGTGGAGACTTACAGCTTTGGCTGGACTCTCCAAAAAGCTGCAGCAGGTTGTGTTTGTGGATTTTTAAAAGCTGTGGTTGTTGTACCAAAACAGCTGGGCCCTGCACGGAGAATTTTCCATCTTAAGTCCTGAGATGGTCTGTTCAGAGCTCTTTGGGTGAATCACTTGCTGCTGGGTAGGGGAGGGACTTAGTGTTGAACTTGAGTCATCCAAGATGGGTGATCATACTTGGGTGGTGAGTGTCTCTGAGTAGTGGTGAGAAGCAATAAATCAGGCTTTGACATCAAATCACCTGTTGGAGGAAATGCCCTCTCTCTCGTGAACCTAAAGTATTTTATATTCTTTGAGAATATCTGACGTGGAGTTCCCTATGTAGCAGGGCTAGACAACACAGTCCTGAATGCAGACCTGTGTGTTAACAGCCTGGCTGTGCCCACGGGCATTGTTTTGAGAATGGTTGTCCTGTCTGCTCCATGTTTACTTGCATGTGCAGTGATGTTTTACACATAAATGAAAGCTGTGGATAGTTCAAAATAGCATGGTGTCAAATTCTGGTTTTCTAAAAGGCAGGTAGGAAGAGGAGAGGAGAGGAGAAGCTGTGGCATCTTGGAAGCAATGACATGCATGCAGGTGGTGTGTTTGTATTTATGCAAGGAGCTATTCCGCAAGGTGCCTGCCTTGTCTGACTGTATGTCTAACATAATTCCTTTAAGGCTGACCTCCACTTCCAGCACAGAACATTGCAGGATTACTACTGGGGCTGAAATATTCCATGCATCTAAGTGTCCTGCTTGCAGAGAAATTTGCTAAGTCTGTTCTCACTGTGGAAATGTTCCCAACTCTTTCAATTATTAAAAAGATATATTGCTTTCCTCATCCTTAGATCATCCTTTGGCCCACGTAGCACTGCTATTACTTGACTTTCTAAATTTAACGATATAAGGAACCTCAAAAGATTAGTTTAGTGCCCTACAAAACTGACATTTGAGGAGAAAAAAAAATTCTATTCTTCATAATAGTTTATGTTCAAAGTGCTTTCATTTGATGAAAAATGTTTTCTTTTAAACCATTAAAAGGAATGGAAAGTATGCCAGACAGCCTCACTAAAACAAGTTGGCACAGAAAATGACATGAAGAGAAAGGAGGGGGGGGAAGACCCAAATACGTGGAGCATTACTGCTACTGGACTGAGAAACAGCACCACTTCACATCAAGAAATTAACTGGACCTTGACAAAGGACACAGAAAATTGGCAGCATTTTAGGTCTTAATGCAGAGTTGGTGCTTTAATGATGGTTGACTGAAAACTGAGCATTGATGTAGAGGTGATATATGAGCAGGGCATTTTTGGGTTTACTTTTAATTTTAAAATAACATGGCTTTAAATCTAAACCCAAGTATGAAACACAATGGGAATTGGATATATATATTTAAGCTGCCATCTTCTTCTTTGTAACTAGCAGGTGGTGTGATAAGTGAGATCCTTTTAATCTGTGTTTATGTAAACAAACTTCATATGTTTTTGGTTAAGAAATATTGCACATGTGTGTTGCAATGACATTACTTCCCGGGCTCTCACCTCTGTTCTTTGGTCTATGCATTTACAGCACAATATCCTCACAGGATAAATACGAGGTTATTTCGTTTTCTACTTTGGTACCCACCTGTGTTGTGTCTGCTAGGCTCTTGGAATGCCCTGGAAACCTTCTGCCATGCAAAATCTAGTAGGATAAACATGAATCACTTCCTCTTTGCTGGTTTCCTGGTACTTTGCTGTGAGTCCCCAGGCATTAGTTTTGAGACCTTCCTGGAAGACATTGTTATTTCTGAATCACTTTTGGTCTGGCTGTACTCTGTGTCCTGGGAGACTGCCCCAGACTTTTTTCTTTATCTGCTGGTTAACCACAAAATGCATGAGCTGGTAGGTGCCAGGGCTCCCATTTGAAGCACATGTGCTACCTCCAGCTGAAATCCTGGGCATTGAGGGCGGGGGACCTGCATGTGCTGGCCACACTCTTCCCTGCATTTTGGGTGAATGATGCTTGCTGCAAGTCTGTCCTCTGTATAACATGAATGTAACTGGGTCATGCCCTCAGGCTTGGGAACTGATGTGTGTTGTGAGCACATCCCTGTGCCAGGAAATTCTCCTCTCCTGGAAAGGTAACCCCTTTTTCTGAGCATGTATTTTTTTCCCCTTTAATTATCCTCAGCCCTTACAACAATACTGCTGGGAGTCTTTCCTTGCCTTTGGACCTGCATTTAGTAGGGAAGCAATTTAAACCATCCAAGCATGAGATGTAGCAAAATCAGCATCTGCTCTCTCCCAGTTTGACACCTGCAATGTATCTGCAGTAGCCCAAGGGGCTGTGTTCACACTGTCATGCTGTGGTGGGGGAAGACCAGCTCTTCACTGAGTAGTTGTCCACCTGCATCTCATGTTCTTGTCCCAGTGGTGATGTTCCACTGCAACCAAAAGCTACCCTCTTCCCACCTAGTTCCTGGGAATTATTTGGCTTCTTTACCTAGTGTTTCCAGTCATGGAATAGAATCTTCAAATCATGGCATTTGAGTTTGCTGTGTGGCCTGGAATCTCCTCCTACTTTCCCCGAGAGTGCCTACTAGGGCTTTGCATTTAGCATCAAAATAACACGGCTTCTACAGCGCTTTCCATCTTTTGGGGTCCAAGCATATTAGGAAAGATGGTAATGTTTAGGTAGCACATTGAGCCTATGAGGGGCTCAGAATAATTAAATAAATAGGGCTATAATGCTTAGCTATGGTTAAATAACCAGCTTGCAGGTGATCCCTCAAAAGATTCCAGTCATGAATGCAGGAGTTTAGGAGATGCCCTGAGGTGGCAGAGTTACAAGTGGCTCTTTAATTTCTCTGTGGACACGCAAATAGTTAATTCCTAAATGCCAGTAGATGGCTCCCAAGAGCATTGTCTATAGGATATTTTTTCAACGCATGCAAAGCAGGATTTCGGCGCACTGATAACCAACCTCCTGTGCTCCATGACGTATCAGCTGAAGTTTTCACAGCATCAGGACATCTGTCACCAGGCTGGTGGCGTCGTCCTGTGGCCACAAGGCATCACAGATTCTGTGTGCTGTATGGGAAGAAGTCCAATTTCCCGGGCATGGGGATGGTGGTGAGGAAGAGTGGCCCGCAAGTGAGGCAATAGGTCGAGATCCTGAAATAACAGTTGTGTTAGGGAATAACTCAGCTGGTTATGCATCAGTAATGCTGGCTGAGTGGAGGTGATCAGAGCAGGTGCAAACCCTTCAGATTCTCTCTGTGCTGGCCAGCAGGACCTGACTTCTTGTTACATTTGTTGAATGCCTCCAAGAATGAAGCCCCTGATTTCTCTTCCAAAAATAGAGATGATAAATAATTGTTATAACTGCCTCCTTTTTATAATCATCTCCAAATGGATTTTTTTTTTTAACTGAGATTCTAATTAAGTTTTACATTAATTCTAAGTGTGCAGAATCCTTTTACCAGCAGAAGAGCCTTCTGGGAATTTCTGCTCTGTTGTAGCTTTGAAAGCCTGGTCCTAGTCTGTTTTATGCGACCTGTACTCCTTGGGGCTACTATTCTGCTTGACTCCCTCATTAAATATCATGAGAATTCTTTCATTCTCCAGGATTTGAAATCCTTAATAAGATTTGTGGTTTTGAAGGCAAATGTGGTTCCCTGGGAAAGCTGGAGAGATATTCCCTTTTGGCATTAGGAGAATTCTCCATCAACTGAAGTCAATCAGGAATAGTGTCAGAACGGGCTTTATTTGTGCATCTGAGGGTAGAGCTCTGCTGAGATTCATAAACTGGATAGCAGTTTCCTCATGGACTCTTTCTGTCTGGCTCCTGTGTCCAAAACTGTGAAAGAGATGCCAGCTCAGAGCGTAGGACTGCTTGCTCAGAACAAACAGAGGGAACAAGGGAAGGAGTTGAGGCTGAAGCACGGGGAGTTTAAGGGAAGAGGGCTGTGGCTGCCATGTCTGTAGAAAAGGATTTTTCTACTTGTTCTGAAAATGATGGGAAGGTTGGTATGGATAAACTGCTTGGGGCAGTTTTGGTTCTGAGGCTGTGCAGTGCTTGAAACAGAAGGCTCTTTCTCTTTGCCTGCAGTTCCTAAACATTATTATAATATCCTGTAAACCTGAAAAGAGTATGGAGAAGAGGAAGGGACCTGGAAGCAAACTGTTCTTGGAGGAGAACCCCAGGCACCCATTACTACAGCTCTGTCTTAGAAGATGTCATAGCTGTGCTGATGTGCCCATATTGCTGCTTTCTTTTTTATCCTGCAGCATCATTGTCATGGCTGATGACAGGGTACCATCAAGGAGCACAATGAAGCCATGCCACACTGCACATACACCTTTGGTATGGTGTCGAAAGACACACACCTCTCTCTGGCACGTAGGCAACGCTAAGTGGATCTGGAATGGATCGGTGACATATGACTGTGTACAGCACTTTGCAGTTACGAATATGATGCATGTGGGTGAAGATCACCACTGTGTGTTATGGAGGCTGTGAGGTCAGAAACACCCAGATGCCCCTCTGGCCTTCTAAGTGAGGAATTTCTCCAGTCTTGATGTGTACTTGGAAGCCATGTTTACATCTTTTTGTTCTTGTATATGCGTTTGTATGTACATATATCTTGGGTGTTTAATACAGTGTACCCAGAATGAAGAAGCATTATTTCCTGTTACAGTGCAAGCAGTGCATTCAGTAAAAGGTATTACTTACTTTTGTTCAGTGGTAAGTAATGGCTGGAAATCTGACAAGTTTATGTGATGGTTTAATATGGTTTTTTGTGTAGTATGTTAGCCTTCAGTAGAAGTTTGGCTGCTGCTGCCTTACAGGACTGCAGCTCAACAGATGGTTTAGGTACATTATTTCTGAAATAAACCAGCCACCTGAGGACAATTATCTTGTGTGCAGTGTCTTTTTACATAAAGTTTTTTTAACCACAATGTGGGGAGTGAAACTGAAGTTAAGAGTTAAAGAGAAATAATAAGTACTAGGTAAACCAGCACCTAATTAGTCTTCCTCATGTAGGTTTACTTGCTTTTCAGTATGTCTGAACAGCCTTTGGTGGTTGTAGCACTTCGCTTTGGTAAGTAGTCTGGTCCCAAGGAGTGAAATAGTCCCAAGATTTTCTGCCAACTTCTATCACTGCCACGTGTTGTGGGGTGGAGACCATGAACCCTGCTGTTCTGAGATCCACAGGAAGGCTGAGAAATTCACTGTCTGGCAATTCAGCTCTCTCTTACAATCTAATGCATCTTCCTTTAGGAAACACAGGATCAAGGGAGCTAGCTGGATTGCTCTGGGAGCTTTGCAGTCAACTTTATTATTTCATTCTCAAGTTTGATGGTGGCGCTGCCTGTCAAAAAAGAGTCCTGTTCCTCAGACTGTGTTGAAGTGGTGGGAGCATGACCAAAGTTTTTACCATAATCCTCAGATGCTTGCACTAGAGCATGGCGCATGAAAACTCAGCCAGTTCTGTGCTGAAAACCCTGCTTGTTTGGAGGCAGTGCTACACAGTATCTGAGAACATTGCCAAAAGTGAACAAAGATTTTTGGAAGAAAACAAATAGAAGAAATTGGCTGGGGGGACATGGGCATTTCTTTGGGTTTTTTTGTGTTTATTTGTTTTATGTACATATTTAAGTACATCATTTATACTTCTGCTCATGTAAATAAATAATCTCACCCCGTGCTATACTCACTGGATATCAACTTGTTAATTGACCATCTCATCACAAAAATCTGACCTGCAATGGTAGGTATTTACAGTAATAAATAAGTTCAATGGACACCTTGGAGACATGTGTGTAAATAAGTTGGTTGTGGTCGTTGTGGCTCATTGGTTTAGTAAGAACAGTGTGTTCATCTGTGCTGTGTTCAGCTCTTTTGGCTTTGGTGTAAGCTGCTTTTAAAATTGTTCTTTACAGATATGGAGATGGCACACGAGAAATGAATATTTCAATTATTTATCTGCCATGAAGAAAGGCTGTAAATGTTGCTTGTTTCTGCCTTACCACATCTGAAATCAACTCTAAACAAAAATAGAACAAGTCTAGATCTCTGAGAAACTGTCTTGATGAATAGCTCAATACAATCATAAACCCATCAGACTACTCTTGGTTATATAAATCTTCCAGTTGCTATAGTGAAAAGGTTATGGATGATTTCTGGCTCTTGCAGATCACTGGATTAATAACTTACATCCAAGTCTGTCTTATGAGTTGAGATCTAAGCCTATAATAATACAGTTCAGTCCTGTATTTGTTATCATATATGAATTTGATGCACTAATGACATGTCAGGCCTATTGAGTAGAAGTCAGTGCTAATGATGCCAAGGGGAGAACTTCAAACCTAGTGATGGTGTTCTTGCTAAATTAAAGAATAAATCCCTAATTTTTAAATCTTTGTATTTGGTTGAACTGCTTTGGTTAAACCATTTGATTGAACTCTTGCATGGGAATAGATATGTATGCATGAAACTCCTGACCTATTGTGTGTCTCAAAAGGATAATCATGTCTTGCGATTCTGCAAGTCTGGGATTTGTTGTCAGAGGAAATTTTTGCAGGGGAAGGCACCACCCAGTGTAGGGCTGGGCCAAGGATAGATATGAAGAGCAGGCAATGAGCTGGAACAAGTTACCCTTCATTTGGGATGCATGGATTTCTGGGAATGACCCTGACTGGGGAAGAGTAACCTGGCAGTCTAAGCACATACACACAACTCCCAGAGGAGAGGGTAGCAGTGACAGGAGACCTTGTTAGAGGAAAATGAGCATAAGCCTTTTCCACACAGCACTGCTGCAAGTTATCAGTGGCATATTAATGAATAAGCTCTCTGAACTTGGTTACAGTCATTATTTTTATAGAGTTGTTATTTTCCCTCAGTCGTGTTTGCTTGGGTATCCCCCTTAGGTGAAGAGACGAACTAAGGAGAAAATAGCTTACAAAACACTCAGTTCTGATGCTATGGTTTTTGTAACTTGTGGAATTCAATAATCTCTGAAGATTACTAGAAGAAGGACGATCTATGGCTGTTAAGCATTTTTAAATTTGTAGATCTGCATTGTTTTAGAAGAAATTATCTCTGTAATGCAGGAATAAAAAACTAAGTTATCATAATTACCCTGATTGACCTTAGGATGGAAAAGACCTTCCTAAATCTGATTCTTATTCATTAATACCAAGTCACTAAGCAGCACAAATACGATCTGGATCAAGTGTCAAATTAAGCAGAACAGAGAGTGGAATTTATGTTGGGATTGTGCCAGCAGTGGGAGGAAAGGCAATACCTAATCCGGCATAAAGTATGCTAGAAATGAGATGCCCCTTCAGTTTTTAATTTTTTTTTTCTTTTAGAATATGCTTGTATAGAATGAGTTTGCCATAGCCCAGCATTTTGCATATGGATTTGATCCAGCACAAATTGCTTTAAAACCAAATGCTCTGCTATACAGAAGAGTGGCAATAGTCAGAAGCTCTGATCAAGACTTTTTAGTCATAGGAATTATCTTGTGAGCAGAGCTGTGGTCTCTTCACTTTTCAGAGGGATTTTCAGCTTCTCTTGCCAGTAGTGGAAGTGCAGGAAGTCAGGGGGTTTGTCAGCAGGTTTGTACCACTTGTATTCTTAAACTGGGCTTCTCCCAGTTAGTGATGAGGGGTTCCTCTCACTGGCTAAGGCTGTTGGGCAGGCATTACCTGTGACTTTTTGCTTACAGTGATAGTTCTAGCCTGTGGTCTTGTAGGCACATCTAAGAGCTTGCAGGAGCCGTGGATACAGTCTGGTTGTTCCTCCCTCAAATGTATGCAGCTAAACTTAATACATTCAATTAAACATCAGCCTTCCAAACTTGGAATTGGAGATCAGGGAGTGCTGGAAAAGAACTAAGTGATTTTACAAGTTCTTGGCATCATGCTCCAAGCTTCTGTGTGAACATAAAGCTGAAAGCCATTGCTCCACACTGCTGGCCTTATCCTAACGAGTTGTGCCGCTGGAGTAGATCCTGGACTACTGCTGCTGCTTGTACAGAAAACATGGAGTCATGTTGCTAAGCCTGCCTCTTCCCTTGCAATGGCAAGCTTGCCACTTAGGGACAAAAGTCCTCTCAAATCAATAATCTCTTGAGAATGTGGATTGAGCACCCTTATGAATTTGTGCTGTGCTTGTCATGTGGCCCTATTCCCGAAATGTTCCCTGATGTTATAGAAAAATATTTTTGATATGCCAGAGGCATGTATCAACTTTTCCAAGATACCAACACTATGAAAGCAAGCTGCTGTTCTTTGTCTGTGAGGTGTATTTACAAAGTAGGTATGAGATATTGAATTTGCTTTATTTTAGGGTGACAAAAAAAGCACCTTTTTGAGAAGTTTTTTATAAGTTTTTTAAAGCTTCTGCATCCTAATGCCTACAAGGTTAAAATTACTGCTCTTTTAAGCTGCGAAGGAAAACTGTACAACTAACGATACAAGGGCATTTTATGTTGGTTTTGTTTCTCAAAAAAACTTGTCCTTTTCCAAATAGCACAAATACACATATTGCAGAAGTTCAGTTTCCAAAATAGGCTCTTGTCTTAGATTTGGAGAGATGAGGTTTGGCTGGGAGCAAGGAGAAGCAGCAACTATATGTTGTTTCTATGGCATGTATTTATAGCTGCTTATGAATGCAACTGCATTCCAATAGTATAAAAAAAGGCATGCTGAACAGGATATACAATGTAACTCCTTATTTGAACGAGCTTTGAAAAAACTACTGCCGCACTCCTTTTTTAGCTTGTTTTCCTCAGGAAACATGGCTTAAGAGATCATGCTCTGTGCTTGTCTGCACATCTGCACACATCTCCTTTTACTCTTCTCACTGCTTTCACTGTTTTTAACCAAATTTGACAGAAGTTCTGAAGATAATTAGTTCTTCTGAGCCTACAAAACTGCATGATTCATGGAAGTAAGTAGAGGAGATATATTGTTCATGTCCGCATTCACATAAAGGCAGCAACATAAATGTGTTACTGGGCAGCAGAGATCAGCAGAGGAGAGTGATGTTATGAATGTCCTGAAAGCAGAGGGAAATCTGTGCCTTGAGCATATACAGTGTTAGACAGAGTGTCTGTGGAATCCTGATTGATAGGAAACCAACCAGTTTTCATTAGTTTTGCTTCTCAAGGAACTTTTGTACTGCTGAGAGTTAGCAGTAACAATATGTCAACAGATCCTATAACCATTTATTCAGCAAATTAATGTTTTTATCTCTCCACAGCTCTGGAAAAATTGCGTTGTATTTAAAATATGTTTATATCTTTAGCTCATGTTTTCTCATGAAGTCTTTTATGTTTGTCCTCCAAAGAACTATATAGCTCCCTATGTGAAAACACAATATATAAGACTTTCCAGACTAATTGCACCCTAAAGAAGTTTAGCTAAAAAGAAAAAAAAAAAACAGATAATTTTTATGAAAAATATAATTTATTTTTCCTCTGGAAAAGGAGTATAATGAAAAAAATCTGGATTTGTTTTAATCATCACAGTGCAATTCCATATTGAGCAGAGAGAGATACATATGGACCTTCACAGCAGGTTTCCATGACTTGGGTACTTGCTTCTTCCCTTCCCTGGGAAGAGTCAACTTCAACTCCTCAAATAAAACCAAGTGTTACATCCGAGAAGTAGATCCAAAGAGCAGGTTTTTGCATAGGCAACAGATACTCTGAGACCAGGGATAAGATTGCAAGGACCGGAGAGGCTGTATGGCAGACAATCCAGCCTCCAGTTCCCTCCTGTGATTTGGCATAGCCAGCACAGAGACATAAGAACATAGATTGTTCTCCCAGTATTCCTTCCAGTGCTGTAACTGAAATTACAGTTACCTACTGCTAGTTTGGGCAACAAGGAGTTTAATCACTTCTTGCTGCCTGATCAAAAAATTTAGAAAGATGAATTTTACTGCATTTTAAGACTTCCTGGGACACTGAAGAGTTTCTCATAATTCCTCATTTTAAAACCAAAAAGGTAAAAACTTGTTCCAGAAATAGAAATCTGGCAGTGTGCAAATCCACCTCCAGCTGAACTCCCCAGCCTTTTCTGTTTTCATTTCCCGAAATTTCTTTAATATTAAAGTGTTTGCTTTCTTTGCACACAGGAAGGCATCCCATTTTCATCTTGCTGGGTGCTGACACTGCATTCCTGTCTGTCTGCTGAGTTATTATCTGGATTAATATTCATTAATTATGCTGCCTCAATAAGGCGGTGCTTGGTAAACAGCTTCTTGAGGACATTACACATTTTCCTGTGAATGGCGTTTCACAGAAGATTAAAATGTTAGACTATGGGTGTAATCCAAATCCAACAGATCCTAACCCTTCTTAGGGTGATTTAGAGGATGGATAAGAGGAAGGCAAGTGGAAGAAACCATAGAATTGCTCTCATATCTACAGCAGGGACTGCCCTGTTGTTGTGTTGAATGGCCAGTGCAGACCAGCCCATGGTATATGGGTACTGATCAGCCATGGATAAAGGGAAGCATACTAAACCAACTTTTTCCTACTGCAACTCAGAACTCCAAGATATGTTTTTTAATGCTATTCATGTTCATTTGCATAATAATTTTTTCTGAAAATGATTCAGGCATTAAGATGCATCTGAACAGGCCTCTTTCCTGCCTGCAAAGGTAAATCCCTCTGGTGAACTGAGCATTATAAATTTAAATCCAGGATGTGGGCTTGGTTGACACATTGTACTTAGCAAGACAGGTACAAATAGATTGAGAAGAAAAACTTGCTCTGAATCTCTGTGTTCCTATACCCAAAGGGGTTTGCTTTAAAGAAGATTAGGAATGTTTTAAGATTATCTTAAGGTAATATGTAAGCAGTTAAGGAACCACGAGCAGAGGAAAATTGGGGTTTTTTTAGCACAAATGTTGATTGACAGTAACCTTTAAAAAGAATAAAAGGTCTTGAGGATGATGAAAGTTCAAGCCAAACATTCTTTCTCAAGTGGAAGATAACTCCGTAAGCAGCACTTGTTGATATGAGCACGACTTCTTGCATGACAATAAAAGTTAACTTTGTAGCACCTGGAACCCAGGGATTTTGATGTCTACATATATTTTAATGATGTTAGAGGTGTGGTATTTACATTGTTTATGGAGAGAGAATGCTGTCTAGATCTTGCCTGGCTAAATTGACTTTGTCCACTCAGCAGACAGAGCTTCTTTTGTTTTTATTTTTTTTTAATATGTAAACTATATCTCTCTGTTGGTTTAAAACTAAGTCTAGTTATAACCTTAGTTGTACTTTTAAGTCTTCTTTTAAAGAGTTTAAAAGCAGTAGAAGTAGTTAAAAGTAGCAGTACTTGTAAAAGTACTTTTATTTTCTTATTTTTCAAATGTAGCTCTTAAAAGACAGCTACTGCTGAGCTGTAAACTCTTGGAAAAGTTAATACCTTACTCCATATTGGAAACTGTTGGTGTATTGCTTGATCCTGTGTCAGCTAGCTTCCTTCCAAATAGCAGTAGTCATAATTCTATAAAATTCACTGAAAATTAAGCAAGAATTTCGAGCTGTGCTCAAGGATTCTGTATTGTCATTAGCTGCATTTGACTCTTCAAGTGTACTAAAAGCAAGACTACTCATGGGACAAACCTTTTGTCAATAGCTGGCCTGGGGAAATGGGTTACTGTAAGAAAAAGGATCTTCTGAACAAGACACCTCCCATTCTTTCATGCACAAGCTCCAAGTAAGAAAAGACAGATGTCAGGAAAGCTCTCTGCTTGCCCTGACAAAGAAAGGGCAAAAGATAACTACTGGCAATCTTAATTTTCATACAGCATATACATACAGTATTATTTATATTCAGCATGCATATGAAGCAGCATTTGAGCTTTGTCCCGTGGAGTGGTGAATGTTGTGTTGCATAACCTTTCGCTGTGCTCTGATTTTAGGAAAAGGTAGCACCTTCTTTTGCTTAAACCATGAAAGAGATGCTCAGCAGAATGCTGGGTAGCCTGGATTAACAGTTAATGTGTTTCTGTTAGTAAGGGTTTGGGAAAACAACATGAGACAGGTAGGGTGAGTGTTTCTGCTGGTCAAGAGGCCTTGTGCTGGAGAGGCAGCTTCTGGGGAGGGCAAGCACTGATTCTGAGCAGCTGCAGCTGGGGAAGGCCTGCTCCGGTGAATTAGCCTGTATGTGTAAAAGATTACGTTTTTCATTGGACTTGGATTCACTGCACATTTTTCTATGGTTGCTGAAGTTGCTTCCCTAGTTTTGCATTACTGCAATTTTTAAAAAGAAGTGACCTTGTTGTTCCGTAACTTTAGACACCCACCATGATGCTTAAATGAGAAAGTAGTATCTCATGTTGTTATTTACTTTTCTCTAAATATTTTTTTTTACTTCAGATCAAAAACTCTTCCATATTTGTAATGTCTCTTTTGAATCTTAATGACTGAGGAAGAACACTTGCAAAAAATAACCAGAAAGTTTCACATTTGCATTTTTTAGACCCAGAAGTGAGCAATGTTTCAGGTGTAACTTTGCAGGTGGAAGTTACTTGAAAAGGGACTTACTCAGTTCATCCACTTCAGAGACCACAGGACTTAGCCTGTAGAACTTTGGCATGATTATTGCTGCTGATGTCAGGAGTATGCTACACAGGTATTACAAAGCCTAGCATAAACGTCCAATCTAAGCTTTCCTTAAGGAGAGGATAAACTTAATGTTCCTTTTATGTTAACATTTAAATCCCTTAGGTAATTGTGTCAATTGCTGACTTTTTTTTTTTTTTTAATGTCCATTTTTCATTAGTCGCAAAAGACTGAACTTTTCAATTATTTCCTGATCAAACTGAAATGAATGGAAACACATAAATAGAGTAAAAATATAGCAAGAGAGTTATGATGGATTGCTGTTCTGAGAAGCCAGTTGGGAAATAGCAGCAGGAATCTAAGCTACAGTTAGTTCTGCTGAAACTAATGTTCTGATGCCCTTTTAAAAAAAACAACAACCCCCTCCCCCCAAAACGAAACAACAACAAAAAACCAAAACAAAGCAACAAAAAACAAACAACAAAACAACAACAAAACCACAAAAAAACCTCCAAAACAAAACCAAAAACCCCCAGCAAAACAAAACCAAAACCCTACCCCATTTATGAGCTCATCAGGACAGCAACTTGTTATCCATGTTAATCTTCTTCAGAAGTAGTGTTTACATCGCTAAGATGCTTTCTAGTTTAGGCCAACTATGCTAAGGACCTTTTCTGGCTACAGTTTAGGATATAACAACTCTTCACAGTTTGTGTTTGAAGTGGCTAAAGCTCTTTAGCTTTTGTGGGCAGATCCACTAACCCACACACTACTACTGCCCAAGTAACAATAACAGAAACTTTAGCCTTCTTCTGACAATGAAATTCTTTTGTCTAATGCAAACAAAACAAACCCTTTTATAGATAAACTGAGTGTAACTACAGTTGCGCATATTCTCTACAGTAGTGCATACACTTGATCATAAACCCTACAGAAAATTAACAAACATTATGCTACCAGTGCCATTGCATAGCTGCAAACAATAATGTGCTTGCAATCAAGTTTGCTGATTTTCAGAAAGCTAAATCTCAGTTCAGTTAGACTATCAGGATGAGAGTCTATCTGCTTGCTCTCATATTCTCCAAATAATATGGAGGAAAAACTTAAGTAATGGTGAGGGTGCGGATATGTATCCGCTGGGATCTTATTTAGAATAAAACATCCATTACTTTTTGCTTTGAACAGTTTCAGACATGAACACTAATCTTCAGTAATTGTGAGTGCCTGCACAGAGTAAGCATCATGGATAACTGACTCTGTGGCTGGAGCAGATGGAACCTTTTACAACACCAGTTGAGACAATGTGGGAGCTGAGGGCAGCACTGCTTTTTCAGGCCTGGAAAGAAGGAAAGCACTCTTCTTTTGCTTCTGCAGAAGAGGGACTATTGTACTCTCTATCATGTCTTTCTCAGGCTCCACTTGAACTCCCCAAAGGACTGCTTGAAGTACAGAAGCTTTGGTTTATTTAGTACAGAAGGATCTTTCTTCTTCTTCACCAATAATGTTTTGATCTTAGCTGGGATTGAGAAGTGCTTCATTCATTACAACCGCTTGGCAGTGACACAAAGGCATCCAGTGTTTAGCAGGTCTTCTGAATGTGCATTGCCTGGAAAGAAAGCTGAGCTTCTTCATGTGTAAACATCTGTCTTAGTCCTGTGATGCCTGGACAGCTGTGTGTTCAAGCTACATCCCTTAATGTACCTCTTCACAAAATTCAAATTGTACCACTTATGAAGGGTGGAATTGCTTTTCTTTGACCATGCCATTTGGATCTTGTACTCAGTTTTGTTCCATTGTTTCTGGTTTTGATGATTTTGGGAGCTGTAAATAGCACCAAGGATGGCAAGGAACACGTCTGCTGTGGTTCCCCTTTTTATGGCTAAGCTCAACAGAGCAGGCGATTCTTGATGGGTCCATAAAGCATTTAGCCTATTTGGGTCACTGTCCAAAGTAGACAAAAATTAAGAGCCTGATGAAGTGTGTGTGCAGGTTCTGCTTTCATGCGCAGAGAGACAGATCTATACAGTGGTACTGTTTGCTTTTGCCAGTCCAGGCAGTAGGATGTTACTTTGTGCACTATGCTCTGGTCACTTAGCAGTCATCTCTAGAAACTGATATTAAATAGCTCCAATATCATTAGTATGATTCCATTTCCGGAAACCTTTTTTCTATCCTTGTTCAAAATCTGCTGGAGGTTAAAGTCAATGTCACTTGCCAAGACAATAAGTAGCTGTGTCACCTTTTGAGAAGTTGCAGTTGTTCATTGCTGCCAAGTGGTGCATCCTATCAATATGTGTCCCCTTTCTTCCTCTTCTACTTATACTGGCAGCTCTCCTAAACATCAGGGACTTTATTTGAGCCTACCACCTTGACGGGATTACAAAAGAGAGAGTATTGTGTATGCCCTCCCTGCACTTAGGGGCACCTTTCTATGTATCATAATAGCCATTTGTGGTTTATAAATGAGGGAAAATATGTAATTTGTCATACTTTTTCCAAGACTGCATTTAATTCTGTATAGAATTGCAGATCTATCTCAAGAGAGTGAATATGATCTTTTCCAAGAGAATTACATGGAATTACCTGGAGGCTGCCTACACAGGTACCTGCATGAAGCCCTGCTGTCTGCTTCCTGGCAAGGGCATGCACTTCTGAGGCATGGTGCTCCACTTGGAATGTGCCTGACGCACGATGGAGGCTTTAAGCACACCTGCTGGACTGGACTTCTCAAATGGCTTGGGGTTAATTTCTAGACCATGTGGGCAGTTGTGAGCACCTGAGGCAGAGGGTACTGAAAACCTGGGTGATTTTTGACAGGTGCAGTGTTTCATGGAGCAGTGCGTGATTGTAGGTGCTAAAAAATGACATGGGTATCATGGGCACCGAGGGTCTGTTGACTTCGGGTTTTTGGCTAAAACTTCTCTGCAATTTTGCAGTTTCTCAAGCCATACTAATGCCCACTTTGAAGAATGTTCCAGAGTTTCTCTCTTCTTGCCTCTCACCCTCGGCATGAGATTTTATTTTGGAACAATTTCAGATTGTCATTTCCTTGCAAGTTCTAAAATAGTAGGTATTTCCTTTGAAGGAATGATGTTAGGACTTTTGACAGAAATCAGTAAATCTAATGACCTTTGATTAAAGCCTGCAGCTGTATGATAATACAGGCAAAACCAACTTTGAAGATAGATTCAGAAGCCAGGAATTTAGAAACCATTTTCAACATTTCAGCCTACACAGATTACTAAATAAAGGATTTCAACAAGTGAGACAATGTTTTTGTTTGTAAACGTGGGCGCTTAGTACAGTGGGGTGATGAATTAAGGACAGCCGGAATACATCAGGGTATACTTTCCCACACATCCAGTATGGTTGAGCATTAATACATTTTCATCCCTTTGTAATTATTTTCTCTTTGCAGCTATTTCCAGATTGTTACCATCTGTAACTGTGACACTTTTACAAGAAAATTAATTTAGTCAATTCAGTTTCTGTGATTTTTATTATTGTTGTCATTGCTTCAAATCCAGAACCTTCTAACTTGGCTTGAATTCTTCAAACCTCTTATATTGTGCAACCAACAACCAGCTTTTGGGGTTTTTTTTTCAGAAACCTGAATTTTTGCTTGTTTGATCTTATGGCTTTAGGTAGGCTCCCTAACAGACAATGGTCAAGTCCTCTGGGGACATTCCAATGAAGAGGTGAGCAGTTTTGCAAATTAAAGAGATTGGGGACTAAGGAGGCAGCCATTTAATAGCTGGTTTTGAAAGTTATGTGCTGAACAATGGGAGAAATAGCCGGACTGTAAACATGTATTGTATGACTGAGACAGGCTTTGGGGCTGACTAAATTGAATTCTTTAAAGACAAAGGTAGTTTGAGAAACTGCCCTTTGAAAATCCAGTCATGTGGTGGCAGTTACCTCCTTGTGAGATGCTAAAGTGTGTTACTTCCATTGAATTCATGGGAATTGGAGTCCATTAGCACATTCAGGGCTCTTGATAGAAATTATCGTAGGCTTATATAGACAATCAGAAAGCACTTTTTTTTTTTTTTAAATAACATAATACGCACCATTGGAAATGGATCTATCTCCAATGAACTTTTCTATGCTGTGTTACACTAAAGACTAGACTCCAAACAATTTTTGAATAATTTTCAAAACAACTTTTGAAAATGCCAATTCACAGAAAACAGCAGGGGTTACATTCTTTTTTAGTGAAGGCTAAGAAAAGACTGCTTCTCATGAAATAAAAATGTCAGTGATTTTGGAAATTGCTTCAAAATGATGTGAACATTTAAAATAAAATAATGGGGAAACATTTCTTGTGAAAGATGAAAAAAGAATTAGTGACAATTTTCCAGTAATGCTGTTTCAGTGACAAAAATGGTGTGGGAACTATTCTAAAGACGAACGTGTACTGGGTGTGTGGGGAGGGAAAACCTTCTCTGTGACGCAGAGTTGAGTTGTGTGATTGCTTTGCTGGCTGCTGCAGGTAGCATAATACCTTTAGAGATGCATTTTTACATATCTGAGTTAAATGGCTCTAGCTGCCTGTTGTACAGTGGTTTTCTAAGCCTGTCTAAGCCACTATACTGAATGAGTATCTCATGTGCGAGCTCTGGACTGCAAAGAATCCCAGACTTTTGTGAACTTCTGGGTTTGGCCTAGGCGAACATCCTTGTGGATTTGCAATCTCCCATGAGAGCTTTCCTGTATGTGCTGGTACCTGTTGAAGGAGGTAAAAATTTATTCCAGAAGTAAGGTATGAGCACCAGAAGATTTTCAGCCTCTGACATCAGTAGTCTGATGAGTAAAGCAAAACAAGACATTCTCTTACATAAAGATATGGCATCTGCTACGACAGGTGATGTACTTTATGTGTTGTGTATGATGTACCATCCTCCTACCAAGCAGCCTTCCTGGTACGAGCGTGTGTTATATTTACTCCGTGGTGATATGCAAAGTAGTGGTTTTAGTGGCAGGTAAGCACTAAATGCCTGTGTTAAGGTCAGATGTTATATCTGTAGTGGCTGTACTTGTAAAAGTAAAACTCAAGAGCAAAGAGCGGAGTGATTTACAGAGAAAACCTTGTGATGTTCCCAGCAGCTTCAGTGATGAAGCAATCGCTGTAGATTAAAACAGTTGCTAAAATTATGAACATATAGGTGTCATCTTGAAAAAAACTAAGGCAAAAGAAGAGGCCTAGGAGGCATTTTATTTGGAAACGGAGGAAACACAAGGAGGTAGCTCTTTGGCTGCCATGAAGGTGCAAAATGTGTACCCGTAAAAGTTAGTGAAAGTTGTTGTCTTGTTGATTTCAGTGGAAAGGAAGATCATCTCCAAGATCAGGCAATTAGCATTGACACCAAAAAGGGTTTGAATGATGAGCCTTCCTGTAAGTGATGAATGTAGAGTGGCTGGCTAATGATTAATGCATATTTCATATGAATAAATCATATTAATTGTTCTCTTCTTCTCTCCCTTTGTGTTTTATTTCTCTCCGTATATAAAAACCACTTTATATGGGTCTGAAACCAAAACAATGTCTATTATGCTTAGGTCCAAAATACATTAAAGGAGATTTAGACCAAAATTTCATATTCCTTGTAAAACTACCAATTTGAATTAGGTAGATAGTTGAGAATATTGAGAGTGTTGGACTACAAGCTGTATGTTGACCAGTGTGGTTTTCTAACGTGTGGCTTTTGTATTTCATATTGTTACATGACATTGCATTATTTACAGCCATTTACTGCTATGGATATGACTCATGTATTCCAAGGGGCCATAAAATGGAGGTAAATATGAAATACTGGATCTTAAATAAATAAAGAAATATAGAAGATGAGCATATTTTCCAGAATTTTTCTGAAACTGTAAAAAAGTTAACAGAAAAAGCTAGGACAAAAGTAGAAGAGGTATTTATGAACAGAGAATATAAAATTGAACAGAGTAATAAGCTACTTGAAAAAAGTCTGAAGATTTGTCTATTCATCTGACCCCTGAATCAGGGAAATGCTCTAGCATGTCCTTGTCCCCTAAACTGTGAGGGTGGCATGTGAGCAATCCTTTGTTTTGGAAGTTCAGCATCTGCTGAGTACTCTTCTGAAACTCATAAAAGCACAAGGGACACCTCTCGGGAAAAAGGAGGGTAAGGTAATTGCCATGTTAGCCTGCAGTGACCTCAGATTTGTTCCTGTTTGTCCTCAGCCTCCTGAGAGAAACTATGCAAAGTGATTACACTCTTTCCTGCTTGTACTACCAGTGGGTGAATAGCCCTGCCTTCGTGCCTCAAGTATTTTGAAGATGATTGTTGGGCATCAGGCACTTGACATGTCTGTCCTTGAAAATTATTTCCTTTTATCAACTGCCATGGTAACACCCAAAAGACAACTTGAAAACCTGGTTTTCTTCACGAAACATTTCAGACTACTGCAAAATATGCACAAAGTCTTCAAGCTGTTCCTTGTGTCCAATTTTACACAAAGTTAAGATACATTATTAAGGCCCACTTACCTGAGTAGGATGTTGCAGGATTAAGTCTTTAGTCCACTCCTAACACTTGCAGCTGCTTTGTTTTTAGCTTTGTACAGCTCCCTTTAGTGGTTATCCCCAACTGCCTGTGAGTTTCAGGCATGAAGTCTACCAAATTTGTAAACTGAGATACTAATAAAACCAGAAAGAGGCAGATTAGAGTGTCTGACTTAGAACATATTTTCACCACATTTTTTCACTCCTTTATTAAGGAAAAGTGTCATCATAGTGGAACCTGAAGGCAAGGCCACATTATGGGTTTTAAAGTGGGTCTTTTTTGGGTTTTTTTTTTTGCCATCTCTGTGAAGGCAAATCTGGAGATTCTATCTCCAGCAATCCTATTATTTCTAATTCTGCAAGAAATCAGGAAAGATTTTTAAGGAGGTACTTAATGATAAAACAGATGAAAATAAGCAAACTATGGCCATTTCCTAGACATCTGATTCATTAAAGGAATATCCAGATTTGGAAGTTCAAGACGAAAATTTCAAAGCGTAATAAGAATTCCATGGGGAAAAAAAATGTCTAATGTCTGAATAATTTTCCCTGTGTCCTTTAAGCTCTTACTTCTCACAAGGAGTCTTCCATTCAAGGCCAAGTAACACTTCATTCTTATTCATCTTTGGCACTTGGGAAGGTTACAACTGGAGGCAGCAAAATGATGTCCTTAAAACAGTAAAGGCCTATTTTATTCATAGCAGTGAAGCATTATTGGATGAAGAAATTTAGATTTTTCACTACTGACTTTTCCCTGACACTGCCTCTTGGTAATACGTTGACTACTGAAACAACTTTGCTGAAGGTGGTACTGAGGTGACTCCATGCATGTAGCAAAGTACATGATTGGGTAATCATGTCTTGAGGCTGATAGAGAGTAGTGGGCTACTTTTTTCAGCAATGGTGATAGTGATCTCAGCAAATTTGTGAGTTTACTGACACTGTCAGTACATATCGCTTCTCTATCATCCAGGAGAAGCAATATAGAATCTGTAAACAGATTTTTTTTGTTATCTTACTCTTTTTCCTTGTTGGCTCTGAAGTCAACCTTCAAGTTCTTAGCATTAATTAATCTAATTAATTTTTGTTATTTAACTTTATATGATTTCACTGCTTTCAAAATAGACATTATTTTTAATGTGTCCTGGGAAAGAAATCAGCACCCTGAATTTTTTGTTGCAAATAAATTATACAATAAACAACCTACTTTCTATTGTTTGCAGACCAAGCCTGTTATCTCTGTGTTGGTTGTAAGCGATAGGTGTATCTCTTTTGGTCTATGGATTATTCATGACAGGTTCACTTTAGCAAGACAATGCTTGTGATATATAATAGATTATCCAGTTCATATTAATTCTTTCCCTGTTTCCTCACTGGGTGACCGAAACTTTTTTTGAAGAAATGAGTATTTGTGAAATAATCATGAGCCACAAATATTTTGCAAATGACCTGGCAATTATCTGCACACAATGAATAATGCAACTCGGTCAATAATATCAGAGCTAACTTGTTTCATGACCTAGTTCTGAATTAGTTCACTGTTTGACCAGATCTACTTACTTTATCCAACTAGTATGGAATGCAGATTGATTCTCTTTTCTCCCTCTCTGACTCCACTGACGCTGACAGAAATCTAATTCACTGATCTGAGATGTGAACGATGAGAGGCATGTTCTCTGCATGCAACTACCAGACAAGTGTGACTGCACTCCATACTGGATCTGTGTTTATGCTCTTCTAGTGCAGTAATGACAGGTGAGACTGGCTCAAATCTTGCCCTAATATCACAATGTTATCCCAGAACTCAATTATGTAGACTAGTTTACATGCAATGTTAATTTAAAAGAACACAAACTAATATCCCAAAGGGTTTGGTCTGTTAGGTATCAGTTCTTATTGACTGAAGTGCTGACATGGCACACAGATGACCCACTAGATTCTATTTGACCCACCAGTTAACACTTGAGATTTGAAGAATTTGAAGTTGTCTACTTTCTTGGCAGTTACCCCACAAGACGGAGATTTTAGAAAGCTTCTTGTTGAGAAAAACGTAAGCAATGGTTATATGAGAAGTGCCTGTCATGAAAAATCTTCAAGATTTTGGCTCAGTGGTCAGAAAACAAACCCGTTTCCTGTGAGTTTAGCAACTCTGTCATGAATTATCTCAGTTTGTTTAACACAGTTTTCAAAGGTGTGTTTTTTGTTAATACTGTGTATGATAAGTGCTACAATGTTCCTGACAGCTTGGATAAGAAGTGATGAACACAGTGAATGAGCACCATCAAATAAGGCCAGGAATTATATCTGTTCTAGTAATGTCAGCTTGTCTTAATACTGCATTACTTGGCACTATACCTATATCACATTTCATAGCTTTCTTTGCCTCTCCAGTCCCTGCCCCCAGTCAGGTTGTCTTCTGACACCTACATTTCTGTCACATTTCTGTATTCCTCTTGGTAGAATCCAAAGGAATAGCAGAGCTGTTGAGGTATGAGATAGATGATCAAGTTACAGCATTTCTCAAGTTTGTTCCCTGTCAAAGCTTCATCGTTTGGAGATTTGCAATAGATCTGCTTCTCTTTATTCTTTCTTTTTTTTTTTTTTTTTAAATTCATCATTTCTTGGCAAGTCACTTGTTTTCCAGTGAAAGCTGTTGCCTTTACTGTAAATGACCATTCAGAACTTTGAGCACAGCAAGAATAATGTGTCTGTTTGGCTAGAAGACATGAGCTTGGGGATAATCTTCTACCTCTTCTTGTACAAAGAGATCTGTTAATGAGCCAGCGCATTACTCAAATGCTGGCAGCAGAGAGCCTGCATTTTAGGAGGAGATCTAACTTTAAAAATATCCATCAACTCGACAATGTGTCAGGTAACTCTACCTCATGGCAAATAAAAGTCCAATTTGCTAGGTCATGAAGAATTAATTATTTTAAGACAGATTGTTCTGTAATTAATATAGTGTTTCTTTAAATAGAAAGTAAAAATCTCTCACAGCTTTCCTGCATTATTCTTCAAAATACTGTTAGTAGAAAGGAGAAATTCAGTTTTGTTCTATCTTTCGTGAACTATAGTAGAATTTTTTTTAATCTCCCTAATGGACTAGGTCTGAATATTAGCAGAATCAAATATGGTCTCAGGCCTCACTGCTTATTTTTTCATGTGTGTATGGCAGGAGCGCAGGCTGTGATATAAAACTGAAGAAACTTTCCACAATTTATATGATCCCCTGGCTGTGAACTAATTTCACTTTCTAGATGTTATCAACTGATACTGAGCTGTTTTAAGGTCCTTGTCAGTGCAGGGAGCTATTTAAACAAATGCATCTCTTTGTTTAGGCAGATCATAGGACAGAAGTAGCTGGTACAGTTTGGTATATATTTCAGAAGTAGGATCTTCATTTGATTCATATCCACAGTTGCACATGAACATCTCCATATGTCTGTCCCTGCCGACTGGGACGAGGACAGTAGAGAATCCACAGGAACTATAGTGGTTGTCTTTTGGAATTTGGGGAATATTTTTACTAATTTAAGTAACCTGTCTTGATTTTTGCTGTTTTTAATAATGGGTATCATATTTCAGATAAACTGCCTATCTCAGCTGCATGTGCATTCTACATCAAGAAGGCAAGGAACATTCTCCTTTTGTCAAGAGCCATATGAGGGGCAGAAGAGTCATGGAGGGATCCTCATGCAATTACTCTAAATTTTCATTTTCAAATAAAGTACTGAATGAGACAGTGCTCTCATTCAGGTACCAAGTGAGATGGCAAGCCAAGGAAGGCCGAGAGATGCAATCCAAAAAATCAGGAGGTCACTTTACTGTTAATGGTATGGTATGCAGCTTTTCCTTCACAGTTTAGCTCATCTCCTTCTGATAAAGCCAGAAGTGTTCCTTTAACTGCAGTGGAGTTCCTCTTTGTCCTCTGAGCTGTGTCATTCATATATGGCCATGTAGCAGAGGTTCTGCCACCCCAGAAAGAGATTCAATGTTTGTGTTAGCAGCCAGAAAGAGTCCAGGCTTCCACTGACAATTCGAATGGATCTTCTGGTTGGAGAACCTCCCAACACAGCTGAAACAGTCTTCTTTTATCTGAGCTGAAATCCTATTCTCTTTGAATACGACTGTTCTGACTTTTGCAAAGTCTTGCTGTTTTGGCATTTTTCCTGATGTTTTTATGATACTTATTTTAACATACTGCCCATTTTTCATTCTGGGACAGTGCTCAAAAATTTGCCCATAAATGCCACTTCAACTGAGTGAATGCTGCTTTTTATCACTGAATTGCTAAAGGCATTTTGGGTGTTTTTCCAGACCACTGCTTTAGTTTGTTGATGTTGAAACCAGTTTGAGCACAGGCACAACGGGTTAACATTTTCCTGCTTGTTTGTGTAGTGATTGATTGTTTGTCCATGTTGTGAGACCAACCTGTAGCAGGCAACAGAATGCAGACATTTTATGAGAGAGACACATAAAGACCTGCACACATTTATGAGAGGAGCATTCTAGGGACAGAGAGAAGAAAGAGAGGAAAAAAAAGAAAAACTATGGATATGGTCTGATGAAATACAGTGGAACAGGACTAACATTCATGTTCCCATTTCATGCCCTCTACCATTTTTCACTGTGCAGCTTCTTGTTATATGGGAAAGGCCTCTGTTTCAAGGTGTCTTGATAAGGGGTGCACAACCTTTAATGCACTCAGCTGGGATACGGAGTCCAGGAGCCTTGAGGAGGGGATGGTAGGAAAGGAGGCAGTGCACACCCATGTTGTACTGTGAACAGCGTAGCACTGAACCATTGCATGGCTCATTGCTGGTTTTGCTTTTACAAATGAGAACTAAATGGCAGCAGTCTTCTCTTTGGTCCCTTTAATTTCACCTCCTTTCCAGATTAGCTGTACTGAACAGTCATAGAATCACAGAATGGTTTGGGTTGGAAGGAACCTTAAAGATATCCAGTTCCAACCCCCCTGCCATAGGCAGTGACACCTATTAGACCAGGTAGAGGAAAGGAGGGCAACATTATCTCCTCTGACCCCGTTATTAGAGGCACCTGGGTAGCACAGGAGACTCAATCCCCTTGCACCACAGTGGGAGCTTGTCAGTGAAATTAGTCCAGTGAGATTAGGAACTGCAAGTCTGGTCCCTGACAGCTGTAGTTCACACCAAGGTTGTCTTCAACCCCAGGGGCTGCTGGGATTTTCTTTACGAGCTACTGTATGGAAAGCCTCATCACAAAAATCCCTCTTTGTTTTTCAGCTAGATTAAGCAGATATTTTAATTAAAAACTACCAGTGGCAGTGCATAGTAGGGCACTAGGCACCCTTTCTCTGTGGCAGTTTCTCAGCACAAATGATTCTGTGTGGTTGTGGTCACATGTTTGATTGACTTGGTTCCCAAGCTGATGTTCACAGTGCTGTATTCATCTTGTTCAGATGGCTGTGACATGCTGCCTGAATGCACTGATGCTGACAGTGAATGTGAGGAGAACCAGACAGTTGACAGCATCTCCATTTTTCAGAGCTGATGCAGGATGATCCGTCACATGATGCTAGGCCACAGCCTGTCATTTATACAGCTACAGCTGTAATGTGGGTAAAATGAGCAGAAATTAGAGAGAAGTGACAAGAGGGGAGAAGAAAAAAAGAGGGGAGGTGTTGACACTATTTTGCACAAGCATATTTTATTTGAATGAAGACTATATTCATCCTACATCTCAGGTCTGTCTGCTATTTCTATGGGTTGGAACAGCATTGGCAGCTCATCCTTGCCTGCTGTTTGGGGGAATGTGTCTGCCATGGGCAGGCATTGGAGGCCCTTTGGGCTGGTCCTGTGCCCCATCCATTATGGCTGTTAGAGAAGCACTTCTCACTGATGCTTGGAATGCACAAGCATCAGCCAGAAGTGTAGGGGATTAAAAAAAATTCTCTTGAGCTAAATAACTGTATGTTCAAGCTGGGACCTGTAACAACATTGTGTATTTTATAAGAGGTGTAGATGAGGGAGAACCCTAAGGATGCATTCAGTGCCACTATTGAGCACCTAAGATGGATATGTGGACCTCTTCGAGAAGGAGATTAATAGGTGACTCAAGCTGCCCTTTGAGGTCAAGCATATCATCTCTGTGCAGTTACTGGAGAGACCAGCATGGGGAACAAGTAACTCTGTGTTTACAGTTCTTTACCTGGATTTTCTCTACTGAATCAACTAATGCTGTTCCTTGTTTTGCTGGTCTCCCCTGTAATTTGGGAAGAATAGTTCTAGTAGGTCTGGACTCTCCGGAGCCGTCTAAGGGAAATGCTACATCGTAAGGGCAGTATTCAGAAATGTCTTCCACTTGGTGATTGCCTGTTTGCCCACTTGTTCCCATATGATCCCTGAAACAGGAGGTTGAACCCTGTTGTCAAGCAGTGTGGCATGAGCTGGACTGCCCCAGGCTTTGTGCTAGGAATTGTGAGGCTGAGGGGTATCTTGTGAGCCCCAGCTGACCCCCTACTTCATTTTCTCTCTAACACATCTTATAAATTGCTGGTGGCCTAAATGTGCAGGGAATGTGATGTGCACAGGCTGCCATGGTGGGGGCTTAGGAGAGAAACAGAACAAAGCTCCTGCCCATTCCTCTCATTCTCTGATCACCTTCTCACGAGTGAATGGAAAGTCAGTGGCACCCAGCTTAACTTGTCTTTGGTTATGGGGGTCACACAGCTTGCGGTGTGGGATGTGTGTGTGCGTAAGGAAGGTTGTTCCTGTGCATCTCTAAAGTCTTGCTCTGTCAATCATATTCTTGTGCCTAACTTGGGTTAAAAAGAAAGCCCCATGATGTCTTTGGTACTTCTGTGACAAATGTTACATTTTTCTTAGTATCACATACTTCTGTTGAGATGACTGGAGCACCACACTTGACAATGATGAATTACTTACAGCAGACCGACAGCCATTTATCCTGTGGTACCATCTGCCATAAAGATCACATTTTTATCTTAGCAGTTTTCTCCCTTTGTTATTCTTTGAAAGAATATGTAAAGATGAGGAAGCAGTGAGGAATGGATAACCACCTCTGGGCCATGATTTCAGTGGTATGTTCAGATGCTTCTGGACAACAGTGTTAAAGGTTAAGTGCTCTTTGCATTTGATTGGAAAAACTCTAGCAAAGGTGAAGTGAATGATGCAAGCCTAGCATGAGCTTTAACTGTTTAGGATGTTTCCCATGTGCATCCTTTGCTGGTCTCCTTGGTAAAAGGGTCATGTTGTGGGCAAGGAGGAGGTGTGACTGGAGCAGAACTGGCAGATGGTCCCTTGAAGGTCATTTCTTGTTGCTATCTCCTGTAGTGCTGCCATATGCTGTGCAGGGGGATGTTTCCTTCCTCTTCGTGGAGTGTAAACTCATCAAAACAGCAAGTGCAGCATGCCATCAACTCTCGGCTCTTGAAGTTTCTGAATAGGTCTGTGGCTTTAAGACATTTTTACCATGTTATCAAAGAGTATATAGAACAAGCATTTTTGAAAAGAAATTTTAAAAAATCTGTCCACTATGAAGGTGGAGGTTTTCTTTTAACGATTTAACTTTTTTCTCCTGAAATTGTCTTTCTGCCTATAAAAATGTTTATTTTTACTTGTTTTCCCCTAAGATCTTTCTTGTAACCTGTGAACATCCAGAGCATGGACAGTACCACGTAAGAAATTCGGGGGCATTGAATGCTACCACTGCTTCTGCAATCAGAGCTGCTCCTCTCAGCTGCTGGTAACAGCGTGTATTTCCAACACAAAATACCTGAAACAAACACCCAGGTAGGAAGTACATCAAACAGAAGTTGTTGGTTATGTCTTGAATTAAGTTAGTATTTTTGAGCTGCTTGTGCAAATTTAACTCCATTTCACAGTGGAGTCTTTCTAAAACTGGGAGTGAAAACACATGCAAACGACTGTTGCTCTATATAATATATGATCTTTAGATAATATGCACCCCTCCCTTTTTTTTTGTTAATTGTGATTAATAACATCAAGAGAAGTTGTTTATCCTGAAAGAATAAACAAAGGCATACACGACTTTTTAGAGGTACAAATCCTAGTGTAATTTTTCAAGCAAATTTGCTACCAAAGTAAAAGGCAACACGTCTGAGTAAAGCAGAAGAAACAGGATGTGATTGTCATTCCTGACCACTGGAAGTACTACTTTAGCTACTGCTTGTGACACAGCTTAATTTGTAGTGTTTTTATTGAGGGCAAAAGTGATCTCCTTCTTATGAAGAAAATATTATATGGCCTGGCCTTCCTCTCCTTAGGGAAGAAGATTGTAGCCAATAGCTTAAGATGTGTTGCTGGGCTTTCCTTAGGTCTCAGAAATTTTGTTACTTGGTGGAAGCAACTCCTGTGTTTAATTTGGCTGGGAGTGTTCTAAGTAGTATAATTGGCATGGTGATGGAGAAGGATGCTAGAAATATTCAGAACACCCAGGTACAAGGTGTTGTGGAGGAAGCTGGGGAGATACAACTCATCTTCAGAAGAAACACAGCTTCTCTGGCTAAGTGTGTTGGTGGAGCATCTCAATGTGAAAAGGCCACCTGTAGCACCTGCTCCCTATGCCCATCTTCCACAGCAGCCATTTTCTTCAAGAAGAGAAAGTCTTTGTGTTAATGGAAGTGTATGACAATGTAATGTGCCTTTTGGAAGCATTACAACAATTTCTGAATGATAGATGAAATGAAAAATCCCCATCTGGTGAAGAGAAAGCATGTACAGCTCTGGATGATACACTGCCAGCAGCTCTAACAAGGGGCTCCTTCACAGATTTTCCACCTCAATCAGCAATGCAGTTGCTGTCCCCTGAGCAAAATCTCTCCTCTACTTTTTTTTTTTTCTGTAGGAGCAAAGAAATATTCTTCAACTTTACAGCTTTACCCACTGCCTAAAATATTCAATAATCTTTCTCTGCTTCCAGTTGTAATAGTCTCTATAGGAAGCATCCTTTCCCCGTAAGTCATTCAGCTGGTTCAGGTACTTTTACGGCAGCTTTACCCCACACACTGAGGGAGTGGGAAAACCTTAATCAGGGATAAAGTCGGTAATGTATTACGGGGGTTAACAGCCACTGGGAGCTGCCAGAAGGGGGTTTTACGTGCCAACACAAGCCCGGAGGTCAACGCTGAAACCCCTCTGGAAGGCGGCACTCAGTGCCCAACACACAATGAAAATGGGGTAGAGCTCCTCACCCAAAAGGGGCTGTATCTTCCTGTTGCTGTTAAGCAGGAACGCAGGCGAAGGCAAAGAAGTAAAGAGAGGGGACTCTCCGTATGCGTTCCACGCAGGTTTATTCCACTGAAAAGACAGGGATGAAGAGGCCAATTGGTGGGACGGGCCAGGGATCTTATACTGGGTATGGAATAGGTGGGGAAAGGGATCTCAGCCAATGGGATAGAGACAAGTAGGGGGGATTGACAGGAAGAGAACTAATGGGAACAACACATAGGAGGGACTCAGGGAAGGATCCAATGGGGCGTCGAGGAAAAAAGAACTTTCTAGAACTGATACATATTAAAGAAGGGAAATGAATATACATAACTTCATGCATAAAACAGGATGAGGAAAACATTAACCAATTGTGCAAAAAGCAGAACAAGGGAATCATGGGTTCTCATTGTGACTGCAAAGTTACATGCTAAACTTGGGTTGCCGACCACCACAGCTGGTTGTCTGAGTTCTCCTCAGGACAAAGAGTGGCTGGAGTCACTTGCACCACCACAATGTATGGCATCTGCTGATGTATACCACCAAGTTTGATGAAAAGGTTAGCAAGAAAAGAAACAATTAGTCTGTACTTGGTCTTATCACCTAGCTTAAAATTTCTGTTGCAACAGAAGAGGTTTTTTTAATGCAGTCAAGCCTGAGCTGGTATATATTGGCTTGGAGAACACAGTAAGTCACATTTTGGAAAACAGTAGTTTATGGATGGACTTACGTGGCACCACGGATAATTTCTTTAATTTTTCCTGCTGTGTTGTGGCAAAAAAGGGATACTGTGATCCATGAAAACCAGAAATATTTAGTACTGTTTGTAGGCTTCCTCATCAGGTGATGTCTCCTGTTCTAAGCTGGGCTGTAATGTGAGTTAAAGACTAGAAAGCAAACATCAGGATGAGGGGTGTCAAGAATTCAGAGTATTCAGATAATTTGAGAGCAGGGTGAGAGGTCAGTCTGAAGAAGACACCTGACAGCAGAGGCTTTTCCACCTGGCTGACAGAAGCTGAAGTTCAGCTAATTCAGTCTTGAAATAAGAAGCTGCTTTCTGGCTGCGAGGTCTGTTGATCATGAAAGCTCAAGCCTGGCCTGGACAGCTTGTCTTTCTCATCCCTTTCCTTTATGGGAAAGCATTCAACTCAAAAGCTTATAGCCAGCAACTTCACATTAAGACAATTAACAGACCTGAATTTCTCTGGAGATGATCAGGGCAGATTTCTTTTCATCTCCTCCCTTGCACAAGAACCGAAGGTTTCTGTATGCGGCTTCTTTTCATTGTTATTAACTGCTTTCCCCTGGAGCACAAGAGACTGGCCAGAGCAGGAGATCTCTTTGTAGGTGGCACAGAGAGTGAGTATGCATTGCCTTAGTTGGTTGGGAGGGAATTTTCCCTCGGTCAGGTTGGCAGGCTCTGTGGATCTTTCACCTCATATAGCATGAGGTGTGGTTCGTCTGCTAGGATCATTTGTGTACATCTCAGATGATTAATTCCTTGCCATTGCATGGCTTCCTCAGGTCTTGCCGATCCTGTGCTTGTAGCAGATAGTTTTCTAAGCAGAGAAATGCTTTTCCCTCACTAAAGTCTGAGCATCAACTAGATGTTTTGGTTAAAATTAATGGTCTGTGAATACACAGTAGGTGCATCTGGTATCCTTTTTGGCCTTAACTTTCAGGAAATGATATCTATATATGCTGTCTTGTTGGTTAAGGCTGGGGTGGTTATTTAGGAATGCGCCCTTTTCTGTTCTGAAAATGGCCTGACTCCCTTAGAGGTCTTGTTCTGACAGCCTGAGAAAATCTTACTCTCTGTACAGCAGAATTCCAGCTTGCTTTAGTTTAATTTCAAGCAACAGTCAACATACACAGTTCAAATTGTGCATTTCCATGTGTAAAAACCATGCAATTCTGTAGACTGATCTCAACTGAATGTCTGTACTGCCTGAAAGAATATCCTCCTCAATGAGCTTTCTGGCTCTGTATGGAAACTACCAGTGCAAAACTACAGGTAACTCACCTTAAGTAGTGTTCTGGTAGTTAAAATAGCTCAACAGCCAATGGATTCCTGTCTTGTTGTGTACTGGTACTAGAGGAACATCCTTTCTACAGTGACTTTTTCCATGTCAGTGAATACAACAAGGTATTCCTGAGTCTGAATTCTTTTTTCAGAAAGCATACAATTTAGCCCTTAAGTCTGTCTACTTCAGCAAAATAACAAATTCTGTCTTCAAAATACAGACTTTGCAGCCTCAGGGGCCCTGTGATATACATGACACAGAACCTGACCTGATCTATACACAAGGAAGTATTTGTGAATGTTTATGTGCATAAGATTATAGTATAATATGTATTTTAAGAAGCTTTTGTTCCACTGGAGCTAGAATTTCACCATACAGGTGTATATACAGGTGTGCAAAGACAATGTGTGCATGAAATGTTAAGTTGAAGTTCTGCAATTTGTGAAATATGAAGCAGCACCACAGAAACAGACATCATCTAAGCAGCAGCGTTTGATAGTTTTCTTTCACTTTCTGATCAAAACCAGAGATATTTCAGGGGGGGGGCGGGGTTTTGTGAAGAGGCCTTTGCAGGAACACCGTAAGTAATCAAGATTCACTCTGTACATATCAGGAGAAACTGTGGCACTTGCCTGTGTCTGGCTTCATCCTGTAAAGTAGAAAACAGCAGCAATTGTGCAACTCCATTCAAGTGCTATCTGTTGTTCCTCATCTTTCTTCTTTGCCCCCCCCCCCCCCAAAAAAAACCTTTCAAATAAAAATAACTGAAAAACAGAATACTGTATTTCTAAGCTGAGTTGTCCTTAAAAATTCGAATGAGTCATTTAGATAACATTCACAATACCAGCAGCTCCAGGGCACTTCAGAGAATATGTTTCAGCAGAGAGACATTTGAAACAAAAATTGTAATGTTCTAAATGGAATTAGATGAGCAAAATCGTGTCATACAGAGATGAAATATAAATAAGTGCTTTAAGCCCACCCCATGAAAAATGTATGTGCTTTTTGAAAAGCACTTTTCTTCTGCAATGTTTTAATTTCTGTAGAAACCAGTGGTTGGTTGTGAGTTGTTTTTGTTGTGTTTTCTTTTTTTCTTCCTAGTGCATTCTCCCAGAATGTGCTTTTGCCACTCCATAAAGCCTTCTTTCTACTAAATGTCTGTCTCTCTATTAAGCCCCCAAGGAACTGTACAAGCCAAAGGCAGATGGAAACAATAGGCACTCCGTGTTCAAACGTACAACCTACAGAAAGTTCATTTGTCAAAAGTCTGAGGAACACTTCCAAGGAGGCTGCTTCATAAACAACATCCACATGGGGCAGATCTGACTTGTGCTACCACTTTTCATGCATACATTCCATAAGAATTTAATATGATTTTTACTCTTCAATTAATAGTTAAAGCAACATTTACAGAATCTTGTTCCAAATTCCAGTCTCATTTCTTCTTTCCTTCCCCTCCCATCCTACATTTTAAGTCTCTTCGTCTTCTACATGCACCGACTGCTTTCCTTCCTTTTACAGAAGATTTATCCTAACCCCTCTATTAAGAGAAAATCAGTCTCAGACTTCTCAAACTCTTTATTTTCTTAGACTTTTTGAACTCTATATTTGTACCTGTTGGAGTTGAGATCCTTCACTGGTGAGTATGCAAATCCCACCACAACATCAGTCTTTGAGACATCAATAACTAATGCCAGTATTATTGTGTTGACTGTTAATCTTACCTTCTGACTCATGCCTGGAAGACAAAAGTTACTCTGGTTGGTGTAGTCTAGCAGGCAGCATACCCTCCTTTTTAAAGCTTTCATTACTTATGGTAAAGGTTTTCTTTCATTCCTTGGCTTTGTATTAATTAAATATCTTCAATGTGATTAAGATGCTGATTCTCTAAAGTCGTGAAATCACTTTGGCTCCCATGGACTTCAACAGTTTCCCTGATCAGACTCCAAGATTAGGGGCAAGGAAAAGAGGGAAGACTTTGTTGATATCTAGATATAGGAACCCTGCTTTGAGTACCCATCATTATGTGAACTTGTTCAGGAGAAATCCAGAGCTGAGACTAGCAGAGCTGAAAAGATATCAGCCAGCTATTCTACCCAAGCATGTTCTGAGTACACAGATTTTCAAAATAGGCAGCTGATTCAGAGGGTTCTCATCATATAAATGGTAGTAACCAGTTTCTGTATTAGGCCAATTGGAATTTAGCTGGGACACCCAAATTCTGTACCTGGTGCTTAAAATAGCAGGTAGTAGTTTCTGGTGCCAAAGCAAGATGATTAAATTGTGACATTAGAAAATTAGCAGGCCACCAAATGCAAGATTCAGTTTTGATTCTGTACTTAATGGCCATTTATTGCTCTGCAAAATAATGAAGTGTTGCAAAGTGACTTGAAACTAGAGGTATATATTACACATATTTCTATACATAACCTAGCACTAAAAAAATGCATAACCAGTTCTTATCCTCTGGATTTCCAAAACAGCATTTGCAAATAATAGACCTGAAAGAGTAAAAACCACCCCAGAAGAGTGGAAGCTACTCAATGGAAGCTTACCATGTGACAAAGAAGATCATCATTTCTGCCCAAGAGATATCAAATTCGCCTGAATGAGCCATTACTGAGAACTTGGATTTCTTCCTCTCCTGAAGAGCATGGAGGTGCAGGGGTGTGAATGAGCATGAAGCCAAGGGCATGTTGACAACTTTGGATAGGGTTTCTCCAGTGGAAGTACTTGCCTCAGGCACTAAGGTCACCAGTAAATTTTTGTCTGTTAGGACTATGGAAGTTGTTGGCTTTCCAAGGTTTGACCAGTACAAGAAGAGAAGTTGCAGCCTGATCCATGTGTAATGTTGGGTAGAAGCACAGACTGGATGTGGTTTTTAAGTGGATCCGGGTCTCCTCATGGCAGCTGCTAAGTGTGTTTATGGCTGTCACGGGCGCTTTCACCTGCCAGACTTGGGGCCAAAAATCTCCAACTGTAAGATGCTGACGCAGTCTGTGTGTTTCATTGCCCTCTGGTGGCGTGTCCACCAGAGCAGGAGGCTATTGCTGCTCCCAGTTGCAGGAGTCTGTGCTGCTTGTGTAAGAGAAGAAGGTGCTACAAGAAGCGAAGAAAAATCCAGCAAGTATCAGTCAGGGCCTTATTTTTTAGGAATTGTTGTCTGCTGTTGCTTTAGTTTATTGCAAGGGTTGTGAAAGAAAAACAGTGGGCTAAAGTCTGCTATCAGTTATTCCTGTGCAAATCCAGACTTCTGCTGCAGCCAGACTCAGCAGTCTGGATTTATACCTGTGCAAAAAGAGTTGGAAACCGGCTCAAAAAGATAGGGAAACCTCTAAACTGCTTGACTATTACTATGGCAAAGTTGTGAGTTTGCCCTTGCAGCATGGAGGTAGCCTCTTAGAGCACAAGGAAGAAAAGAAAATTCTCAGTGATAATCCAAGGGCGTTCCGTATGCTATGGTCACTGAAGGCAATATTCAAGTGGGCTGAATCTAGAACCTCTTCTGTAATAGTCACCATCTGGACTCTGAGGCTGGGCACCTCACCTCCAGGGTGCCGCAGCCTTATATCACTTACAGCCTTTGACACTTTAAACTAGATTTTAGAAGAAAAGGTCATCTGCCTCTTTCAGTTGTGCTGGCATTAGTACAGTCAGTCTATATTTACACCTATGGATCTGCTGGCTGAGATGCAGGAGAATAATAGCATTATACTGTAAAACATTACTTTTTCATTCTTGCTAGAAATGGTTCTGAGGAGAAAAATACTCTGAAAGGGAGTGATGGTCATGGAACCAGATACTGTAGCTTTTGTTTATGTTGGTTCCTTGACTTCAATGCCTGTCTACATATTTATTATGGATCATTTGCATGTCTGTGGTATTTTTATAGGTGGGGAAGAAGTCAAATCTATTTAAGTGTGCTCCCAGGAATAGGTCTTTACAACCCATGGCAAAAGCATGGTATGAAGTAATCCTGTGAAACAATGCTTTTTCCACTTAGGCTGGAAGTTTTTTGTCTCCCCAAGGTTATTTGTTATCCGAAAGAAGTCCAGATCAGGAGAGGCAATGGAGAATTTTCTTTGTGGATTGTTTGTATATCAGCTACTTTTACTTGCATTTGTCATGGAATGTATTAAAGTAGTCATATTGCAGAGTCCACATAGCATGTCAGCTTTGAGACAAGCACTCTGAAATGTGCTCACAGATGATAAATTGCACACTATGTCAACTACATCTTTGTCATGAGATTCTGTTTTCTATTTATAGTTGAAATGAAACACTTGAGAAAATTCTAAACCAAAGCAATTTCACAGAAATCTCGTAAATTCTTTCTTATGTGTATATCAGTGAAAAGACCCTCCTGTGCTATCTCTTTGCTCTGTGGGATTCCAACAATCAACTTCTGAGATCAAAGTAGGATGCTCTCAAGATTGTGAAACTTAAAATGTGTCCATGTAATCTAGCTGGTGTGCCTTTGGAGTATGTTCCCTTCCAAACATTGAGGAGAAAGAGCACATAACCATAGCAGAGTGCAAATACATACAAAATTCGATACAGTTTTTGGATCGAAACCCATTATCTCCGTAAGAGAAGAGATTATTTAGTTACTTCTCTGGCTTTTTGTGCTAGTTTTGTTTGAAGCTGTCTGTAAAGTACTTTGCTTTCACCCTCTTTCCAGGATGATTCTTTTTCATTTATGCATCTTAAACACATAATCTGCTGCAACAGAGTTGTGGGTAGCAAAAATTGGAAAAAGGCACTAGCTGTGCTTTGCAGTTAGAAATACTGCTCTGGTTTGTTGAGGTTTGTTTTTCTTTTTTCCTCTGATTGCAGCAGCCTACTTTAGGAAAAGCGTGTCTGGATAGCAGCAATGGTGCACTTTGATGGGACTAAAGCTCACACTGGCCTGGACAGAGCAGGATATTCTGTAATCTGCTGAATGATTATTTAAGTTAAGTAGGCCTTGTGATGGCTTCTTTCTGTGTGGGCACTCACATCTTCATGGACAGAAAGCACAAGGAAATTTCTCAGAGAGAATAATCCAAGCAAGGATGGTAAACTATATGCAGGAGAGAGGAACTGGTCAGTATCCTCTGTACAGGATTCAAGCAAGAGCTTGCTTGAAAAAGAGCTTGTAACTGTCTGCATGGTGAACAGAGCATTTGTCCAGGAAGATCCAGGATCCAGATCTCTGAACCGCACATCCTGGGGAAGCCTGGAGCAAGAGCACATTACAGCTTCCTTGCAGTTGTGGAAGTGGTTTTGTATGTGATACCAATAGCAGTGTTTTCATTTCTGTGGCCTTTGTGGCTTTCCTTTACTACTTCTGGGCTTCTCAAAGTATGCTTTCTACTCAGTTCTCCCTTCTTAAATCTAAGAGGCGATTTGGCAGTTTATTCCAGATTTGTGTGTACATATATATATAACTGATTTGAAAAGCAGTTCTAACTTGAACACTAGAATGGCCTGTGAACCTGAGGATATTGATACTTGTTCAAAATATGTGTTCCTACTTCTGACTCAGCTTTAAAACTGTAGTTTTAGAAGTAGGGAGGTCTTGGATTTAAATTCCCTTCAGCTCTGTAACCTTAGCCATCCATTTATCAGAGTGCCATGATCTAGTTTATAAGTGCATATGTGGGGCATTAACTGACAAAGAAACCATTGCAATATCAGTGTACCAAACTGGAAAGGTTGACAGTTACTGAAACTCAGTTTGACTGGAAAGGTAATTGATGGTATTTAGCAACATTTTTACAAATAGTGAGCTAATAACTTCTGCCCTGTCTTGCAAGATGCAGCATCAAGTGTCTTTCTTGAAAAATTGTCTTATGAAGGAAGAGTTTCCTTGTTTGGAGTCAGTACCATAAAGACTGTTTGGCCTTTTTTTATAATTTCTTTTCTCTCCTCCATCTCTCCTTACTCATCTCTGGCTCTTTCCTTCTGTTCCTATTCGATACACTTGCTCTGTGCCCTCTTCTTTCATATTTCGGATGACTTTAGAAAGTGAACCTCCTTCCATGGCACATTGGGTTTTCTCATACTGTCAGTTTTCTGCCAGCATTATGTTTAATCAGGCAGTTTCCTCCTTTGCAACTGGTCTGTCCTGTTTAACTAAATCTTTTCACCCAGAGCAGCAATAGTGTTTTGCTTAACTGGTGTGTTGGCACAGATTACTAAAGATATCTGTCTGGATGCTGATGTGATATGCACTTGGGTCAGCAGCTTTAACTTTTACTAGATGGCTTTGTTGTTAGCTTGTTTCTTTAAAATACTTGACTGTTATATTTGCAGTGATGAAAAATAAGCTAACTAGCGTCGGGCTCCAAAACTGTTGTGGGGGGAGGGTTACCCACTTGAAAACAAGCAAGAAGTCTTACAAATATTTGGACTGATTAATTCACCAGCTTTTCTTTACAGAGCTCTATTGTGCTATAAAGCCATTCATTGATCAACAGAGTACGTTGCCCATTTAGTTACTGTTCTGTATCTTGTGTCAAACAAAAGACATTGCCTCCTACAACAGTAACAGCTGAATATTTTCACTGCTCATGCAGTTTCCTCTTCTAGCTGCTAGATCATCAAAAATTCTAATCAACTCTGATCTAATGCAAAGTACTACATGGCATTCATCATCTGTTTTAGCCTTTAATGCACCATACAGGTTTTAATCAAAGGTATGCAACCATTAGCAAAAAAGAAAGACAAGAATTATGATGGTGTCCTAAGCAGAGCTTTTAAGCCAACATCACAGGCAGCAGATAAGTTCACCTCCCCCTGCTGAGTAGAAATACAGGAGAGTAAGATGGGTCTTTTTCAATATAATTGCAGGAGAGCACCACTGAGGTTTCAGGGCCATGACTTCTGTTGTTTTCTCTCATTACTAACTACTAAGACTTACTTGCTTGGCTTTCCTGAATATTGAAAACAAATGTTGGCCCTGTTGCCTTGGTGTGGGGGGGCTGCTGGATCATCTACTCAGTTCAGCGTCTGCCTGTGTCTTCTACTGTTGCCAGAGGGAGCCAAGGGGATTGGCAGTAAGAGTCCAGCGCCTTCCTTGCGGCAGACAGGGCTTTGGGCCTCTCACCTCCTCCTAAGCAAACTCCATTAGTCACCTTTCCTCTGTTCCTTAAATGCAGGACTAGCGATGTCACTGTTGGATTCTGAGTAGAATTAGATCCGTGTGCTCTTCTTCCATGCATGCAGCAAACTTACCCTGTTTCTCCTGCATTTGGCCTCTATTCCAGCACCTCTTGCTTCCCTGCTTGTTTAACCAGAGACATCCATCCCTAACAGGATGGTGAGCAGCCTCCTCCTGCCTTTTCCTGACTCATTACTCACAAAGCACCAGGGTTTCATTAGACTGTAAGGATATGTATCCTATACCACGTCAAGCAGTTTCTCCTCCTGCTTCCCCACCCACACCAGCCCAGTAAATCAAAGCCCAATAGCAACCAGCCACTAGCATGGTGTCAGCCTTTGAATCCAGATTGGCATGAGGAACAGGCACAGGTCCATACTGCAGAATTGTTTAATTTCTGCCTAACTGAGGAAAGGGTGAAAGTAGTCTTTCTGGGGAGGGGAACAGGCTGTGGACACAGTAATGTTATCTTTCTCCTACCACGTGAACTCACAAGTGCCACCTTGCTGGAAGTGGCTCAGGTGAAGGTGGCAGACCTGGCACTCCCTTATGTGTCCTGAACAATCCTATCAGATTTGAGGGTTCACTGCCCTAAGAAAACAACAGTTGTTTTCTCAGCCTTCCCCATTGCCCACTTCTTCCTTGGTTCTGGTGTTGGCAGAGCCATTTCAGGTCCTGGCTTAAGAAGAAGTGGTTGTGACCTGTGCCAGCTTGTAGCGTTTCCTTGAAGCCATGATGGCAACACGGAAGGAAGCTACATATCATTCTTTGGCTGTGCCCCATATAGCTGGTATGGGCAGAGTGGGGAGCTGACAATTACCCAGGGAGTCACAATTTAAATGAGTGATCTGGAGGCCTTTGGGCTTGTGAATCCATGCAAATGGTGTCTGGGTGGAATTCCTCCTGAGGCCAGCTCATGCGGGGTATGAAGTTTGTGAGCTATGTTGACTTTGGGGTATGCAGGAGAATTTCCCCATGCCATGGCAAATGTAGAGAACTTTCTGTGAGCTCAAATCCCCCTTATAAATCATTACTGCTAACTGGAGCTGGCTCTGGTCAGACATTAAAAATCGGCCTTTCTAATGTGTTGTCTGGGGGCCGATTCTGCTCGTGTACTTTGTTCATTGCGCAGCTGCCAGTGGGGGACGGGGCTCAGGAGGACTCGATGTGTGCTCGCCTGCATCAGCTCCTGTGTTCAGCCTCCTGCCAGATAGAGGTCCCAGGCATGCCTGGGCTTTCACACTATCAGAAACCCTATGTAAATAGCTGGCTTTGATTTCCACATGGCCTTTAACGTGCAACATGTGCGTCTTTTAATGACCTCTGGCAAAAGCTTAATTTGGTTGGGGATGGGAGGAATGGATGCTTTAAATCTACCTGTGCTTCCTGTGTCTGGCCTGTGCCCAGCTATGCATGGGAGCCAGAGATTTTCCACAGCACCAAACAATACGATTATATTTCCAAGTTCCTATTTAACTAGGCTAAAAAATAAACAAGTTCCTGTTGTTTTAACCCAGGTAGGTCATTTGCTTCACCCAATTTCCAAGTATTGGTTCATCATTTCAGTGTATTGTTGAGGGGTTCCAGAGGTGGATAATCAGCAGCACAGTGTTGTAAGGATCTGGTTCCAGGTCACAGACAAGTAATGAAAAAACAGCAGTCACTGAGGATTTGATTTACACACTGCGATGACTATGTGATAGCCCCTTTTGTGAGGAAGAAACTGTCCCTCTGGAGACCACATTCTAACCAGTAACAAACATTCAAGCTCCCTGGTGCTTCAGATGTCAATTATACCAAAGCCTCTTATTGTATAATGCAGGTCTGTTATAATAATACTGTCTCAGGCAGCAATAATAATGTTGAATGAATTTTCAAACAGTGGAGATGGGAGGGGGAGGTTGATCAATGCGGCACTAATGATGGCCTTGTCTTTCACTGAAATAATTGTGATAGGGTTTATAGCACTTCCTTCCTATACCACGCTGTGCAGCAGTGTTAGTTTACTACCTGCTGTTATTGCTTTTGTATAAAAAGGTGTTAAAAAGAAACGTCTGTCAAGTTTTAAGGCTGTGAGTCTTTTTTAATGCAGCAGGGTTGTTCTAGCCAAGATGGTCTGAGGATATGAGAGGTATAATGCTCACAGGGAGAAGTGAAATCTTTTATTAGACGCACTGACACAGTGAGGAATAAAGAAGCTTTTGGGCTCAGAAACCAGTAGTAAGGTCCCAATTTTTATAGCGGATTACTCATATTTTATCATAAAGGTGCCATTGGAAGGTCAGATTTTTTTTCAAGTGGACTCATTCTGCTGCTTGGATATACAAAGGTATCTGCTTTGAGAGGAAATGTGAGTTCTTGAACATATAAGAGTACAAAAGAAAAGCTCTTTGACACTCTAGGAATTGTTTCTGTTTATGTGACCCTATTTCTCACCTGATAATTATGGGGGATCTTCTCTGGTATTCCACCATGTGTATAGCATGCATACTGAGACCTGTTGGACCTATGGGAAGTCATGTTCTCGTGTGTTCCTGAATGTTGGTGGAGAAAGCAGAGAAAACTCTGTGAAGGAGGAAGATAACAGTATAATGGAAGTTTAGTGTTGGGGGGTGTGTTCGTTTTGTTTTGTTGGGGGGGGGAGGGGGATTGTTATATAATAAATTCTGACATTTCCTGCAGTATTTCAGAGTTACTTTATTTCTAAATATGCTGGAATGATGAATTCCATACTTTTTTTTTGTGAAGTGAGCAAGATTGAATGAAAATATAGCTGGAGTCTAATGATAAAAATCCTCTCTGTTGAAGCTCTTCATTACAGTACTTTTCCGAACAGAAAAGACGAACTGCTTTTGCAGTGGCACAAGTCCAATCTCAAACTAGAATCAATTGCTTTGCCAACACTGAACACAAAGGATGTTCATTGTTTGCAAACTGAATTTTTCTTAGTGCGTGTGCAAAACCAATGATCAGATTATTATTTTTTTCCTTTAGAGAAACCCCTGCAGTGAAAAAACTGCAGCTGATTCTGTGCTTCCCATCCTGGTTTGCAGAAAGGCTTCTTGCTTCACAGTGTGATTTCTTCATAATAGCTGCATGACAACAGTATGCCAATATTTTGAAAAAAACAATGTCCTAAGTTATAACGTGGTTGCTTATGTTAGCTACTCACTGCTGGGTTTTTGTTGTTTTTTTTTTTTTTTCTTGAGGAAATAATTTTTCTTTTGTTCATGCTCTTTTGAGGCTCACCTTGCTATGTATAACCAACCTTTTTCCATGTCTGTCTCTCCATCTATGTATATAAATTTTGACAGGAGTAGAGGGACCTTCCCAAGCCTGTCCTTCCTGCAACAAGTAATTGCATTGTATTATGCTTAGCATCAATCATGTTAAAAATGAGGAAAGGATTTCTTCCCTTGTTATATTTATGCAATATCTGCCCCACATTCACTTTTTCCCCTGAAGATTATGACCTTTTTTTCTAATATCTAAACATATTTCTGGCTGACTTCTCCCTATTGCTGTGCCAACATTGTTTTTGCATTCGTCTTTCCTCCTATTATATACTTCCTCCTTGGTATATTTGCAGAGAGTAATCACATCCCTATCCATGTCTTCTGATGCTGAGCCAGCATGTGAAAATATAAGGTCGTTATGGGGTGGCAAAAACTCACCCAGACACTCATGTTTAATCCACACAGTGGATATGGCATCTGCCTGGAGTCATCCTGACTCTGCAGCATTTTGTCCCTTAGGGACTGAATCCCAACTGGAGGCCAGTGATGCTAATTTTGCAAAGTTCTGTTCATTTATTGGCCATACCCATCCTGCAGAGCATTGCATGGGATTTCCTGATATGGAAAGCATCTCCATGTAAGAGCACAGGCTCTACATGTTCCATGGAAAACAGTCCCACTTGCTGACAAGAGAGGGAAAGTAATGTACATGCTGCATTAGCTTATGTAAGAATTGAAACTGCCTCATTTGCCTTTTTGAATCTCGCCTCCTTATGCAACATCTCCCAGTTGGCTGCCGTTTTCTCAGAAGCCTTTGCAGCTGACTGACATGTTGTAAATTACTCTGTGGTTTGTGGAGGTGTTCAGTATTGGTAATTTAAGTTGTACTGCCTGTTTGTTATTGGTCATGTGGCACAGTTTTTCTTCCCTGACTGAATGAGCTTAGCAGGTCAAAATTTTCTGTTGAATCCTCACAGGAAGTTATTTGAAAACTTTCTGCAGAATATGCAGAGTTAAAGATCTGCTGGCTCTTGCACATTTGCACTGGTATAACATGACCACAGAAATGCTGGTAGAAAGCTTAATGGGGGGCTGTTTATATAGTAGCACTAATTTGTTTTAGGGTATCCTACAGAAAATTACTTGCAGTATTCCTGAACAATCATGTCAATATATCAGCATAAAAACTCCCCTTGCCATTTGCTGATATGTATCTCAAGCTGACACGTGTCTCTTCTGATAGTATTAGCTAAATATTTAACCCAGGGCCGTAATGAGAATTTCTTTCCTGTGTGTTGTATATTCTCATATAGTTTCTGATATCTGGTGTTACAGGATATTCCCTGGTTCTCTGGGTAAGGTGTTTCACAGTATCAGTTATGACATTTTTCAAATACAAGAAACAGCATACATTTTGTGAAGCATTCTGCTTTGTCTCTATTCGAAGATTTTTTGCCCTGCTTGTTCACTAATTGGCAGCGCTGAGTAATTTGTAATCTGTCTTCCCACTGAACCAGTGAGTGTTCTGTGTGTGTATGCATATGTTTACAAAGGCTTAGGATTCATCTATGTGGTAACTAGAACCAAAGGAAATAACTGCATTTTAATTAATAATATTTTGATTAAGCTCTATTTGTAAACCCTAGTTTTGATGTAATTTAAGCTGATAAAAGAAATCACATTTAGCTGTACTGAAATGGCTCTGAAATCTGTCTCATGCTAACTACTGATGAAATGTTAAGGGTGTGATTTACAACTGATTTAATTGGGTTGGTTTCATTTACCGTCTAAACAAGCCCTTAAATGTTGGAGTGTTTACCACCTGTTGTGACTCCTACCTTACAGAGATTTTTTGTTCACTGACAGAAGAGTGTGCACTGTAATGAGAGAGGAAAAGAGGGCTATAAATGTACATCTCATCTTACACATGCTATTAAATTTGCCCCTGGAAAAATATGAAGATTTTTCTAGAATTTACAATAAATTTTAATATGTTGGTGGTGATTTCTTCTAGCTTCTGACAAACAGTGCATTTACTTCTCATCAGCTGGGAAAATTAATGTGGAAAAAGATTTCTTTATTGTAGTTGCGCTATATAATGCTAACTGCTCTTCTGCTGTTTCTGTACAGATCTAGGTCTTGTAACAGGTTGTGAGCAACTCTGATTAATAATCCTGAAAAATATGAAGGATTTTTTGAAATTTACTTGGGATGTTGGCTTTTTGGTGTTGAGTCTTTACCATAGTCTGAGAGAAAGATACAAGGCAAAAGGTCTGTACTGGAGAAACCCTGTGAGATATTTTGGTATAACCAGATTGGACTGTTGACACAAACAGTCTCCCTGCTTTTCTCATAGTCTTCCCTGGAAATGTAGTAAGTGGAGTCTTCCTTTGCTAATCTCCTGCAATAGTTCTGTCATATTTACCATACTGCAGAACAGATGGGTCAAAGGAGATGATCCTTCCCTTCCCTCAGTCCTGGTGACAGCCACCTGGAGTTCCGGATCCAGTTCTGGGCTCCCCAGTGTCCAGCAAAACATCATGAAGATGATTAAAGTACTGAAGTATCTGACATTGGGAGAGGATGAGAGAGCTGGGACTATTCACCCCAGACAAGAGAGAACTTGGGGCAGGTCTTACCGATGTGTAAAAATACTTGATGAGGCAGTGGTAAAGAAGACAGAGCCAAACTCTTCTCGATAATGCTCAGTGTAAGAACAAGGGGTAATGAGCACAAACTGAAACACAGGAAACTCAGTGTAAACATAAAAGACAACTTTTGTGGTATAAAACTGGTTGAATACTGGAACAAGTTGCTTAGAGAGATCGAGGAGCCTCCATCCTTTGAGTAACTCAAAACCTTACTGGACCAGCCTCTCTAGTTGTCCCTGCTTTGAGCACAGATGTTGTATTAGACAATCTCCAGAGGTCCCTTCACACCTCAGCAGTTCTATGAATCCATCATTTTTGCACTGTTGTCTGCTTAAGGTAAATTTGATTGTAGACTCTGGTAGATACTTTTATAGGGAAACGAAACTGAAACAACAACAAAAAAATCAGTCTGATTTAAACTGAGATCAGTCTGAACTTAAACTGAGATAGCCAAGGTCACCTATAGATTGGGGAAAATATGTGTAAAGAAATGCAGCAATCCAAAAGTAGGAAGTCATCCTCCTTTCTCCAAGGCATGTTTGCCCTGCTTCTACCATCTACTTCCTTCCTCTTCGACTCCAGGTAGCTCGCTACTTTGTCACTTCTCCTTTTTGATGTTCCACCCTGCTCTGCATGTTCTCTCTCTGCAATGCTAAATATAACCAGCCCATTAGGCTCACCATTTTCTGCTGGGCCAGCAATCACAATTAAAATGTCCCACATTAGAGTCTGATTCAAGCAGAAAGCCCTACTGGGACATGAGCTCAGTGGCAAAAGCAGTGACCAAGTTTTCAGTAGGATTTTCTCACAACCTTGTTGCATTCCTGAGATGCTGAGAAATTGGGTATCTTTAGGCACCAAGTCTTGTCACCTTATTCAGATCTTAACTTCTTTATTTTCTCCTTCCATTTTCAACACTACTTAGCTCCAAAGTCCCTGTGCTCTCTAGGATGCCATAATCTAATTACCAATTTCTTTTTTATTTCCCAGAGATTGTCAGAATTACAGATCCTTCTGCCTACAGACCACTGCTCAGCTCTTAACCACCTCCTTATTCCATCCAGACTCAAGATGTAAAAATGGAATATATTATTTGGGTGGAGGTCTGTGTTGCTCATATGCTGTCATCAGCGAACATCTCAAATTGCTTCTATACGTTGGTTTTCACAGCATTCTTCTTTAATGGCTTCCAGCACCTCTGTTTGGAAGCTTTAGTGGATTCAAGATGCTAGATTTAATCAGTAAATGGGTCTGTAAGACCCATGCATTTATTGACCTTCATGTAGTCCCTCTCATTAAGGTTGTTTGCCATCTTTTTGTACTCAGAAATGTCATGATTCATCTATAATGTGAAGAGTAACCTAGATCGTATCTGCCTACGTTGGACACATTCTCTGTTGTCCCAGTCTATCCCTCCTCTCCTTTTCCATTCTTTCTAACACTGGATGCATCTGTCATATATTTTCATTTACAATTTATATATATATATTATATAGCTATGCAGTTTATATTTGGTAATCTCTTTAAAACACCTTATAATTTGGTTTTTTCTCCAGAACGGACCCTCAGAATTTCAGAAAGCCAGACACAGCTTTTAGGATGCCAAATGAAGTCTTTAATTGGATGACCCATTTGTGCCTGCAAACAATCAGGCTGATTCTCTGTACAAACAGGTACCTTCTCATACATAGAGTGACAAACTATTAGTAGCATTACTTGGCAGTTTCACTGTTTCTTGGTTTTACAGAGGCCATTAAGAAAGAAACTAATTCAATTTATAATAGATTATGAATTCTACTGAAAAATAATCTGTCCATGTCCTCCTAATTCTCTGAACACTGAAGTTTAGTGTTGGTGTTAAAATAATACTAATTAAAAAAAAAAAAAAAAAAGAAGAAAAGAAAATGCACAAGTTTTTGGGGAGCAAGACCTCATTATGTTTGTAAAAGTGTGTGTATACTGCTGGCTTTAGGACATATCTTTGTCTAAGAGAATATGTTCACATTTTCGTGCTTTTAAAGGTTTTATTAATATTAGATAGGACATTGTGCCTAGCAGTATTGTCTCTATTTTGTGAGCCTCCTGAATCCCTTGGAATGTTCTCCAAGCTGATGAGTAGCTTCCCTCTACAACAAGAGCCCATCATCAGAGACTCCCTTTGCCATGAATTTTCTAGAGCCATCTAGAAATAAAAACTATAGTAGCTTAATCTCTTACTCGGACCCTAAAACCAGCTTGTTCTGTCAAGGTAATAATGTATAAGCCTTTGACATACATTTCGCTTCTTGTCCTTTTTGGCAAAGAGGAGGCAGGAAAATGTGGGTTGTTTTCTGGTGTTTTTAGAAACAGCAAGATTTATCATTTCATTTGGTAGCAGCTAGGTTTTCTGCTTCTGAAAGTTATACTGTGGGGAACATGCCCACTGACTAAATTGAAGCTAAATCTGTATTTCTTCCTCTTTGGGCTAGGCTATGCTACAGAAAGTCGTGGGGAGACACGCAGGTGGGGCATGCAGGTGTGAGGGCACTGAAGGTAAGACCCAAAGTGCAAACAAATCTTAGTGATAAAGCTCACTGAAAGAAATTATAAAGATTTTAGGCTTACACAGCAGTTTACATTAGGATGCTGATAGCAATTAGATTTTGCATCCCTATCACTTTATAGCAGATTAATTCACTTTTTTTTTTGTCTTTTGAGTGGAAGGTGTAATGTATAGAACTGAAAAGAAATGCTATACTTCTTGGTAGGACTGAAGACCCTGGAGAGAGAAGACCATGATTGCGATGTGGCATGGTATATGTAGTTAGGTACAATTGGCTTTTCCACAAGCTTCTTTCTGAAATCCCTCTTGGCTTTTAGTTCTCCTCCACGGGCAACTTGTAAACATTTCAGCACAGATTACACTGCAGTGAATCTCTTGCAAATTAAGTCCTATTTGTCCAAGTTAAATTCTGTTTCCAGAAATGTTTTAGATTTAGGACAATTAATTGCAGCAATGATAAAATCAAAGGAAGTTGCATGCAGAATGGGAACACTAGAGCAAAGGAATAAATACTATTGCAAATAATGGAGGCAATCATTGCCTGGCAAACGTAGCCAGAATTCTTCTGGACTAGAATCTATCCTGAACAATGTACTTAAGTTGCTTAAATCTTAGTTAAATCAACACATTTTGAAATTGCAGGAGGATTTGACTGTTTACATCATCTTTGTAGCCAATTGATTGTAACAGACTTCCCTCTGAAAAAAAGTATTTTATCTGTTTAAAGGCTTCTCCCTTCCTCAAAACACTTGTAATTCTATTGTTCTTAAAGCTATTTAATCATTTTAGCAAAATCAACATGGAAAAATGAATGAGGTCTGCCAATGGAAGAATGAGTTAGCAGGAACTGATCTGTAGAGAACACTTTTCTAAGAAGTATTATTTGTCTCATGTCTGTTGTCCTCTGCTAAACAAAAAAAACAAAACAGCCTACTTAAAATTTCTTTCAAAAGTGGAATAGAAATAATAAAAACAACCAATGCTCTCTGGAATGTTCCTGTTTGTTAGTCTCACAATTATAGCATCATTATCTGGATTTTATTAAATGTTTTTTCAGTGCTGGAATAATATTAAAAGCACAAACACACACCTATGCACAAGGTAAATGACATTATCCACGGTATAGCTATACTTTGTGGGTTTAAATATCAGCTTAAGTGAATAGGCAAAGTACTTCTTGTGAGCATATGCCTCTTCAGATGTCAGTATGGCTGCTGATGAATCTTCTGTTCGTATCTTCGCTAAAAATTGCTCCACTGCCAAGTTACACAGAAACATGAAGTCCTACACATGAGATGCAAAAAAAATATTTAGGGTTTTTTTTTTAATTTGGGTTGGTTTTGTGGGTTGGGGGGTTTTTGTTATTTTTTTCTGCAGGATAATTTCTGCTGATTCAATAAGGTTGTTGCTCTGGGTTGATGGTGTTGCGAGTCTCTAAAAAATCCTTCCAATGGGACTGCTTCTTTCCTTTGTCCTTCCTACCTTCAAATCCAACTAAGTCACTCATGCCTTTTGTGAGGGGATTTATGGTTAAAGAGCCTCTCAGGCTTGGAATTTGGCGCATTAGACTCCTGTCCACTTCCATATGGACAAGAGTAATGAGCTGCCTTTAATAAAAGGTGGTCTTCAGACTTTTTAAGGTCTACAAAACAAACCTAAATTGCTTGTTAATTTGAGGGAAGCTGTGGATGGCAAGGCTGTCTGCAGTTTTACTCTTTCTTTTAGTAGAGCTGTTTGATGCCAGGTAAAGAAACACTGCTCCTTCAGGAACATATTTAAATGATCTACTCCTATTTGGAAGCTGCCAGTTGCATAGTCAGTCTTGTGTTTCATGTACATCTAAATGTTTCATTGACTCGTGCCAAGAGATGGAAACTAGCCTGCTTGTTTTAATACATTCCTGATGATTTTGATGGAAAATCTAAATGTGTGAAGAACACAAAATCCTGCCCACTATCAGCCAAAAGGATACCATTTCACATTTGTTACTCCTGTGAATCAGGGGAAAAAAACAAACAAACCAAAAAACCCCAAACAAACAAGCAAACAAACCCCAAACCCAACAAAACAGTAAGAACAAGCTTTGGAATTAGAAAGAAACCAAGGAGGAAAACCTGTGGTTAATGTGAGAGCCATGCATCAGAGAGATCTTCCAATCTTACAGAATCATAGAGCAGCCCGGGCTGAAAGGGGGCTTGGAAGGTCCTTTTGTCCAGCCTTTCATGGAAGAGGGAGCCTAGATGAGATTATCTAGTACCTCCATAACCAGAAAACCAGGTTCTCTGTAAGGGGGAGAGCTGAGCAGTACTTCTTAGCCTGCTTCATCAGATTGTTGTGCTGGTGGCTTTTGATCTGGTAGTTACTCTTTTTTTATTGCATGTTTTTATATTAGACACTTAGCTTTTGTTTGTAATTAGACATTGTGATTATAGTATCCTTTTATATTACACTAGAGTTTTCTTTTAATGCAGAAATCAAATAAAAAAAACACTTAAAATACAGAAAAAGAAATTGCAACAGTAATGCTTGGGTCCGAAGGAGCAAAGAATCAGGAAAAACCAAGTTGTAGTTACTGCTTTTGGCTTCAGCAACACAGTTCATATTTTTTATTATCCTCCAAATTAGGTTTATTCATTTATTACAATTCAGTGAATGAATTAAATATAAAACCAATCCAGATTTTTAAAGACAGACATGTGTTGTAGCTAAACGCAACTTTTTTGTTGTTGTTCAAATGCTGGAAAACATTTTTCTTCTCAGTGCAAATGTTTTCTGAGGAAAGGGTTATGTGGGGTGAGGAGAGAACACTCAGGGCGGAAGAATAAGTAGTAGAGTATTTAATAGCACAGAGCAGGGCCGTGCTGTTCCTCTGTGGCAACATCCACACAGTGATCAGCAGCCTAACACCTTCCCTTTATCTAAGGAACAACACGTTTATTCCGCGGGGCCCCATCTGGGAGTTTGTTTCAGAACAGTGTTACCTTCCCCATGATAAGAATCTTTTCTTATGAAATTATTTTGGAAAAAGGCCATCTACTAGGGAAAAGAATAATAATAATAATAATAATAATAATGAATCCACGATTCAGATTATAAAACTTTGATTACTGCTCTCTTAGGAGGATGGATGAGGAAGCAACGGTCCAAGGAGCTGTCCCTGGAACATTTTAGAACAAGCTGTTGGGATTGACTGTAATGTCATGCAGAGGCTTGTTGTGTGAGGTATGCCACTCACTTGGCTCCCAGGGAATGAATCAGGTCTCCTTCACCAACCTTGGCTCCACGTGGTTCCTGAATGGGGTGTGAGTAGTGGGGAGGGAGATTCCTTCCTGATGCAAACACAATCGGCGCTTGGTGGCATCTAGTGGGTGGGATGATAGAGTGAGATAGAACTGCCCTGAGGAGGCAAGTCGTCAGCTGTTTGCTGTATCCAAGATGGTTCAAACTAAAATGGCTTTACAGTAGTTCGGTAGCTAGTACATCAGTGCCTCAACAGAAGCAATAGTGAAGAGATGACATCTTATCAGTCAGATACTAGTCTCACCTTCTACAAAGTCCCTGATCCCATTCAGCATAGAATTCTAAGTAATAGAAGATTTCAGCCCAAGAAACACTAAAAGTTGCATGAACTCTCATTTTTACATGATTTTGAAAACTGGTTTGATTCTCCCAGTTGCTTAAACAAGTATAAACCAGAAATAACTTCTGGAGTGATTGTGTTCCAGAGGAAGGTTTGCAAATGAAATAAATCCTCTACTTTGTTGGAGACCTGGGTGGAGGAGGACAACCATCCTCGTAAGTGCTGTGTTTGAAAGTGCACAGAAGATAAGATACACCAGCTGTGTTAAAACAAGCTATTTTCATCTCACACATACACCCTGCAATTCTACTTTTTAATTTCTAGGCAATCACACTGCTGGAATCTTTTCCAGCCATTGAGTAAAATATATGTTTGTCTTGCAATTATGTAAATAAGGTAAGTGGTTAAGATTTAGATCTAGAATAGTAATGTTAACATCATTGTCCCTTCAATAAACAGCAAGCAAGCTTTGGATGTAATGTTGGTTTTGCTCTATATGTGCCATGCCGCAGAAAACCACAGGCAGACACAGAGATGATGTGGTATCCTTATTGTATTTAAAACAATATTTAGCGGTGTAGCTCCTATTGCCTTTGCACGTGTTTGAAGGAAAACCCTGCTTCATCAATGGGAATGTGTCAGAATTTTGTAATGAAGCATGCTGTGTAATATATTTAAACACAGTCCAAATTAATTAAAGTGTAGTGGATGTGAAAGATACATGCTCAATGTGACATTTCAAATAGGGAGAAAATATGATAATGAGCTATTTCCATGTGTTGCCATCCTTCTGGTTAAATAATACTTCTGTTTTCAATGAAGCCACTGAGCAATAACATTCATTTTTGGAGTTCCACAGCGGTTAGAACTGATTGTATACAGGCTGTAATCATTATCCTAATTCTGCCCAGGAAACCCTCTCTCCCCACCATGGAGAAATTTGGAATAAAAAGTCTCGTTCCAGGAAAAAGAATTTCCAAATAATCCTGGGCACCAGATCAAAATATGAGCTCCAAATCCGCTCCTTTTTCTTAATAAGAATCAGCACTTTGAAAAATGCTGCTCCGTAAGGAAATAATTGCATTAGTCAGCCTCTTGGCACTGGCGTGGGCTGGAGCCTTCTCTTAAAATGAGGCCCAGCCTCGCCCTGCAGTGCATCCAAATCCCCCAAAGATGCAAATAGCCTCAAGACCCTTGGCTTTGTTCTTACAGGCAGAAAACTAAAACATGGGACAAAAGGACAGAAAGTGACCTGGAAACATAGCCCATCTAATGCTGAGGCAGCCTTGGGTAAGACAGGCATCCTTTTGTGTGCTGAAGAGTAGAAACCAAAATAGGAACTGGAAATAAGAGGTTATTGTTTCCATGCTATCCTTTACTAGTGGAGGATCTGATCACACAGATGCAGGGCCCTTACCTAACTGCATAGCCCAAAGAACTGGTGATATGTGATTATGCATTTGCCTCTTGATAGGATTATAGTGCTTATGATCAGGACAACTCCAATGCTCAGGCCCTGACAAGCACTAGCAAGATTGCTTAGATTGCTCTATGCTGGATAGTCCAGAGAGTAAGTCTATCTGCCTTTCACTTGAGGGATTTTTAGAATCACACCAAAATACTCCTTTTTACTAAGGCTCTGGTTGTCTGATTTTTAATGGTGAAAAGGCTGCACATCATTGGTGAAGGATGAAAGACAAGCAGGATGCATTACTAGCTATCAAAAGTGCAATGCTGGAGCCTTGATCTACAGGAACAGAACCAAGCCTTGCCGGGCACTGAGACATTATACCCTCCAAGAAACCATCTAAACTGACCAACACCCTGAAATTTACTGGGAGGTAGGTGTTGAAGTGTTTTTCACATGCCTGTATTGTCCTTACATTGTTTGAACTTGTCTATTTGAGTCCTCCACATCACCACTACCAGAACTATTTCCTTCCCAGCTGCTCTTCAAATAGACCAGTTGTAAGCAATGTAGTGGAGCCTGTAGTGTAAACTATTACAATTAGTGTGGAACAGAATGGACAACTCATTCCTTTGTTCAAAGACTACCAAGAAACAGATCTCTTTCCTGAAATGCAGGAAGAGTAATTTATTTCCAAGATAGTTGCATGCAAAAATTTGCATGTTAGCTCTGACGAGTTCTATTAAATACCTGGGAACTGAGTCCCTCAGTGAGGTTGATGAACAGGGCAGGCAGGCAGTGCCCACCCCCTGATCCTGCTGCTAATTGCTTTGTTGGCAGTGCATTTCAGGTCCTCCCTCTTTGGACTAATATTGTACCAATTGTTTTCTCCTATTCAGCTAAAGAACCAGAAGCAAATTTTCCTTTGTTGGCTGCTATTGACCTAGTGGGAAAACACTATGCAGATGTAGCTTTCAGTCATCATTTGAATATGGCAGAGGAGGAAGATACTTTAACCTGTTCGTGTTAAGACTAAATACAGGAATGTGCATGTGTCAGCAGGGAAAGCATGTGACCTCACTATGCCAAATCAGAGCCTGCCAGAGCCCTCACCACCCAGTATAGTCATGGATGGGGTCAGACTTTATGTGCTCAATCAAGACCATGTGCTCTGTGCTTTAAATACTAGACTGTGCTGGGGTTTTCTGCATTTAGATTTAGCTCTTCTGCTGCTGGAGCATTCTAGTATTGTGGTCTCAGGTGCTACAAGGTGCCTGAATAAAGAGACACCAACCTGCCTTGAAGATGGCTGCTTCAGAAAGAAACACAATGGATAAAGTTCAGACCAAAAGGATCTAAGCCAGCCTTGCTGCTGTGGTGTGCACCTGTCTGCCTGGCAGCCTGGCAGTGCCCAGCAATCACCCCGAGGGGTAGGAGTGCTGCTGGAAAAGGGACTGTCATGGGATGTCTTGTCATGAAGAAGGCAGGGTTAACCTCAGGTAAAATACACATGCCGTGTGTTTGGGAAAGTGTGGGATAATGAGCCAATAGTAAACCTAATGTCTTCTGTCACCAGAGAAAGAGTAACTCAGGAAGAATTTGTAAATTGGCAGAGGCATTACAGATGTCAGTGTGAGATGTTTATGGCATTAAGGGTGTGAGAGTTTAGTACTGGTCTGAAATTTTCCACCAAGGTGTTTTTTCTTAAGGGAAGATTATGCAGTAGTTTTCAAAGGGATAGAATTTTGTGTGAGAGAGACTCTCACCCTCATATTCAGAGTGTGCTAAGTGTGATAATGGCATGTATGTACCTGTCCTTCCCAGTCTTCTCTTGCTTCCCAGTACCTGAGCCATAAATCTGAGATTTAAGTGCTGCATGCCCCTTTGCCTGTTGCAGATCAGACACTGATAATTCACTACAGCATTTTCTGTATGTTTGGCCTTGTGAACAGGAGTTGCACTGTCTCAGGCTGAATGACAGCTGGCCCCCTCTGGCTTTGATAGTTCAGAGATGTCTGTTTTTTACCAAATGGAAAATATGAAAAAAAACTTGTCATGGAGTACTTGGAAAACTAGACTTGCTTCTGATCAATGCAGCTATCCCTGGCAGAGGGATGGTGGGAGTTGATTGAACAGCAAGAAGAGAAAATAGTGGGTTGCAAGACAAACCCAAGAAAGCTGTTTGATGCAGCAAAGGAGAGAGAGAACTGGTGGAATGATGCATGGAGGGAGTAGCGTGCAAGAGTAGAAATAACATATCAGGTAGCAATGTTACTTTGAGGAAGAACAGAAGTGCCAGCTCCACAGATCGACAACTCAGACTATCTAAAGAAACTTGCCCTGGGAGAGGTTTAGACAGAAGCAACCCAGTTCTCTTGCATTATGCTTCCAGAGTGGGCAAGAATGGCACTGAACTGAATAAGGCCCGTGGGAGCACAGAAGGCAACTGTTGATAGAAACCTGTGTGAGAGAGACGAGGACCCGGGCAGAGCTGCTGGGTTCAGAAAAGGGAGGATTGAAGAAGGGTGCAAGGACAGCTGTTAATTTGGAACATTCTGAACGTGGGGTAGGATCTAGAGACTGTGGGAAGGGCACAAAATGGGTGAGACTGTAAGGAACTAAATCTAGCTGGGAGGGGAATGGGAATAAATAGCACAGGACCTCTGGTTAGTAAGGGAGTGAGAGAGAGGACATGATATCTAAAGAACAGGCAGAAAAGAGACAGAAGGAGGGGGATTGCCTTTCTAATTACGGGTATCTGTAACTTTCCTGAGATATAATGGGCAGAGGATGACTAACAAATGGCTGAGTCACTGAAACCATGTGACTGAGATTCTAAATTCATCTGCTAAGGGGCTTGAATATTCACATAAAGCTTAGAAATTTTCCTCTAATACTGTTCTGGTGCAGGTGATCCTAAACCTCCTATACCAAAAAAACTTTCCAGCTGCTATTTGGAAATATCTATCTCAGTAAATTGGTCAATATTCATGTTGGCAGGCAAGTATATTACCTTATTCCTCCACTGCTGGTGGAGAAAGCCACTTTTGGCCAACTAAAAAATGGTCCATTTTTATCCATAGAACCTTCTACAGGGAGCTTTAAATGGAAGGTTGTTTGAGCCTTCACCATAGCAATTTGGTAAATGATGTTGCTTAGAGTCAGAACAGTGTTCTGCCAGCCTTTGTAAGACAATTTATTACCACTAACTGTCTGCTACTTGTAGGATTTTCAGATACTTGATGTTTCATGAAATAAGGAGAATGTGTGTCCTCTGTTTCAAGGTGCTGACTACTGGAAGTCTTTATTTCATGCAACGTTAATGTTGGCAAAAATTGGTAGAACCATCAAAAGAAGTTATTTATCCCTTCCACTCACCTTCCTCCTCCCATGTGACTTAGATTCAGGAACTGATGTAGGTTAAAATTATCCGTTGTCCTGGCCATCATCTGATTAATCAGGTACAATCATAGTTTCCTGAACTATTTCAGATAATATGTTTAGAGGAAAGATATAAATGTGAAATTCACCCCCCCACACGCACACACTGCTAAAGAATGGGATAATTTATTTTCTTGATAGCAATTACTGAAGAAATAGAGTCTGATGGAAACCAGGATTAATGTCCCTCCCCAGCTGAGCTGGAGTTTCTGTGCACAGTTAGGGAGATTTGGATGGCAGTGAGCTTTTGTGAGTACTGTTAGATTAATGAAGTTTCCCTTCTTTTGACTTAGCAATCTCTAGTTTACTTGAGATGAGTGAGTTGACTCACTTTTCCCTTACCTTTTTGCCATAACGGGCAATAAAACAAGCAAGCTGGCTACTGAGGGCAAATCTAGAGCACGCAGGCTTTTAGCCTCAGGTCTAGGACATTAGTCACACGCAAATTGGTGATGATAAATCAGTGCCACCTGGCTCACTAAGCTGCCTAGGAAATCACCAAATGAAAACATGATTTTTAAAAGTACACAATTAATCCCTCTCACCATAAGGAAACTGTCCCAACTTCCGTGTTTAGCAGCATTTTTCAGAGCAGGAGCTAGACTTTTCCACAAGGTTCCCCTGGAAGTTCCAAGGGGTTACCTGTCTCCTAATCCCTCATTAGTGTTCTTGCATCCCTTTTTCCTAATAACCAGAGAGTCCCAGCATCTGATGCTTTTATGAAACAGAGAGGAGGTGGTTCTGATTCTGTTTCTTTGTAAAAAGTTATACTGTCTCAATTCCTTGGATGGTACACAGTGCTCTGAGCTTCTGCCTGCACAGTAACTGGTTTTAAACATTTCTGTTTAATCAAGAGTGAAGTAAATGTCAGAGATTCAATGTTCTAGATCAACAGTTTCCAGCACTGATACATCTTAATCAAGCAATTAGGTGCCTTTTTTTTTGTTATTGTTTGGTGTTTTCCAAGCTGGAGAAGGGAACAGATTTGCTGCTTTGCTCTGATGACTGCTAGCAGCAGTGTTTGTTGTTAACAGAGACATGTACACCTAACCACCAGTTGGCAGGTGTTAACACTTTGTTACTCGCTATTCCCACATGCTGAGGATTGTGGGAAAGCTGTCAAGCTCTCTGTCTTGTGTAACACTCAGCTTTTACAATAACAACAACAACATCAACAAGCTCTGAACAAATTCAGAAGCTCTGTAGGAATGCAGTGATGCAGCACTAGCAAGGGAAACAATAGGATGGATTTTCCTGGCTTTGATGGGAGGTAATATGAGGCTTTGTGGAAAGTTTGAGATGTTTCCTTATCTTAGCTTGCAAGCAGGTAGATGGAGACTGAGTGCTCTTTTTTTTCTCCTTTCTTTTTTAATTGGTGATGTTGTCTGATGTTTAGAAGAAACCAAGAATGCATTGCGTGTGCCCCAACATTTCTAGTCTGCCTCTGACATTTGTACTTGCCCATATTCAGGAAAGAAAGCTATGAATACAGCATACAAACAGAGAAAATAGCACAGAAAAGGATAGGAATGGTTTGGGGTTTTTTTTGGGTTTTTTTTTTGGGGGGGGGGGGGTGGGAGGGGTGGTGACTGGTAAGCGAGAAATGAGAATTTTTATTAGAATAGTACAACCCTTCTGGCAAGCTCAAATGTGCCCAGAAGAAAATGCCCTCTGTGAACTTTAAGTATTATTAAAAATACTTCTTTTTCTCTTTTGCTTGCTGTCATTCAGGTGCTCAAACATACCCTGACTTTGCAGCCACAAGGTCATGGTTTTTAGTTGAGTAATCCAAAGAATTGATTTATTACTGAAGAAGTGAGGTTTGATGGATTTTTGATTTACATGAAGACAGAAAAGGAGTGGGAGGTGCAAGGCAGCTGCAGATTGGAGTACAAAGCAGAAACTCAAAAGAGCAAATGGGCCAAACCGTGCAATGGATTAGGTGAGCAATCACTTTATATGGATGATTTTAATAGTGCTGTGCTGCATAATTGCACCCCTTCCTCCCAAACAGCATAATACTGATTGTTTCTTGAACCTGCAGAATGATGCTCTGAGTGAGGAGAGATTTCAAGCATTTGCTTTTTGATGAGAGTATTTCAGATGAAGGGAGCATGATCAAAGGAGGGATCATGGCTTTTCTGGCATGTAGGCTACGGCTGGGCTGCCTTTTGAGCACAGTTCCAAGTTTGGGGTCATCCTCCAGTTCATCTTGCATCCAAACTGAGCACTAGCTTTGGATCAGCTTTATGACATGGTAGGAAAGAAACTTATCCTTGCACTGTGGATGGGCTGGGTTCAGGATAGGGCATTTCTTGAGATACACTCACGATGACTTGAATCCGCCAATGCCTGGCAAACACGAGGAAATATTCCCTGGCAGGTGGGTTGGCCAAGTTCTTTCCCGGGAAGGTTCCTGCTGCACAGCAAGGATGCTCCATGAGATACGGAGGAGGTTGAGCAGCAGGATCTTAACAATACAATTGCACAGTCATATTTTAGTGGCCTGCCCCCAGGTTTGTGTTACACAAGGCAGCGTTGACACGCCTTGAAGACTGTGACTTTCAAGTTAATTTTAATTCTGGAATACAGGTTTGAGGTTAGTCAAAATTTAGGGGCTTAATGAAGTGGGATGTGCAAGACAGCTGCAGAAATGAATGGATGAAATCCCCCGTGTTTTGCATTGGGTGGGATTCCAGTGGTCTCTCCTGACTTCACAGATCCCTGAATCACTTGCAATAAGCACTTTTTTTTAATGGACTTCACATTACTTTCTCGACATGAAAATCATCCCTGTACCTGTGCACTGCTTTAAAAAGCCTTCGTGCTTGCAGAGCCACCTCCTGCAAGCTGGTTCAGAAAGATTTGCCTGCCAGACTTGGGGGTCAGAGGGAGGTACTGGCATGCATACATCTGCATGTTGTATTTCCTAACTTCAAATTTCTCTTAAAAATTTATTTGCTCTTGCTTGGCCACAGGAAGCCAGTCAGGGGAGTCACTAACATTGGCAAGATCAATATGTAGATGAAATATTAATAAACATATGTTTTGTGTGGGCATGGTCCTGAATTTGTTCCTGCACATATTAAAGGATACTTTTGTCTTTTAAAAACCCTAGAGAGAAAAATCTTCTCACTTAGGGAAGCCATGGGGAAAGTGAGAGGAGAGAAGACTGATAATTTAATGAATGGGACTCATAAGGTAGGTTTGACTTCCACCATGCACCCTCTGTTGATTAATTAGTTTGTGCACAGCTTGTGTTTTTTTTAAGTGGGGACATGCACGGTGATTTGTAGACTTTTCAGGGTTTGTTCTTGAGGTGCTCAGGTGAAAAATAGATGATTTAGTGCAATAAAATTGTAGATTTGATTTCAGGGTATGGCTATAGGCTGACAAAAGACCAAGTTAACAGGCATTAAGAAAGTCCTTTCTTGAGATTGCAATTCTGTCCTTCCACCTGAAGGGCAGGCATAGCTGTGAGCACAGTCCCATCCACTGGCAAGGGGAAAAATGAGTCATCCCATTTACATGATGGCCAATAGCATTTCACTCTGTTGTGCAACAGGTTGGAAAAGGTGCTTGCAATCCCCTCCGTGTTCCTCCGTTGTGGGGTGAGATCTCCCTGAAACAAGGCAGTGGTTTTGCAGAGATCATATGATCTCCTCTGCAGTTGCTATTTTCTGCCTGTACTGTGGGGGTGCCTGGAGGGCTTGGATATAACTGGTTTGGGCTATAGGCATACCCACGAGTCAGTTCCTCCTTAAGGATTAGAACTGTTGTGCTGATCCTGCAGACACGAGACCTATCGCTTAAGGTACTTGATTATATGAATTATCTGAAGGACTACAGCTGAGCTTCGTGGCTTCTCAGCACCTTAGCTGCCCTAGTTTGAGCAAAGTCATCAGCATTTTGTAGGGGGATTCATATTTAATTTGGATTTTTTGATCTCCATAAGCGTAACAAGGAAGAAAAGGTTTCCTGAACTTCTGGCAGAACTCCTGCCTCTATTTTTTTTTTTTTTTTTTTTTTTTTTCCCCCCCTTCTTTAGCAACTTCATTTGTTTCTCTTTTTCCTTCTTCTTTTTCCCACCCCACCCAGCCTTAAAGAGTGCCGGGAAATTCTGTACTTACCCAGCTGTACTGTCTGAGGAAAGCCAAGGGGTTTTTTTTCCATGCATCAAAATTATAATAGTTTGAAATTACTTATTAACTCTCTGAGTTTCCCAGAGAGAAGACATCATATACTTAACTGATATGCCCCTTGTACTTAGACAAAAGGCCAAAGGTTAGGGCAAGTGGATACACGTGACAACTTTATCCAAGTCCTTGAGGATTTCCCATTCACTAGGTCACAGTTTCATTCTTTTTTTTTCAAGTGAAAACAATTAACATGGCTCAAGTAAAATGGGTTAATTTATTTTCATTGCAACTCTCTTCCTGGTGCAAACTCTGCAGTCTGTGGACAAAGAAGATATAGTTGTTACTCAGATGGCTGTCTTGCCTCAAAACATGCAGTGATTACCTCAAATAGCTCACCTCAAACTGGGTCATTGCTGGAGAATGCGTATTATGAAATAGTTTTAGAACAAGTTGATTTATATGTTAGCAAATGGATCAAATAAACATTTCCTTGTGTCTAACCACTGCTGCTGTGTTGATGACAAAAATGTGTTATGGATGTTTCTGTGTCACTTCATAGCAGTGTGACTTTTTTCTTGCTACTATTACATGAAGTTCCAAAACACTGCCTTTCTGTGGGTTAGTACTCCTTTGCTCCACTAGCAAGGGAAAAATGTTTGTTTGAACTGGCAGGAAGCACTGTTATTTAATTTACTGTGCTTTTTGGTGGGCACATTATATGCTGTGGGCTATGGCAAGTGATTATTCCCTATATAATCCTGCAGCGTTCACAAGCGTTTGCACCCACATCAGGATGGGGAAACCTTTATCAATAAAAACTGTGACCTAGAACTAAGTATTACTGCGTCTGGAGCTTCCAAAATGTCTGGGGAATGCTCAAGCAACAAAAAATGGTGCACCAAAATAGAATTCTGCATGAGAAAGCCTCCAGGCTGCAATAATATTTCCTCAGCCACCCTCACTGTTGGGCCCTTCCTGGCAGAGCTGGACCACATCCACAGGTCATGTTGACTTTGTCTGGATTGATGGTGTTTCAGCAGCTGTCCCCTGCTGCTTTCAGGAAGCTAGGTTTGGAGCCATTAGGTGAAACAGCCCTGTAAGATTAAGAACAAGTGCCAGTGCCTGGCAAGAGCAGCGGTATGATTTTATGTCTGAAAGAGCAGCATCCAGGAACATGCATTGTGCCCATGCCCATGTCTGGGTGTGCCAAAGAACTCCACAGGAAGAAATGTGGATTTTGGGGGCAAATCTGGGGCAAATAGGTCTCCAGTTGCCTTGCTCTTCTGACCCCATAGAGACTTCCAGCTGATGTGGTGCGTAACTCCCAAGTCATTGTCTAGCCATTGCCTTATGACTGTACGGGTTCCTTGCTGGGATGAGATCTGTGCCCACCCTTGAGACTCTAGTGGCAAAAAAGCTGTCCTCCCTAATGCATTGCTTGCTGTGTTGTGTAGGTTTCAGGAAAGTATCAGAAAAGAAATGGAAAAGGGGTCTGAATTTCCCCAGAACAGGCAAATTAATAGAACCTGCCGAGCCTACAACCATGCATAAGAAATCTCTCCTTTTCTCCTGGGTTTGTTTATATCTCACCTGCACTTCACTGCCAGACTGGTGGGACTTAGAGCTGGGAAATAGTTTTTCAAGCAGCAAGTGTGAGCTGTAGAACTTGGAGAGTCAAGGAATGGTCTTCTCTCATCAAAAGGTCACTCCTCGAGTACAGATGTTTCACACACCTTTGGTTTGATACTAATTAATAATGTGGGTTTTTGAATAGTTGGATCCTAAGTGGCAAATACTTGGATCCAGGTGGTAACTGGTACAGATAGCAGAAAGTGAAAAACAACTGTGCTGCCTTTTTTTTCCTTGGGAACTTAAAAATTCCAATCTTGCTGCATTAAACTAAGTCATGCAGAAATGCTCCAGCTGTTCTTTGCACTGTGGAAGCCAAATTCAGCATTTTGATGGGTTTTTTCCTTTGTTTTTGAGAGACCAGTTGTGAAACTATTTGATGTCTTAGGTAACAAAATCATACCTGTACTCTCCTTCCAGTTATTTGGGTTTTCCTAGTCATTTAATTTAAGGTGGACTCCTGGCAGGTCATTGTGTAAAATACCAAGTTCCCCAGGAGGTAAACTGGTCAGCCTTCTTTGTAAACTGGGATGTCCAGTAGCACTGGCAGACTTCTAGTCTTTTAGACCTCCTCTTCTTCTTTTTCACTGAATACTCTGATGGCAGCTGAACTCACAAGAATTTTGGTGAAAAGCAGCAGAACACACCAACAAATAATTCCTGTGGTATGCGTTCTGTTTGTAATAAGAGTTTTATTTGGTACAAAGTGTGGTGAACCCTTCTCAGCTCCCTGCATTTGCAGGAAGAGGCAACTCTTATTTTAATACTCCTAAGGAAGAATCCATTGAAGTATTTTTTTATTATTTTGTAAATTAGATGTGTCCTATTTTTCCTAGCAATTTTCAGTGTGAGAGTACTCTGAAATGTAGATCATAGTCATTATGGTGTTTTAACAAAGGCTTATGTCTCTGCTTAACAGTGAGTTTCCTGCCCCTCACTTCCCTCTCAGTGCATACAGAAACAGCAACACTGAGTTTGGGAACACTTACTCCATAGTATTGATGCCTAGAGCAATGCTTATGCTGTGGTTTCTGGATGCATGATCAGGAGAACAGTACATGCTGTATGCAGCAGCTTTACCTGAGCAGCTCCAAGGATTGACCTGGACACTGGGTAACCTCATGCTTACATGCCACATGGGTCAGTCCCCTATCCCTCAAGTAGGCATGGACTTTCAGTGCTCAGTTCCTGCTGGTTTAATGGAGAAGAAAATTATCTGTGTCCATTATCAAATTATGTAGAGTCCTTTCCACAGGGCTTGTAATTTCAAAGTCATTCCTCTTGTTTCAGTGAAGCTATTTGAGGATTTCCAGGGTTACTAATAATTTAAATCTAAGCCTTTTTAACTTAAAAGTTAGTCAGCTCTCATAAGGCTCGGGCCAGGTGACTGGTGAAGGTCACAGCAAAGTGACAAGTGCAGCATTATCTAGCCTGTTATCAGTGACTGCACCAGGCACAGTTCAGTACCTGACCATATGACAGCACAGTAGCCGGTTTTGATCTTCATTTTCTCGCTTTAATTGGGTGGCCTTTCTCATGTCTCTCCCTGCCTCTAGTCTTATTAACTCGTGAGCGTGGAATGGACTGGCTGAGATATCAAAAGACTGGGTACTTAAGATGAACAAAACCATACAGCAGTTTATAGTAATTCAAAGAATATGGAAGCATTTGCTCTTTCTGATACCACCTGCATTGCGTGCCAAAGATTGTAATGGGAACAAAAATCTTACAATGTTCAGGAGGGGGAAAAAGCCTTTTTGTGGAAAAAAATTAAAGAAAAGGGCAACAGAAGTTATCTTGGGATGTGAGTGAAACGGAAACATTGGTCATGAACTGAGTGAATGAGGTGGATCTAATTACTGTGTAACAAAACAAAGGAAGATGGCTTAGCAGCCGTTTAAATTGCAGGTAATTAGCCCTACTGCAGTGCTATAGATTTGACTGTTGTAGGTAAATGTGGAAGACGTCAGTCCAGTCCTTTTTATGGGATTTGCCAGGATCACAGAGATACTCATAGACAAATTCATCATATACTATTATCTCCAAATATGTGTTAATAATATTCTTAATCTTCACTGTATTTTCTCTTGGGCCTATATGCTGCATGAATATTTCTTGGCATGCCTACAGATCTCTAATTGTTTGTATATTTGGCTTGCCTTAGGCCTACTTTAAATGAAGGTATGCAGGAATCTTTGCTATGTATGGGATTATTTAAGTACCATTACTGTATCTGTGTGGTATCGTTTATCATGCGTCATACCATTCCAAAAAAACCGAAAACAAAAACAACCAAAGAAAATGCAGAAGAGGAATCCTGTTGAGTTTTTGATCAACATGATATAGTGAGGAATCCAGTCAGTGATATTCAAAGGTGTTAGGGCTACCTCTGCACACTTAAAATTCTGTTGGTTGAACTAAACATTTATATTTTTTTCAGAGTTGCCTAAAAGGGTGTAGGGCTGTGCTTGCAACTCATCTAGAAATGCCCAAAGTAGCTCTAAGCTACCTTGTCTGATAGCACTGAGTTCAATGTGGACATAAGTCTTGCCTCTGACACTTGATAAATACACAAGGGACACTTTCTCTCAGCTGATCTTACTCCTTAGTCTGAACCAGACTGAGCTACTGTTTTTTTTGCCTCCCTCAGCAGTCTTTCCTTTGGATCCCAGCATTATGCATGTTGCACAAAGCAGTGTTTTACGTGCATTGGAGGGCCCTAGGTGCCTCTGGGGATGGATAGCCAGCAACTTGAATGCACCTGCAGCAGTGCAGACTGAGCTGGGAGGCAGAGGCAGACATAGATCAGGAAATTGGGCCCTCTAGACAGAAAAAGAAGTTATGAAATATGGTGCTATAAAAATTCTTCTGGGGGGGTCCTCAAATGATTGGCATGTCTCTTTTGTGCTTTATGACATTTCTGGCATGACAGAGAATGGCAGTTCCATTTTTCAGTATTCAGGGTTATTTATTGTGTGTCATTGTCTTTGAGTTGGCTGTTCTAGACAGGTACTTTCATGTCATTTCCTTATTCCTGCATTGTTGCTCTGCCTTGCTCTTTCTGTGTGGAAAAAGAAGACAGGGTGACAAAAATGTGCTGGTGGTATTTGCCTGAGTGGAATACTACAGGAGCTGGCTTTCTCACAGAACATTTTTGCCTCTGTGGCACCAGTACTCAAAGCAGGGCAGCAGAGTATGCAGAACAGAGCCTGTAGAAATCTGTCTGATCATGGCTGACACGCTCTGATTCAGGAACAAGTGCAGATTATCAGGCTCAGTGCTGCACCAGTGGCACACAGAAATGTTTGGAAATGGTCCTAACAGTGTTAGTGTTAAGACTATGGCAAAAAAAGATACTGAGCTGCATGGATTTGCCCCATAGACTGTATGTGGCCCTCGGATCACTACCTGATCCCCCTAAATGAAGTCATACCATGGTTAGTGTCCCTGACTCAGTTCCTATTGTGTATTCTCTCTGATGGGTCAAGTTGGACAGAATTCCAAACTGTTCCAAGTGGTTTGAGTGCAGTGATGTGCTGAGTGGCCTGACCTCAGTCATGCTGAAGGGCATTTGTCTTCAGTTCTTCAGCATATAGGAGTCTCCAGCCCTAAAGCAATGGGCAGACTTCCCCAAAGCCAGGGAGGAAAGCTAGAAGAGTGGCTTCTTGCCATTTCTTTTTGGTCCGTTCAGGTTAAAAATCAGCTTTGCATGTGAAGAAAGAGAGGAGGTCTCTACTGGCTGCTTTTCAAGAGACTTGCAACTTTCTTCTCCTCACTTCTGCCAGCAGGGTGTTGTGGCTTCTTTTCCCTTTCACATACCCTTGCCCTATTACAGACCTACCCTGTCTCTAAAGATATCACAAAGAACTTGTCACAACCCTCTGCCCTGACCCCCATATCTTAACCCACTCTTCCTGTGCTCCCTCACTTGTTTTCCTCTTCTCTCTTTCCATTTCACCTCCTGTTAGGCAAAATCTGTGCTCTGTGGAACAGAGGCTGCGCGTGGGCTGAGAGAAGAGAAAGTATTTAGACACCTCTAAGCATAGTGTCTTCTTGAAAAATAGCCTAGTTATTCTGGTGAAGAAAGAGAAACAGATCTGATCCTTAGCCATCACCACGGAAGTCTGTGCTGCTGCCACACTTCAGGCAGTGCTCAGTTCCTGTAAGAGGAGCAGGTTTCTGGGGCCAGGATCCAAAGTGCTCCCCATGAGTCTCTGGGAGTGTCAGCAGATTCCTCAGTGAGCCAAGAGCGGGGCCCCTGTGCATGGCCGGGCTCGCTGACGGCACCTCTGAACTATGCGTAGGATTAGCTGCTGTCACACGTGCAGCCTTCCTGTAAACCCAGGGTGTTCAGCTCCGTCCACTCCCTCGGAGCCTCGCAAAGGACGGGGCTGTGGAGGCGTTGGATCCGCCGGAGGCTGGTGCAGCGCTCTGGCTAGCACGGTATCTCTGGGTGGGGAAAGAGAAGGACAAGAGTTGTGAAAGAGGCTTTTTAACTTCATTACTTTCTTCCCATACCCTGTATCCTGTCTGTGGAGAGCGCTTAGCAGACTCATGGACCTGCACTGCCATGTGAGTTGAAAAAAAAGAAAAAGTGATGGAGAGTGAGAGAAAACCAGGGGAATCCATTAAAAAATGCCTCTGCTACCTCATTAATCTTTTGCAGCAAATAATATATGCAAAACTTGGGCTAGCAAAGTCTCCAAAGAATAACATTTTTTTTGGTGAGGTTTTAACAAATTAAAGAAGTAAATTAAGTCAATAGCACAGCAGGAAAGTGCTTGAAGCCTCCAGGATTTGTATATTTTACCATTGTTCTAAAAATAAACTGGGGGGGGAGGGGGGAATTTAAAAGTCTTTCAGTTGAAAAATAATATTTGCTTTAAGTAGCTGTGTTTGGGTTTTGCTCCCACACAGTGCTTCACCACCACCCCTGGCCCTGAGGCTGACTTTTGGAAAAAGAAGGTGGAAAATAGTAGAAGCAGAGGTTGCAAAGCCATGTGGTGAAGGGAGAGGCATGCTGGGCGTTAGCGGGAAGGATGTAAAGCAGAAATTAAAACCCTTGTGCCTCACCCCACTGCGACTGCTGAGACAAGGCATGTGTTAGAGATTAGCAATCAGCTTACTGGCACCCTTAGGCCCAAACCAGTGGGAAAATTTCTGGCAGCTTTGGTCAGTTTTGGAAGAGAAGTGGCTGGCACCCTCCTCTTGCTATACTGTAGGCTGGTCATTATTTTAATGATCAGAACAAGGCTTCCCAGGTTGCCAGAAATCAGAGGAGTTAAAGGCTGCCTTCTGATTTTCCTTTTCCATGCTCCCTTTTGTAATTTGCAGTAAAGTAACCAGAGTGAACAGCATTACGGCTCTGTCTTTTCTTCTCCCCTTAAACTGACCACTTCCCCTCTCATCCCAGCTGCAACCTACTAAGGGAGGCTTCCACTGCCTCTCCTCCCTGGGCTACCTCCACTTCCCATCTCTTGCTTGCTGTCATTTTTTCCAGCTCCACCCAGGCCTTGCCTCACTCTCTAGCCTATCCCAGAATTGGAAAAACTGCTTTTTGATCTATTATAATTTTTATCAATGATCTGCAGGCAAACAGCATTCTGGAGAGAGGTGTAAATGATGGGTAGGTGCCCTAGCTTCCTGCTAAAGATTATCACTAGAAGAGAGATTTAATGAATTTCTCCTACTCCCACCATTGCTCATGCTGAAGCTGAGAGCATTCACATTAAAAAAGAAATTAATTAAAGGATGGCCTCAGAGTTGCAAAGGCAAGGCTGTTGTTTTCTAGTAGGTAACCTGCAACTTGACTGGAATTGCCCTGCTACTCACACAAATTTCTCAGTAGTGGGAATTATGTAGGTACATGAACAGTATAAGGAAACACTGTTATTCTGCATAGCTTTTTGTTGATGACTTCTGGCACTTGTCCTTCTAACCTCAGTTGCTATCCTTCTAGCATTGTCTCAAGGGACTTGGCTACTGATTTTATGCAGATGACCTGTGCATGGGGCAATCCCACGTGCACAGCAGGAATACACACATATGCACACACTCACATGTGCACGTGCATAACACTTTCAAGTCAGCAAATGCCAGAACTCCAGCTACCCCTGGTATCTTCCATTAGTCCCTGTGGGAATGTTTCTCTGTCATAGCATTTAATTATGTATGCTTCTGCTATTTTCCCCCCTTTCATCCCTGCCTTGTTTCGTGCACAGAATGGGCTGTGCTCAATTACTGAGCAGCAACTCAATATTTAGTTTTCCCCTTACTGTTTAGTGTGTGGCATCTACCCTTATTTATGGTACAACATTCAAGTCCTTCTCTGATGACAAAATGGTTAATTCCTTCGTGAGCTGTTCTATGTCCTCATCATTGCATGTGTAACTGTGGCTACACAAGTGCTTTGTGGTGGAACTTGTTCTGATACTTGTTCCCAGCCCCCGATGGTGCCCACTTACTGCCTTCATTCTTGGGATGGTTTTAGAGTAGAAAAATATGCCAGGCAAAGCTGTGTAATTTGCTGTAAAGGGAGGTAGCTGTTTTGTTTTTCTGCTAGTGCATGTTCTGTTTTGTTAGGAAAGCTGTGGGTGAACAGCAAGGTGTTTTATTCTGCCTGCCTCTGTTCTGAAGAGAGGGGAAAGCTACCCCTTCTCAAAAGGCCATGGGGAGGGGAGAAGAGCTTTTACAGAGGGCAGTGTGGGGCATCCTATTCTACCTGACACATACCCCCCAAACTGGAGCAGAGCTCTTTGGAAACTCCCAAGCATGGCACTAGGCCATGACATCCCCACGTGCCCCTCATAGAGGTTCTCCTGGGAGCCAGCAGGAATGGTTCAGGACTGAGCTGAGCACTGAAAACTGTTGGATTTAGGGAAGGTTTGGGAGCTCCTTAGCATGTGAATACACAATAGCTGGGAAGATGAGGTGGGGAAGGAGTGGTGAGCACTGTTGGGGTTTGTTTTCTGTTCTAAGATTTGTGTACTCTTTGTTTGCAGCTGCCTGAACTCACATCTGTGCAGATCCTAATCCCTTGGCATGCTTGGGCTGCTCACATTAAGGAAAAGGTGTGAGAAGACCTCTTCAGAGTGCTGGCCAGCTTAAGATGCAGTTGCAAATGCAACCAGTTTGGCAGCAGCTGGATTTCTTTTTCCACATCTGCCTGCATTGGACACTGCTAAATCTTAGTTGCAGTCCTGGATCTGGGGCTCTGTAGAAAGCTTCTGGCTCTCGCTGATTACTGTGCTGACTCCTGAGTATTTTGGGAAGGTAGGCTCTTCATGGTGTTGGCATTTTCCCCTGAGAAGAAAGGGAACACATTTGGTTCCTGCAGGGCTGCAACAGCAACCGTGGCCCGTAAGGAAGACCCGAGACATTGTATGGTATTGGATTTTAATGACTAAGAAGGATAATGCTTGCTGGGCTGAGGATGACAAAGAATAATCCCTCTTTTTCTGCAGATAGCTAGTCAGCAAAGTGTTAAAAGTGTTGCTGGTTGGACGGGACTGAGGCTAGATCAGTATTTAGCATAAGCCCCTAGCAGGCTGTGGAGAAGGTCTTTGAGACAGCAATGGATGGTTGTAAGTGTGGGCTTATGTGTGAGGATGACTGAAACTAGTGAGGAGGATTCCAGGTGCTAACTGAAGGAGAATAAATGTTCTCCCATCTATAATGTTTTGATGAGGTTCTCCTTTCCATCACCTTAGGAGAATGTTTTGTGTTTGAAAGGCCAGCAGGTGTATCCAATCTAAGACATTGTTGGAGGTACATGACCTGATCCAGGTTGTCCTGAGCAGGTGACTAAACAAAGATGTTCCTGAAGTGTGGGAGCCACCCTTTAGCAGCCATCATTTAAAACATGGGGAAACATATTTACATGAGTGATGTCTCAATTCCACCACTGTGGGAAAAAATAAATACTTACTCATTGCCCCAGCTGCTGTGGTGTGTGGCCCAGGCTTGGCAGGAACTGTGGTTCAGTCTCCTCTGAATTGCCAGCTCTCTAAGCAAACTCTGTGTTATTGAAATGGAAGAATCTGCTTTCCACTGGGATTTAAAGCAATTTGTGCTGAGTGCTGGGAGTTTTCAAGCTACCAGATTTTGAAATTGTCTTTGTTAAAACAGGAAGGAAGGGGATCCTACAGCATAGAGACTTTGAGTCAGTGGTCTGGATTTACTCATCATGGGGATAGAGGGGAGATCTGCAAGTGGTTTCAATATGCAGACAGCAATGTTTGTCAAGGTAGGGACAGAGATGCCGGGAGACTGCCCTGTAGCACTCACCATGTGAGCAGAGAGCAGTTGTGTTGTCGCGTGTTCCCCTCATCACTCTGATGGCTGATTCCAGCCTTGAGTACCAAAAATCTGTAGCAACAGGTTTCTGGCCTTAGAGGGAGAAGGGGTAGGAGGTGGGCTTGAAAGAGGTTTATAAGGTTATGTCACACTAGAAAACTAATATTTGCTTTTGTTTCCTGAACAGTGTATACCAGCTTAGGACAGGTTCTCTAGAAGAGACCATAGGATGCATGTGGGAAGACAGGCTGTACTGAAACTGAGAAATGCTTTATGGCCAGCAAGCTTAGAAAAAGGTTTAAATTTTTGTTAAAAGAGGACAGCTTGGAAATTGGGTCTGGTTCTGAACCAGAGCTTAAGCTCTGTAAAGGGCATACATGGGGTTAAAAAGGGTTGGTCTATGTGAAGGATATTGCACATCTATCTAGCCTTGGATTTGAGGCTGATTTCTGTGATAAGAACCATCTTTAATGTAAAGCTGAAAAGATATCATAAAGATGAAAAAGTTGGAAATAAAAGAAGCCTGGCCAAATTTTTTATTTACATGGGCCATGTAAATCTGTCTCTTGAGCTGTAGTCACTGATCTATTTTTACTTTCTTTGCTTCCCAGAGGCAAAAGTGACAGCTCTATACCAAAAAGGCCAGTTTTCCCAGCACTTACCAAAACCAGCATGAGTTCCTTAATGGCCAATGTCACAGAAATTGCGTGTGTAAAATTTTAGAGAGAATTTTGTAAACACCGATGTTGTGGAGAGAAAGGGCCCAACTAAACCCCAGGCTCTAGATAAGTTTGGATCTTTATCTACACTTGATATCATGTTATTGTGATCTAGGTTCCTCTCTGCTTGATGTCTTTCCAAGATTCCCCTGTATTCATTTTATCCTTGACAGGCTAGTGAACATCTACAGGCACTGTATCAAAAGGTTTGGAAAGGCAACAGCTGAACATAATCTTCAGATAAATGCAACATACCATGGCCACATAAAAACAGTCTCTCTCATGAACAGAAAAGTGAGGCCTATAGCTCTGAAAAGCTTTTGATTTAGATTTCTCCCTAGAGAGTGGTGAAGATCAAGTTATCACAGCTGTGATCCTGTAACACAGGGTGCTGGGCTGTGGAAACTCTCAGGTGTATATCTGAAGCTTGGCTACTCACAGGATTTTGAGGCTTGTGTCAGGAATGCCCTGATGGGTGGTATGCTGCTAGGGCTTCATGACTTGAGCCTTCCCCAGATTAGCCAAAAGAGAAGAAATGGGCTGCATATTCCACCCCTGATGCAGTATAAGCATAGAAACAAATGTATCTATCTCTGCAGGGCCACATTCAGATGCACATGTTGGTTCCTCAGTGCCAGATCCTGCTATGAACTCTAGCTCTGCATGCTGTTAGAAATGGCAGAAGGAGACAGATATCTGTAACTCTACACATGCACAGGATTTTATCTTTTTTTGACCTGCAGCATATGGTGGTGTTTGCTTAACCCATAGAAAACTCACATACCCATACATGATGTGACATGTATTTTCCTCAGAGAATGCAAACCATGGTTTTGAACTGAGCTGTATTTGTTCCCAGATTGTCTCCTTTTCTGCTGCATAGATAGGAAGGTATGTTTGGTATTTCTGTTCTTTTTTTTTTTTTCTTTTCCCCCCTTTTTTAAAAACAATCCCCTAGAAAACACATAAATAATTTGGAACACATACTTTATGTCAACTGTTTCAATTATTTTATCTCTATAGAGAGGGCAGAGGCAAACTCAATTCAAACAAGCAAGGGGAGGAAGATGCATTGCAAAGTGATGGCTGGGGTTATGCACAGATGCATTTTTGACTGGTAAGCCCAGTTCAGAAATGTGATACCTGCGTTTTAATGCTTGGGTACTGTGAGTTGCTGAGTGCACATAAAGAAAGTTGGGAGCACTCTGACTGCATCTGTGCAGTCACTATTTGTCCGTGACTTTGGGTCTGGACAGGCTTCCAGATGCTCAGAAGTCCCACGCAAGTATGCTGTAACAAGAGACTCCATTGGAGGGTGCTACATTTCTTGGCATTCCCTAAGAATTCAGCCCCTTATAAAATATGAAGTTTGGGTCACTTTTTGTAAGGGGCAAGCCAAGTCCAGGCTCCTGAAGTCAGATGGAAGTGCTCTGTTGAATTAAAAAAGGAGGTGGGTTGGACCCATAAGACACATCTGCATCTTCCATGCAGATGTGGCCATTTCATTTGCTTTTCCATCTCATGGATTCTTGACTGATCAGCTGCTGAGAGAACTCCTGAAAGTTACTTTAGTTTTCAGCACACCTTACATACTCCCTATAGTTCATGTTAGAGCCCTCGTCCATTTATACGGAGATGTTCCCTCAGGCCCCACTGACTGTGCTTCAGCATTGCTGAGAGAGCCTGTCCCTAGTCCTTTGTAGCTTCTTGGTTTACTCTGATAACTTCATAAGCCATATAATTTTGTATATCTTCTGACACAGTAGACTTAAACCCATTTCTATTTTACCATGGTGGTAATAAATGTCACCACTACTTGTCTACCACTCAAGTCCTGATATGCACTGCAAAGCTAAAGACAGCAAAACAAACTCGGTAATACCCTAGGCTGTCATGTCCACAGCATACAATGCAGCAGGGCAACTCCATCTTTCGAAAGACCCATTACTGAGGATTATTTATCAGCCCTTTCTCAAAAACCTATTTGAAGGACGAGTCACAGTGTTGCTGTGAATATCCTGTCCCAGTACCTCATTTCTCTGCAGTTAGATTTCCCCTCATGTCCAACACCATTGTCTTTGATGTAAATCTTGTTCCCTCCTCAGTGGCCACAGAGGCAATCAGTAACAACCTTTTGTGTACCAGATACATGGGGAACCCTGTAACATAGATGCTTCTGCTGTGGTTACGTGGAACCAGAATTTTAGGGGCCTTTCTCTGCCATGTATTTTACATCTGTCCTCAGAGAAGTCTGTTAATCTCTATATTTTGATACCCCAAAGGGGTGCTGTGAGGGTACATTCCTTGGTGTTTCCAGAGGCACTCAGATACTGCACTGACAAAGGCTACATAGGTGAACAGAGAGAGAGAGCATGCATACGTTTATTAATCTGGTAAAGGACTGATATTTAACTCAGCAATGCTCCCAAACAGAAGTAATTATCAGCATGTCTCTTATCTCTGGAATTTTGTTTTCTGCTGTCCTACTTTGCTTATTGGTTTGTGATTTGTTTTGCAGCTTCCTGGAAAGGAGAGTTTTAAGAACAAGAACAGAAAAATAGTCTGGTGAAAGTTGTAACTGGCTCTGCCTGTCTGTGCTATGACAGCCAACAATATCACCTGCTGATGATTTACAGATTCCTGGGAGATGCGTTGCTGAGTCTCAAAGAACTGGAACAAGAACAACTCGCTCAAATTGCTTCCCGTGGAACAGCATAATGTATCCACCCGCTTCATGCTCTCCTAATTTAGGACATGTGCATGTGTAATGATGAACTGGCCAACTGATTGTGTTGCTGTAAATCTCGTTCCCCACCTTACAAAACACCCCTGACTGACCCCTTTTTCATGATAGCTCAGTGCAGCATTTCCAGTTCACTTATTGAGAGGGAGAAAAGTCGCACTAGCCACTTGCAAAAGCACTTCTCCAGAGAGAAAAATGCAACATTTTGTTGTTTTTATTTCATTGGGCAGCCTTTTCAAGTTCTGTGACCCACTTTTGCTTCTCTTTAAGTTGTGACCAGTATTTATTTATCCCTTTTTGAACACAATAACTTAATTAAGAAACTAATCAGCAGTGTTGAACTGATCTTTCAACTCACCCCTATCACTGAAGGAAATTTATGAATGCATAATACAAGAAAGGTCCTATTATCTAAAAAGCTTTCTAATAAAAGCATTTGGCATCTAAAAAGTAAGACTGGAAATTCTGCACTAAATTTATAACGTAAATATGTGAACATTATTTCCAGAGTCTGAAATGTATCCCAGCTGAATCTAAAAAGCTTGTCTGTATTATTTATTAGAATAAAATTGTTATCATTTTAAAGGATTTCCAAAGTGAATTGTGTATTTTGGAGTCTGAAGGACAGATTGTAAATGTACCTGTGTAATAGAGAGAAGTTGAGTGGTCTGGGCTGCCTCTTCAGTCAGTGGAGAGAGGTTGGCATGTTCCATTTTCTTAGGCACTTATCTTTGGATGGAAATTTATTGGCTGATCATCTCAGCAGGGCATTAACAGGATGTCTGTAGTTAGTCATTATCATCATCTGTTATTTCCAGTTCCCTTGGCTTCAGACCAAGAGAATAATTCTGAATGCTACCTGGGGTGGAGGCACCTTGGGCAGAAAGTGACCAGATCCCAAAAGGAGAGGCCCCTCTTTGCACTCTTGCTCAACCCTGGGAACTGAGCTGCTGCTGGTTGTCTAACAGGACGGATTCAATAGGACTTTCTCCTCTCCTCCAGCCATGTTCTGAGTGAATGTCAGCACTAGACAGCCTATTTCATAAGTCCCAAATGCCTTCTGGGGTAGGATGGCTCCAAGATGTTTGGCCCAACGTAGCCAAAACAGTTATATTTCTGGACATGCTCAGCAGAAGAATTCAAGGTGCCTCGGTAACTGCTCTGGAGGAGAACTGAGTGGTTAGAGGAGAAATAGAATATCTCTTGCTATCAGGCCTCTCCACTTACCCAAGTGGCACTGTGGGCACCTAAATGAGGGTTTAGATCCAGCCCTTAGTCCTCCATGGACTTGAACAGACAGGTGGAGATAACAATTAGTTCTACCCAAAAGCAGGTCTAGAATTAGGGTGTGATAGCTGGAATTAATGAGTGGCACATGAGAAGCCTTTGTATCTTGTGACTGGATTATCCTGTGTCTAAGAAGGCATGAGCTCTATTCCAAGGTTTGCCTGCAGCTGGAAAACTCCTCAAAGTGCTTGCCTCTGGGGGTTCTCTGGTGATGAAAAATATGGTGAAAGAGTTCTTAGAGGTCTCTTTTGTTAAAAGCTCTACAATAATTTCCTGCCTTCTTACTTTCACATGATTTGTGGAATTTAATCTTTTACCTTCTAGTCCTTTAGTAGCTGGCTTGAAATGTGCCAACAGGCTCAAAAGGCTGGGTTGGGGGAGAGAAGATAGATAGATACAGGATGGCACATAGTGCTTTCCTGAGAAAAGTAAAATTACAAGGGTGTAGTGTCTGTCCTATGAAGCTTACTGTATCCCTAAAGGATGGGCTAAAGACAAGAGAATGGACTGAGGGAGGTATGACATATTAAGGACTCATGTTGAAAAGAGCAGGTAGAACTTGAGGAGCCCTCAGCTTGGCTTGCCACCATCTACACTGCTGGGGTCTATTGAGCTTGCACAAAGGTATGATGCAGGAATTAATATCCTCACACTTTCTGTTGCCCCATTTGCTTGGTTATTTACTATATACTCCACATGAGATCTGTAGGGAAAAGAGAAATAAAGATGAAAAGAGAGGACTGCCATTTTTTCCAAGAAGAGCAGATTGCAAGACTGTGGCATTTTTCCCACACATCTTGAATAGTTTTGTGCTTGGGCTTTTTGAGGAGTTTTTAATTAATTTATTGTTTAAATAACTGCAATGAGAAGAGCCCCTGCCACACTGATTCTAATGAGGATTGCATGTGCTCTGTGTCTTTCTCGTTGTGGCCTGTATAATTTAAATATCTTAGCCAACATGTGCCGTGGCAGATTTCACTTATATCTGCTTAAATTAAAGCTTGTCAGTTTAGGAGCTAAGAAGCATGCAAATATTTGAGAGATATTTGACATTCACTGCTGAAATCATTGCACTAAATATCTGGCATCAATGACATTACTTTAGAAGGGTTAGAAATTCTTGCTGTGTTGTACAGTCTGGACATTCTGGACTTAATGAAGAAAAATGTACTTATCCTTATGTGTTCATAATTAAGGTCTCCACCAAAATTTCAACTTGTTTTTCTTCTGTATTTTCTCTGAGCAATATGTGACTGTTTGAGTATCTCGAAGTTGCTGCTAGGAGAACAAACAGTACCAATATCTCAGAAGTAGCTGGAGTAATAGCACGATTTAGCTGTAAAAGGAATGGCATTTCCTTATGTTCTCATTCCCTAGAAATGCAAAGGAAGATGGCGCTAAGCTGGAAGAGTCTGATGGAACCTTGGATGTTTGAACAGCTCCAGGAGATGAAGATTAATTTCCTGTGTATGTGTATTTTTTCCTATTATGGGTCACTATATCAAAACACCAGACTGTATGTAGTATGTACAGCATGCAAACTTTCTGTGCTGAAAATTACTGCCTTGCTGACACACTGAAGTCAAAATTGGATATTAATATAGAGATATTAGACATCTAGGTGTAATCTCAACTGTAATGTAATTGTAGTGGTACTTAATTGGCCATTACACAAGACAGAAGAATCCAAGTATTCCAGCACTGAGACAGAGTCCTCGCTATCAATTATAAAGCTGATTTCTTTTCTAATACAGGATCCGTTAATATGCAAACAATATCAGGGCAAGTATGATCACAGGATAATTAGGGTGGAAAACATCTCGGGAGGTCCCTAGTCCAACATCTTGCTCTAAACAGGATCTGCCATAAGATGAGACCAGGCTGCCCAAGGCCTTATCTAGGTGGGCCTTGAAAACCTCCAAGGAGGCTGCTCAATCTCTGGGCAGCTCTGGTTGTCCCCGGGGGAAAAATAAATATCCTTATAACCAGTCTGAGCTGCTTTCCACTTATGCCTTGCCATCCTACCACACACTGCTGTGGAGAGCTTGACTCTTGTCTTCTTGGTGATCTCTTCACTCAGCAATGGGTGTTCTGTTGATCACCCACTTCTGGTGACTGAGATGCAAAGAGGAAGCCCAGATGTTCTGACATCTTACATGATATAAAGGCAAGTAATGGCTGTTAGATACAACAATTCCTCTTCTAAAGTCTGTGTACTGACCTACTGCCTCACTCTAATCGCTCCTCTTATTTTTTTGTTTAACCTCAGACTGGTGGGTCTCCTACTGTTCAAAGGGTTTGAGAGCTAGGGAGAAGGAACATTTTCTTTGAACTCTGTTGATTTATGTTGCTTGCAGTTAGGCACAGGACAAAACAGCACTTCCCCCAGAGAATTTCAGTGTTCCATTTTCTATTTATTCCCCATTTTCACTTTATTCCCCATTTCCTTCAGGATCTGACTTTTAGCCATAATCATCATCTTGTTCGTTGCAAAACTTTGAGTAAGTGGTGGCACAAGCCCTGAGCACGTCCTACTCTGCATAGTCTCATCAGAGCCAAGGAGAAGAGTCATGAACTCGGGTCTTGGCCCTGCTACCTGTTCAGTCTAACATGCGTTGGCTCCAATTATTGTCCCTTTCACATACAGCCTGCTGCCATGTCCAGGTTACCAGCTTTGAAGGAGTAGTGACGTGCCCCTACACCAACTAAACTCAACCTAGCTCAAGGTCAGATCTGTCATGCTGAGCTACTTATGATTGGAGAGACGCTGCATAGGAATTGGTGGGCAGAATGCTGGTGAGGAAGATGGAGTCAACCAAACTCTTGTTCTTGAGCCATCTCTTGTAGCACTTTAACTTTCTTGTCAGGGAATTTTGCTTTGTGTTTGAATTCAGGACAGGTCCAAATGGAGGTATTACTCAATCCAGCAGAAACCATATAAAGGAATGGGTTCCTTCACCCTAAAACACTGTGCAACTCTGACACTTTGACTACACTTCTTCATGCTGTGGACTCACTTCTATGATCCTCTCCCTTTCCTCCTCCTTGTCCAGTTTCAGGCCTGGAACAATTCCTGTTAGCAGCCTCCTGTAGCACTGGAATGCTGTTTCTGGGCTGGTAAATATTCACTTTTTGGATAAGAAAACTTGTATATAGAAAAATGAAATTACATGATACTGCTCCGTGTGTTTTCAGAACTGCTGTTTGCTGTCGCCTGGGCACCTGTTAGTTGAAAAGCTTAGGAGGGATTCAGGAACTTCACACACTCAGGGTGCCATCAGAACTTCATTCTCATTGATGGTATTCAATTAATTTGTTTTCTCTGAAGAGTTGGACAGGCTTTCTCCAGATTTGGTGCTGGGCATTAACGCTTATGCATAATGTGGCTTAAAGAAAAGATGAATTGGTGAGGAGTCTGGAAACCTGAGGCACATTGCCCTTTTGAGTAATGATTCTGCATATGGAAGGGGGAGGAAAACATTACTATAGGGCCTCTATGACCTGTTCATGGGTAAATAATTATTTAGAAAACATTGATTTGGAATGAAAAGTCAGCTCAGAGGCCTGATGGTTATGCAGCAGTCCACAGGGTTAATCTGGGAAGGTTGTGAAATCAGACAAAAACCAAATTAATCCCTGAACAAAAAACTGGCCGGGTGAAGTTTTTATTTTGAGAAATAGAGAGAAAAACAAAGTGTTGTTGATTGCTGTGGGTGGAGGAAAGCATCCTTCAAGCTTGTGACTTTTTTAAGATGCAATTTTGTACATCAGATTAATTAAGGCCAATGCTCTCTATATGCATAGGAATAGCATTCTTGTGAGTGGTGAGTGGGTAAATTCTCTGAGCATTTCCAGGACATGAAAGCCTTTAAAATGGACTCATCTAAATTTTTATGGCATGCTGTATAAGCCAGCCAAGTTGGAGAATTGGGCAAGGCACCTGGGAAGTCAGAGGTCTCACAGAAAGCTTTATTATCTTGATGTCTCCTTTTCCTGGCTCCTGTTTCCCAACTGAAAAATTAGGATAATGCCAAGGTTCAATTGACAGTGTCTACTTTATTAAGCCTCAATTTAGAGTTTAGATTTCTTTGTAATAAGATATAGTTGACTCAACTGCAGCCACTGTGAGAGGAAGATGGTTCCTTCTACCCTTTTTATCCATGAAGTGTTATGAAGGAGATGACTTCATAGAAGAGGTAGAGTATGGCAGACAGGGAGGAGCAACCACTCAGTAACAGAGGCTTCCAGTGGGCAGGCTGGGACATAATGAATAAAAGCAAGAAGTAGATTCATAATTAAGTGCCTTTGGGATGGGAAGAAGCAGCTTCATGACGACCAGGACTGGTTATGCAGGGCTTGCTCTGGTCCAAAGATTGACTGAGTTGAACGAAACTAGATAGAAGGCATCCCTGCAAGGATGCAGTGGGCAGGGGAAAATGGATTTATGTCATCCATTTTATGGTGATTGTGTTTGACCTAGTCAGTCCAATTTGTGAAAAACTGGCTGGATGGTCTGGCCCAGAGAGTGGTGGTGAATAGAACTAAATCCTTTTGGCAGCAGGTTGCCAGGGGTGTTCCACAGCACTCAGTGTTGGGGCTGCTCCTGTTTAATATCTTTACTGATGATTTGGAAAAGGGGACTGAGTGCATCCTCAATTAGTTCGCAGACAACATCAAGTTAGGTGGGACCGTTGGTTTGCTGGAGGGCGGAAAGTCTCTCCAGAGAGGTCTTGACAGGCTGGATCAATGGGCTGGGGCCAGTCGTGTGACCTTCAATAAGGCAAAGTGCTGGGTCCTGCACTTGACTCAAAAGAACCCAGGTCAGCACTAGGGGCTTTGGGCAGAGTGGCTTGAGAGCTGCCACTCCGAGAGAGTAGAAAGGGGCTTGGGGGTGCTGGATGACAGCTGCTGAACATCAGTCAGGGTGTGCCCAGGTGGCCAAGAAGGCCAATGGCATCCTGGCCTGTATCAACAATAGTGTGGCCAGCAGGACCAGGGCAGTGATTGTCCCCCTGTACTTGGCACTGGCGAGGCCAAGTCTCAAAATCTACATTCAGTTTTGGGCCCTCACTTCAAAAAGTTTATTGAGGGTCTGGAGCATGTCCAAAGCAGGGCAACAAAGCTGGTGAAGGGTCTAGAAAACCTGTCTTTTGAGGAGCAGGTGAGGGAGCCTGGAGAAAAGGAGGCTCGGGGGGACACCATTGCTCTCTACAACTGCCTGAAAGGAGATTGTAGTGAGATGGGGATCATCTCTTCTGCCATGTATCAAGTGAAACGACAAGAAGAAACAGCCTTAAGTTGCACCAGAGAAGGTTCAGACTAGATATTAGAAAATAAAATCATTGAAAAGAGTGGCTAAGCACCGAATAAAGTTGCCCAGGGAGGTGGTAGAGTCACATCTCTGGAAGTGTTTGGGAGACTTGTGGCAGGTGGGGATAGGGTTTAGTGGCGACTGTGGTGGTGCTGGGTTGACAGTTGGACTAAATGACATTCAATGTCTCTTTCACCCGTGATAATTCTGTGAGAAATTAAGAATTCTCATTTATATTCTAGTAAAATCCATCTGGTTTTTGCTCAAAAGCCTTTCTGTTGAGGGGCTCTGAATAAAGGAGGTTTACCTGCTGAATTGGGATCTCATAACACAAGAAAGCTTTCATCGCAAGATGATTTGAGGTTCTTGGAATGAAAAGTACTACAGAAGTCCAACATAGTAGTTGCTGAACTGCTGAATACTCCCTCAGGTCTAAAAGCCCGTTTCCCATGCTCATATGCTGCTCCTCCCAACTGATGAGAGCCTTGCTGAATTCTGCAGAGGTTGTAGGAAATTATTCCTTGAGGGTATACTCTTCTTCTCTGTTTAAGGTGAGTACAAGCAAAAGCAGTGAAGATTCTTCTTGTCTTGACCACAGCAGAAACATCTTCAGTCAATTAAACCATTAAAATTATCTTTTGCTCTGTGATCCCTGCTTGTACACACCTGTCCTTTTGTTATATCTTTTCTAATGCTGAAGAGAAGGCTCATTGGAGACAGGGCCACCTCTGCTGCTCCTGCATCTCTGGAGGTGGGCAGCCCACTACAAGGTGCTGCTATGGAATGGTTTCCATCCACTCCAGGTCCCAGTGGGGCATATAATTCTTCATAAATGGAAAGGCAATTTTCCAAGCTTTGCCCTGAAGAAACACACAAAGGAAAATATATATACTGTTTTCTTTCTTTTGATCCCTTTTTCTGTAGATAATGCATGTCAATTTTAACTCAAATAGTACCAGTGAGATGTAGTTTATTAGCACTAATTATTTATATGTTTTACAGACATAAAACTCTCTTCCTGTTCATTTCTGAAGAAGCCAGCACTAAATTCCCAAAATATAGTCTGACCCTACACAGACATCAAGATCCTAGTAACTGGAACATATTGTTTAATCAGTGGGAATTCTGGAAGTCTCTTAACACTCAAAATCAGTCATTGATCGTAAGTAATAATATTCATGCTTATTAATTATGACTATAGAATTATGTTGGACCCTTTCCATTTTTTAATGTTTTAGGCAATGCTCCATGACACTTTGACCAACATTTAGAAAAAATGGCCTGTATGTCTTTTTCTCAGAGCAAATAATTTTTGTGGAATGGTAAGTGGAGGGTAGAACTGAATAAGCTAGTTGCAATGGAAATAGTCTTTCAAAACATTGGAAAAGTTAGACACTTGCAGTAACATGTGGTCTAATTTCCTGAACCTGTGAGAAAGGACATGAATTATTATATTGCTGACTGCTGAACATATGCCTGATTCCTTTCGTGTGCAGAAAGCAAGTGTGGAATACGTGCACCAGTCAGGTCCAGCCTTTCTCATTGTGTCTCTTACAAGTTTAAAACCAAAGCAGACATTGTGATTGACAGGAAGGTATGCCAAGAAGTGAGCCAGAGCACCAGAGGAGTCTAGGTGCTTCTAAACTGGACTGGACAAGAAGAAAAACAACTTTTGCTAACCTCTCTAATTTGTAAATAGCTTTTATTGTATTTTGTTTTTAAAAAATCTTCCCAGAAGTTTTGGGATGATATTTTTTCAGTGTATACCAAAATGGCCAGTGTGTTAATTTTGCATATGAACCATACTCATCCACTGTTCCTCTGGCATGACAGTCTTTCTCTAATATTCCTGCACTGTTTTCACATCATTTACAAATAAATTTACTGAACCTTGTCACAGGGGTGGGGTCAAAGATGATGCAATGGGGGGTTTTTAAGGGTTTTGTTTTTGGTTGGTTGGTTTTGTTTTAGTTGGGGTTTTTGTTTGTTTGGAGGTTTTTTTTAAGAAAGAAACATATACCTGAGTTTAAAACCCAGATAGACTCTTGGCTCATTTAAGGTCGCTTCAAGGTGGGATCCAACAAACATAGGTTCAGTTGCCATCTGGGGAATGTAGGACATTCTCAATTCACATTCAATTTACTGCTTTTACGTTAAAGATTTCTGGATTTCAGAGCTGGATGGTGGTGTGACATTGAATACAAGATTGTGTAGCACTTTATAGAACTTTTCTTTTATTACCAGCACTATAATCACATTAAGTTAGACTGAAAATTTGAACTAATTCTTTCCCTTGAGGCCCAGGCTCTAATAATGGTAAAAATCTGTGAAATAAGATGAATACAATTCAATAATTATATTGATAAATAAAATGAAAATCAACTAATTGTGTCATTCAGTCAGTTGCCTGCCTCCGTTGTTGCTGCCTTTCTGCATCAGCGACTCCTAAACTTTTCTGTCACACTTCAATAAATTTAATTGTGCAGAATAAATGAGCTAATTTTTGAAGTCACAGGCTCTGTTTGCAAGATAAGGATGATGATTTATTGACCTCCTTCTAACCCCATAAGAATGTTATCCTCCTTTTTCCTGACAACCATAAGAAGGGGGTTTGTCCCTCTTCACCCAGCATCTTGCTAAGTCCTGCTGTGTATATTTACCTTCCCATCTCATGTTCTTGAAGTCACATAATACAGCACAATAGACCAAAGATCCCTGCTTGAATTTGGTGGCTATACAGAATATTCCAGATGATTACCAGAACCACTTTTTTTCTTTCACTTAATGCCACTTTCTTCTGATTATCTTTTCATTCTCTGTATTTTGGAAGGGTGGGGGCTAACAGGAAGTACAAGAAAAAAGGCATATATTAATGCCTGGTTTTTTTCTGGAAGCTATGTTCTACTCTCAGTCATGGTTCTATGAGGTCATATACCCTGCTGGGATGGACACTCACTCCAGTGCTCATTCACATTGATAGTTTGACCAGGAACACAGGAAAAAGGCTGATACTATGCATTGGACATGCCTCAGGAAAAAAAAATGCCAGCTTTTTAAACTTTTGTTTCTGTTTCTTGGGCTTAGATGCTGAGAAGATGATACTGCCTGTCTTATCTGTTGATACTCCTGCAATTTTGACCACAGTGGTTTCTTAAACTGACATGAAAGGGTAGGAGTGAATAGGCTGTACCCATTCTTTCCCACCTCTCAGATTTTCTTTGTGAATTAGCATTTTTTTCAGCAAAACATCTGTATGACAGCCACAACTACCCTTTTTCATAAAGCTGGATATTTTGTTCTGTTCTTTAAACTCAAGCCACCAAATAACCTATATATGTATGAAAAGGGATGATTAGATACTGTGGAGCAGTTCTGGTACAACCGTTTCTCTGTTAGAGCAAACAAATCGGTTGTCATGCTGTAGCAATGTGAGCCCTGAATCTAAAATCTTGGTAATCTGTTGAGTCAATAAAACTATTCAGAGAAAAATAAGATCATCATCAACACATCAACTGTGGCAAAAAATGTTCTGAAGGTTCTCCCTCCCTGCCTCTGTCAAATAAATCCAGTAAATGACAAAGATGGGGGCACCTTCTTTGTGTATAAAATGGCTGCCTCCTGAGATGTACTGGGCTGTGCAAACCATCTCAGCGTGTACTGTGTTTCTTCTTCACACTGAGACTGAATCTGCTATTCTTTCACTATAATGCTAGGCAGCATAGTAGGTCAAATACATATGAAAGCTAGCTAGACATTGACAAACCTGGCCTCCTGGAAGTGCATGGCAAAAGACTTTTTATGGAGCCAGGATTTCAGCCAGGCACCTAGAACACAAACTGTGAGAAAGCTTTTTTTTCATGTTTTAGTTGTTATATTGGACCTCTTTCTGCTATAATTTTCTTCTAAAGAAGACTTATAACCTCCTAAATATTTCCTGTCAGGTGTTGGCTAGGTGAAATGCATCCTAGGGACTTGCAGCTGGAGGAATCACAACATCCCACATACAGAGCAGTCCAAATTTCTGCCAAACTCTTCACTGTCTTAAACTGCTTGCACTCTTTGTGATTGATGCTTGTAGCAAAAGGCAGACCTAACCCAGAAACATCTTCTGCATCATAGCTCTGCAATCCTTCAAACAAAAACTTATGCCTGATTTAACAACATGCCTGGGAGCTCCACACAAACCTAATACAGGCAGCCTTTGCCAGATTTTGCTTTTTTACTGGTAATTGCCATCCCTTCACGCTTTTGCTGTGTAGTTGGTGTTTGTGCCTTGGTTGCTGTGGGCCACTTAATTTACACTGTCTCAGGAATCTGTCAAACTGCACTAGAGCAATTACATTGATTTTGGGAGGAGTATAGAAACCAAATTAGACCTAACAAAACTTACTCTTTGGCAAAGAAAGCTTTGCCAACTTTAAAAGGATAAAATTCCACCAGTGTGTAATGTTTTATTGGGCTGTAATGAAATACTTTGGAGAAAGATTTCCAGTTCATAAAGCACTTCCAAAATGTTGATTGACCTTCTGTTTCATGGACCATTATAATTTTTCTTTTTGCAAACCAGGTTCCAACTGTTCTGCAGATTTCTTGCACCGAGAACAAGAAAATAAAGTTTGTACTGAACCTTGGACATTGTGGGAGGTACAGGAGATTTCTGAAAATGCTAAGTCTGATTCAGATCAACATTTCTAAAGCCATGGCTTTGACTGAAGAAGAACTGTGTGCTTCCTTTGAAAGGAAGAGGAAAGTCAGTAGTCTTGCAATTAAAGTAGTGCTAATTTTCCATTTCAGACTTTTTTTTCAGCTGTGACCTTCACCAGATCTTAAATTGTAAGTAGATAAATAGAACATATTTTATAATTAATCCAAATTGAACATATTCATCATGCTCTGTAAATTGTAACACAATTCTGCCCTTTATCCTTTTTTGTTTGTTTTCTGATTACATGGGTATGATTGAGCATTGCTGGTCTGCTCTGGAAGTGACTTGGCAAAATGCCACCTGCTTGTCACTCCATGTCTGATTTACAGACTATCTGAAGGGTACAAGCTTTGGTGAAGTAATTCATCCATAGATGAAACCAAAGTTAGGCAAATAAGGGCTCTGCATGGAAGAAAACTTATCTTCCTTGTTGCTCAATGTAGAAGCTGAACTTCCCAGATGTGGGGATAAATCAGAACCAAGTACAGAAAGAAGACTTAATACTGCTGGTGAAATTTTGTTGTCTTTCTAAAATACCAGGCTTTTGGTTCATTTCATTGAAAATGTGGAAGCCAGTTCCATTACTGAGGCAATGCATGGCTGAGACCAGGGTTTAGGTTTGGTATCTTCCTAAAAATACTGGGCTTATGGTTCATTCTGCTGAATAAATGGAAGCCAGGCCCGTTATTCAGGCAATGCATGGATTTGAGATGTTTCTGTGTTCTTTGATGTTTGAAAACTAAGTTGGCAACAGTAGAACCATCCAACTATGTAAAGATCAGGAGCTTGAGGGTGTATTGAAGCCCAAGTGAAAACAAATAGAAAACAGTGTCTAGAGATACAAGCCATTCACTGGCCATGAGTGGCTTGGGTTCCTCTATTGCCAGACCTTTTCTGGCCCTCAGGACAGATCTAACATGATCAGATCACAGCATTACCTATTTCACAATATATAATTACTGTAAGACATTTCTTTCCAGTTGAGATTGGATTTTTTTATATGTTGTGGTTTTGAGACTGCCTTGGAATATTTTATATAACATCAGCTACTGTGCAGATTTGTCTATTGTACAGTAATTACTTAAATAGGGGATTTTGTATGCTACAGCCAGTGATTCATGAACTGCAGGGTATCTGCAAAAACAGGCTTTCATTGGGATTATGGGAAGTAAAAAGCCTGAAGGTTTTTGCCTTCGATAGCAGACCTGCCATGGCATCCACACAGGGTTTGTCTAATAAATTGTATTAGTACTGATAACTTCCCTCCCCCAACTCCTTACTATTCTGAAGTGTTTGAAAGAAAACTGTTTCTGTGTGAATTATTTCTGTGGCTATCATTTAAGCATGTGTTCAGCATGCTTGCTGTTGACCATGAAGTATAACAGAGAAGTTGAAGAGGTGCGGGAACTCATGCCTTCTGATCGACAAATCAATATGATTACACAGAAGTATCTTATTGTTTAAAACACCCCTGTGTTCGCACATCTCACAACTTTGACATAATACCTTACTTATACACTTCACTTGCTTATCTTATACTGCTTATACACATACATATCACTCTTCTTATACATTTTCTTACTTACTTTACTTTTTACAACTTCTACATAACACAGTACTTATGCATTTTACCTACTTATACATAATACACTACTTATACATTTTGCAACTGCTGTGCATGAGATCTCACATTGCTTGATTGGTTTCTCTATTTTGTCCATGAGCTCCACACGCACTTTTCTGATAACATGATTGGTTTTAATCTAGTGCAGCACAGTCCTTTTTTTATCTATTCCTTGCTGTCTTGGTATTTAGTTTTTCAGCTTCCTCTTTCCCAGTTCTTTTCCACAGTTTACCTTTCAGTCTTTGATGAATTCCTGAGGGCTCTAACAGGTGGGGCTCCTGACCCAGGCAAGCAGCATCAAGATGATGATGATGACGACGACGACGACAACAACAACAACAAGAAAACCCATCCAGTGATCAGCAACCCAGTTAGTCCAGGAAATCCAAACAACAAGACAGCCAAGGACAGGGAACAAATATAAACCTATCCCACTTCTCTCCTTAAGCCTTCAGACTGGAGCTTAAAAACCCTTTTTGGGCTGATGTGCTGCAGCTGAAGGTGGAAAGGCCAGGTGAAGCCGGTGAGGGTAATTCCAGCCTGGTCCCACTCTGAGGGCTCTGGTAAAAATAACTAAAAATGGGTTGTCTGGGGCGCACCATCAAGGTTCAAATACTTTACAACAAAAAGGTCCTTCAGAAATTATTTAATATTATGAAATTTGTAATTATGCAATTTCTAACTAGAAATAAGGGAGTTGTGGAAAGTGTGGGGGAAAGAGCACAGTTGGATGTTCTCAGTGTCTTCAAGGGGATGTGATCGTTTATCTTCTATCACTTTAGGGTTAGGTAGCTAAATCTCCTACCTGCTTTTGGAAATAGTCTCAGCCACTGGAGAAAATGGATCTACTGATTGATTTAAGGCAGTGTCTAATTTGGCATACCAAACTATTTCAAGCCCACAAGAAGGAGGAGGACATGCTGATGACAGCATGTTCATGCCTGTGTATTCAACCAATGTGTTAGACTAGGGATCTGTGCCAGACACAGGTAAGCCTAAAGCTTTTTCCTTCTGCGAGATCCAGCAGGAACTGGGCAAGGGGAATCATAAATATAATGATAATGGCTTGCTGCCTGATAAAAATACCTATTTTTTCCAGGGGATAGAATGTTTCCGGTGAAATTTCCTCGCTGAATTTTCTGTCAGCCCACTTTTAAATGTCTGCATGTTTCTTGTCATAAAGACAGAAACAGTTGTGTTGTAGTTGCTTGTGAGTTTTAATTATAGCAGGCAGAGAATTTCAGACATGCTGATGCTTGTTTTTATGTTGGGATCCAAATGGCTGCATTTGGTTTCCAGGGGTTGGGAAAGTTCATTTTCTTAGTCATATTTCTCTGAGATCTAGAGCTGTGCAGATAAAAGCAAAACCAAAAAAGAACCCTTAGGGCTGTTAACTCCCTTCCTTCTGAAGTCATCACAGCTCAGGTAAAGCAGTTCAGTAGAGAGTAAATCCAGGTTGCGGTATGTAAAAAGAAAGTGTGTGTTTGGTGCCTATGAGATTGTTCACTGACTTTTATTACCATGCATAAGGGTCACATCAGACATCAGCAGCAAGAAAATTCTAGATATCCCAATATCTATCCACCCCTGTTCATTTTTGGCTGTGCCTGTTCCAGGCTGCCTAGTGTGCAGCAGGTTGCTTGCTTTTTTAAAAACTCACTAAAAATAGGAGGGCAGAAAGCAGTGATTGTATAGCTGTGTATATACTGTGTATGTACAGACAGAGCTGTATATCCTTGACTGAAATCCTCTGTTCAGCGAGGTTCCTTGGGTTAGGTGTTTTGTAATGGTTTAGTTTTAAAGTCCCATCTGATTCTACTCTCACTATTCTCAGCTCTATTTTGCAGCATTTGGCCATGCAAAGTGATGCTCCCAAACAGGGCATTGGAGGAGACTCAGCTCAGCAAAGCTGCAGGTAGAGCAGAACTCGTTGCCAACTCGTTTTCCATATGTTCCTCTCTATGGGGGCCTGGCTGGCCCTCGACCTGAGGAAGATGCAGAATTGAAACTTAATGGAGAAGCGAGTCCCGCCCCCAGGTACATGAAGCAGCCAAAGTCTTTTGTTCTCATTCTCTCTGGTTTACAATGTTTCTGTCCTGGGGGGAGGAGCGTGTGTGTGTGTGTGTGTGTGTACGAGAGGCAGCACATTCATCCCTTGCTCTGCTAATTCCATGTACACATGTAATGCTCAGCTGTAATCTGCAGCCCTTCAAAAAATCCTTCCCGTATTTCCTCTTCTTTTTACATTTTTTTTTTCTGTTTTGTTTTAAGTTAGTTCACTTTGGTTAATCATTTTAGAAATGTTTAGGGCTGGGATTGTGAAACCTTTGCTGACAAGAGTTTTTCCCCTGGAGTCAAGGAGACTACTCATTAGCATGACTACTTGCCAGCATGAAGGAGGGATTCACAATCTGGACCTTTGTAGTTTTAAAAATATGTCTCTATTTAGCTGATTTGAGCATCTGAACAGGCCTAGTTATGGAAATCAGGCTGTCACACTCTGGTGTTTTGCTTCAGAATGCATCTTTGGTGAAGAAATGTATTTTTGCATAACACATGCACACACATTTAAACAGCATTTTAGTTATCCGATTGGTGCCTTCGCTTTTACGTACAAGCATTGTGTGATGCCCAGCATAAACCAAATTGTTTGCAGATAAATCCCAGCTCTATACCCGTCTTAGCTTACACACAGTGCAGAAATGTATGTGCGTCAGTATTGACAGAAAAGCCATTATGGGAATACGATGCCAGTCTCTAGATATGGGTAGTGCTTGCAGGACAACTGTTTTTGAGCCCAGTGGGTGGAGGGGATAGAAGGTGAGGAGTTGGGTATGGTTGAGTCTGCAGGACATGAAGGTGGCATGGCTGTACCTCTTCTTCCTTCTTGCAAGAAGCAAAACTCAGAGGAAGGAAGTCTGGCTCTGTGACGGAAAACCTTGTGCTTTATATTACACCAGTTCCCTACTGTGAGTCAGTCACTCCCCCTTTTTTTTCTGAGGACAAGTGAGACAATTCTGCCTCTGCTCTGCATGGCTAACAGCAGCAGTGACCTTCAGGCTTGCCACTTAAAGCTGGTGTGGGATCATCCCAGGGAAATTTCAAAACAACGGTATCTTTCCCTTTCCCTCCTGCTCCTCCACCCCACTTTGCTACGTGTCTCCTCTGTGGCCGTCAAGTCTGGGTGCTGGGCTGCTGGAGCACAGGAGTTCCCTCTTCTGTCTGCCTCTCCCTCCACCTTCCACAAAGCTGACAGGGGGATTTTTCACCTCCTCACTTTCCTTTTTCCTCTTTGATTAACTTTGGACCAGATGGCCAGTCCCCAATCTCTCAGCATGCATTTGACTGACAGGATCCTTTGATAAACCTCATAAGAATGAAGTCATCTTCAGGTCACCTCCTCTGCCTGGCCTTTAGCATCCCACACATACCACCATTATCTGCTGAATAGGAGACAAAGGAAATTAGCTCCAATTCTCTATCATCCCTATTATTTTCACACTGATTTAAACAATGAGGCAATGAGATGCCCTTCACTTTCCTTCCAAAGGTACAAATGTCAGCTGTTAAGAAATGCAAACACGAGGGTTCCCATGTTAATGGATGGGCTTCTTTGTAAAGCCATGAAGTGGTAAAGTGGATTTATTCACTGCCTGCCTGGAAAATGCTTAACACACTTCTAAACAAATTCTTTAATGACTTTTATTTTATACATAGTGTGGAGTGCTTGAGAAGTCTCGTTGTTTTGGTCTTGATATATACAATGAGGTGATGTACTGCTCTGCTGTTTTTCCATATGCAGTTATCAACTGAAATCTTGGAATCTGAATTCCCTGATATACAGAAAGGTTTAGCTGTGTATGAATCTGAGAACTGTGATGTAGGAAACTACCTCCAGTTTCAAGTGAGGAAAGAAATTTGTATATTCTGGACAGAGGACCAAAGTGCATGAATCAAAACTCTCCAGAGATTTGTAAGTAGTAACCTCACATCCATTTGGCTATTAACGTCTTATCTGAGAAGAAAAATAACAATACACCTTAGAAATTGTTGTCTCAGAGGCATTTTAAGGTGGGCATGCTAAAAAATATCTGCAAAAATATTTATTTTGATGCAATTTCTTTTCCAAGATTGCGGTCTTCCACTTGAGTTAATTTGACTGTCTGTTAATTCTGGTTTTTTGTCAACTGAAAGTATCTGGATGATTGGGCGTTTGCATGAAAGCATTCTCCAGATCACTGGCACACTCAAATACATTGCAGGAGATTAAATAATCAATGGTCTCCAAATTAACACGTGGGAAAACTGGTCCATAACTTGGACCACATTAACTGGTCCAACACTTAATGTGTTTTACATTAAAATATAACTTGTTTTTTCTTCTTTGCTTACAATCTCTAGTAAAGCAGTCGGTATCTTGCCTCCAAAATGGGGGTCACAACAAAGACATCTCCTGATGTACAGTTGAAAAGCACCACACAAGAACATATTTATTTATTTCACAGAGCAGCAATGATGCTGGGAGCTAGAAACTGGGTGCTGTATTCCTGTTGCCCAGTATGGAACAGGAGCAAGGACAATGTGTCAGGTCAAGAGACTGGTGAGCAATTCTGCACACCTCACCAGGTTGCTAGACCTTGGCTCCCTGTGCAGTCAGTGGAAATAAAAATCATCTTGGTACTCAAGTTAGGCATGTAGAGAATTCAGTCCTGCCTGCTTGATGCATCGTGGCTCGTGCTCACTAGAAGTCTGAATCACTCTTTGCTTATTGACCTTAGATGCCACTGTAGTGGGGGTTTCTAAATTAGACTCTTACATGGAGCAGCCTGAATGTGGTGGCACTGAAAGTGATAGTCCATGAAGGCCTTTCTGTTGTTTTAAAGTCCTAGGTAGTGTTTGCCACATACCTTTGGCCACTGATGAAGTCTGGTCTTTTTCTCCACAGTGTTACCACAAGTACCTTACTTCACCAGTGGCAGAGACAATTCAGATGATGGATTGTCTAGGCTGATTCATGCTTCTGGGCACCCCTGGCTACCCTTTACCATGAACTCTGTGTCTAGAGAATGACTGCAGAACTGGAGCATAAGAGAACATCTAGCTTTTAAATAAAGACCCTCTCCATGTGAATTCAAACATACTCTTGGTGCTGAAGGAGGTTGTTAATATGGAAGTCAGGCAGAACCTATATTTTTTTGCTTTGTGAGAGTCTTTTTTTTTTATGGCTTCTTTTTCTAGTATAAAAAGATCCATTCTGTGGCACTGCTGTAAAGGATTCCCATTCAAAGCTGGGCATATGAACCCAACAGAAGTCCAATAGTTGAGAGAAGTCTCAAGAAAAATGCGTTAAGCCTAATTAAAGTATTAATTTTTCAATCATTCCTGAAAAAAATCAAAAGAAATATTTGCTTCTTTTTTCCTTCCAGCTAAAAAGCTTCCAGTGTGGCCTATACCATCAAAGTATTTCAGCTGCTTAGCAATTATACCTTGTTCCTCTTTCCCCTGTATTTCATCTTATGGTGGTGCACCTTAAATCACCAGGATTTTGTGGGTGCTGACAATAAAAGGACAGTCTTCTGCCAGCTCTCAAGAACCTGTAATTCATGTTACTTTTTGAAGCATTTGAATAGCTAACACAGAATGCCAGATTCTTGCTTCCGTTTATCAAGTCTCACCTACTTCCTGTTGTGGTGTTTCTATCCTGATCATGACTGACTTTTCACCAAGTTGCCTTTTTCTGACCCCTTGACAGTCAATCCCCAGGCAGTCAACTGGCTGAAGATGGGCCCTAGGCTTAGCTAGCTAGAACACAGCAGAGGAATGGATGGCTTCTGCCCCAGCAGCCTTGGTAGTATTTTAACACCTCCGAAGGCACCTTTGCACTGGTAAGGGTGGGAAGCTCAACACATTTCCATGCATCCTGCTGCACGCTTTCTGATCGGAATCTGGAGGAGGAATTGAACTTCTGGCAGCAGTTATGAACTTGGCTGCCAGTCAGTTTCTTTTAAGGACCCTGCTGTGTCAGGATGCAGATCAAGGTGTAAAACCAACCCCCTGAAAATCTTATTTTCCTTAGATAAGGAAGAACGAGTTGTATGCAGCTAACCTATGGCAGGGATTGAAAACTGTCTGCAGTACTAAATATGCTTTTTTAAGCGCCATTCTCTCCTCCACTTTGTTTTTCTCACACAGCCTGTCACTACTTGGTGTATTTGTCTGTCCATCTCTGCACATGAATGGACACACCAAGAAGATGGACTGATATACTGGCACCAAAACAGTGTGACTTAGGTCGCATTGCAGTAGAAACTCAAATCAATCTGAAGAAGCAAGAACATGGCACAGCTTCTAATCTCAAGGTTTTGACTTTTGGGGATTTTTAAGCAGAAGTATTAGCTATCTGCAATTCAAAGTGATGGGTTGAGGGTGGGGTGCTTATGCTTCCCATTTTGTTTTTAAGAAGGTCACAGTGAAAGCTTGTGATTGCATATTTTGTGTGGAACTGCCTATGACAAAGACGAGGGGTTTGTCAGAGTGCTGTGAAAAGAAAGAAGGATCTGTGTTAGATTTTTAAGGTGTATTTGAAAGACTGAAATTAAAAAAAATGCTTTCAAATCCTCAGGGACTTTCCAATTTATCAAGAAAGACACATTCTTCCTAATGAAAGGTTACTGACCTTCATGAATGTGACAGTTCAATTACAGCCCATTCATATGCAGAGCAGTCGTTGATAAAGGATTTAGGAAATGTGACTAGCATAGCAAAAAAAAAGGGGGGGGAATGTCTAGAAAATTATTTTTTTATTGTGGAACAAGAAATATAAATAAGATTCAGTCAGGTAGTAGAACCTTTTCTTCTCTGGCCCAGCAACCCATTAGATTTGCTTCAGTGAATACATTGACTTTTTCCTCTTCTTTTTCTACTAATATTTCTGTCTTTTTAATCCTCTGAAGTACTAAACCTAACAAATCATAAAGCCCTTGGGGTGCTGAGATGCAGGGTTTCAAACATTTTTTCCCTCTGACTGGCAGAGAAAGCTGGAATGTGTCCTAATGTTTTTTTAAGTGCTTGACTAGTATTTAAACTCTTAAATGGATGGAAAGTTAAAGCAGCAGCAAATGCACATGCACATACATGTACCCCCCCTTCCTTTTCCTTCTGCCTTTTCCTCCCCCTGCTTCCCCACACACATGGAGTTTGGCCTCTCCAAGGCTCTTAATAGCCAAAGCAGATATTGGCTAGACTCTCTGGAGCCAGCCTTCAGCCAACGGAGGGTGACACCTGTGAGCTGATGTTTGTTGAACTCCTCCAGGTGTAGGAAAGATGCTTATATTGACATAAGTCAGGAGCTGTGAAAACAGGCAAGTGTGTCACTCATACATACACACAGCTCTGTGGAAGATCCCAAGGCCAAGTAGGAAAGGAAAGGAAAGGAAAGGAAAGGAAAGGAAAGGAAAGGAAAG